>NC_048304.1:109659428-110026834 GCF_013100865.1 Trachemys scripta elegans
CCCCCCCCCCCCCCGTTTCTTGACTGCCCCCTCCAGAACCTCCCTGCCCCTTCTCCTGCCCCCTGGCCCCCTTATCCTGCTGCTCAGAACAGGGTGTTGGGCTCTGTGCGAGCCGGACACGTGGCTGCGCTCCCCAGCACAACAAAACCCGGTCCCTGGCCCTGCACAGTGCTGCCGGAGCCGGGCTGCAGGGGAGAGCTGCCGGCTCAGAATGCTGGGAGGAGGAGCTCCTCTACAGCTGCTCCGGAGTCCAGCCCGTGACTTTCCTGCAGCCCTCCCAGCCGCTCGCTCTGCTCTGCCGGGGGAGGGGGGAAATCCGGACATTTTGAGTTATTTACAAATTCCCCCCGGACGCTATTTTTAGCACAAAAAGGAGGACATGTCCGGGTAAATCCGGACGAATGGTAACCCTAAGAAAGCTGCAATGCTAGGGTCTGGGATATGGTAAAATTCAGAGTAAGATCAATCATAGCTTGAGTCTGAGAGAGGTCCCTGGAGAAATCATTTGCTTTTGTAATATTTTACTCTCCTGTAGTTTTATAAACCTAGCACATAGCCAAAATTAACCAAATCCAGCAAATGCAGCTACAAGACCCCACCACAGAGACCTCACTCTGAATGGTAGGTACTTTTGATATGTGACTCAAACCTGGTCCAGTTGAAGTCAATGGTAGCTGAGGTACTCAAAGAGCTGTAAGTGCATCTGGTGTTTTGAAAACCCCAACTACATGCAAATGGCTGGACTCAGCCATCTTGAGATATCATCTGTGACAGAGTATCAAGACACTGGTAGTACCAAATAATTCCAATTGAGATCATGGCCTTGTGCTAGGCACTGTACAAACACATAGTGGAAGAGAGACCCTACTTCAAAGAGCAGACAATCTTAAAGAGATAGATGGACAAAGGGTCGGAGAAGGGAAGTAATATAGCCCCATTTTACAGACAAGGAATTGTGGCACAGAGGGATTAAGTGCTTTGCCCAGGATCACACAAGTAGTCTATGGTAGGGCCAGGAATCAAACCTGTATTTCCTGTCTCCATTCCTTAACCCCAAAACCCCTCTCTGTCTTTCTCTCTCTCTCTCTTTAGAAGCACTGTTGCTAGGGGTAACTAAAAGTATAAGAACCCTGGCCTAGAGCTCAAGTAATAAAGGCAGCAAGAGAAAGATATTGCTAGATGGGTATTTTAATAACATCCCTAGTTTGTAGTCTGAAGACAACTAATTATGATGTAGGAATCCTGGAGGATTACAAGACTCCTTGTGCTAATCTGGGGGAAAGAATCACTTTACTAATTAATTAAAACTTTGGTTTTTAATATAAAATGCTGCTTAAAAGATCCTTAGCATTGGGTAGCTGCAGTATAGGAAAATCAATGTACAGTTCTTGCACATGGTTCATTAAACCTTAGGCTGCATTCAAATTATTTTTTTCAAATAAAATGTCCATTACAACACTACATGTTAACTTAGCCAGTGAAGTGATGTATTAAGACCTATAATAACAGCTCTGCTGCAGAGTGACAGTAATTGCCTGTACTGCAATAAAAGTGCAGAAATAATCCCAGGCATAACACATTAAGGAAGTCTTTAGCATTGTGAAACAAAATTACTCTGTAACGTTTGCAAGCCTTATATATTTGGATGCATGTTCTTTGTGATACACTAAGCCTTTTCCTCCACAAACTTCTCCATTCAGCAAGAAGGTGGGGGAAATGTTGTTCTTCAAAAGGTCCTCACATCAGCTCCATTAAGAGAGAGGTGAAGCAGGGTGCCTGGTGTGTTCATGAGCATTCTGACCTCCAGAATGCCCTCCTAGCCTGTGCTTATTTCACAGCATTGAAGGCCCAAACCCAGAGCCCTGGATGTGCAGAGGTTTACAGTGTGTTCTACTGCGCACTTTACAACAAAACTGGGTCGAACACTGGTTCCCATCTTCCCACAAAGCTCAACCAAACAATCTTTGTCTATAGTACCTATGCTGAGAATCTTCCCCACATGCCTCATACGTGAGGCTTAAAGCTAGTGGATCTGTGTAACCTGAAAATGCTTTGTCCCATCCTCACGCTACCTGAACTCCCTTTACAACTCCTACAGCTGACACAGAGCACAGCTACATGACACATAAGGAGTGAAATGCAACTACTACCTTGTGACTTCTTTCTGTGCAGTGGAATCTCTCCAATTAAGCTATTCCAATCTTTGCACATGCCCATGGCCAGGGGAGCAGCATTTGTCCCATAAAACATTACTAGCTGTATTTCCAACAGGCCTTCCTAACAGTACCCACAATGCTTAAAATTCTGTATTTGTATGTACAAAGGATCATTTACCTATTGTTCACCTATCTTATACCACCATGTATCTTGCTGCCTTGGCTTTCTGCTTTTTCAGAATTCAGTCTATTAAAATTATCCAGCCTAGGGTGACCAGATAGGAACCGTGAAAAAACGGGATGGGGGTGGGGGGGTAATAGGTACCTACATAAGAAAAAGTCCCAAAAAATGGGACTGTCCCTATAAAAACGGGACATCCCACCCTAGCCCATCTAGATAAATGCTATTCCTTAGCCACTCTCTGTTTGCATAGTGTTTTGTTTGTTTCCTTCTTTGTTTTACACTATACAAATCTTTACTTTGCTGAAAATCCTTTGATATCTGTAGCATCCATCTTCCCCTCAGGTGTCATAAAACTCTCAAGAAGCCACTCTCTGCTCATCTTAAATCAAATGAGTGAGCAGGGTCATCTGATGATGTCACCTGGTACGAAGTACCACCTTGGACACTGCTGGTATGTTTCCACTGGAAACAAAGAGTTCCCACCTTATGTAAATCCTACTTAAGGCAAGGAAATAAGGCAAGCAGGACTCTCCTCATTGCCTGCCCAGGAAGGAAGACTGCTAAAAACACCTGAAGGGAAGGGCAGGGTTGAGTCCAGGCTGACACAGGGGTCCAGTCTGTAAAGAGAAATAACAAACTCTAAGCTACAGAAACTCTGCAACTTGCCTAAAACAACATTTAGGGTGAGAAATTACATTTTGTAATCTGTTTCTTGAGTGTATTAGCTTAGTTTGTGTGTTTTGTTTTATTTGCTCAGTAATCTGCTTTGTTCTATTTGTTATCCCTTATAATCACTTAAAATTTACCTTTTGTAGTTAATAAACTTATTTCTTGTTCATTTCAAAACCCAGTTTGTGCAATTCATATCTGAGGGGGCAAAAAGCTGTAATTATCTCTTTACACACTGAGGGAGAGGGCGATTTTTTATGAGCTTGCGCTGTGTAGATTTTTCTATACAGCACAAGACAATATTATTTTGGGTTTACTCCCCAAAGGAGGTGTGAATCCCCAAGCTGATTCCTCCCACACGGAGCTGATCTCAGTGTCTCTGTGTCCATTTGCAGCTGTGTGGAATGGGCGGAACCAGGGGGACCCCAGCACATCAGTTGTGATCCCGGATGGGTGGTCCAACCCATCACAGATGAGCCAGTGTTGCACGTGATTTAGCTGCAAACTCAAAAATTTACATTTATACATGTCCATCCACCTATCTGTTGAATAAGAATTCAAGTTGCATTTTCACATGTTTTCTTTGTTTGGGTGTTTCAAATGATGTAGTTGTCTCCACCCTTTTATGAAGACTGTTTAATTCTTTCTCAAGAATGAGTTGCTTACTTTACAGAGGATTTTTATAATTTGACTCAAATGTAATATTGATGCCCCTTATTTCTATAATCCCCCATAGCAGGGGAGAATCTAACTCTTAAATGTTCTGTTCTACATCCTATACATTTTAGCTAAAATTTTAAAATCTTTTTATTACTCTAGATTTTCTAAAAGTCATCACATTTCATAGATATTTCAAGTATTGTTAACCAAATTATATTTCTTTGATTTTCTCTGACTGAGCCATAGAAATAGTGGAGTCCTCTGTCTTGACTGTCAACCATGAAAATATTACTTAGAACGAAACACATCAGTTCTGAAATTCATTTGATGCCTAGAGAAATAAGGTGAAAAACCCTCCTTTATCTATGTTGCTTACAATAATGTGACCAAATTTGGTGGAATAAAATAAGAAGTAACCTGAAGATTTGTGCAAAATGAAAATTGAGCATTTTCTGAGGTTTGGAAAAGTCGATGCTTTCAATGTATGATTGCACTCAAAGAGTATGGTCAAAATCAAACTTGCAACGGTGCCACTCAGTGCATCAGATAAAGATCAGGTAAAGATGCTGTATCAGAGGCAAAATAATGCCATCCTACATTGCTGTTTGTGAGGTGCACAACTACCGGTACTACAGTGATAGGTGATATAGAAAACCATGCTTTTTCTCATGACAAAGATAGGGCCCAACTGCAGAATATAGGTCTGATTCTTATTCCAGGACAGAACCAGGACAGAAGAAAAATATTTGTGGACAGGAGCTTTTTCAAAGGAGATTTGGGATTCAAGCACATAGCTAGCCTGGACAAGCCTTCAAACTTTGGAATGCATCAGAATTGAACCTTTTCAGCACTGCCCAGGACTGCTTACAGCCTGATGAATTGGGGGCCCAGTCCAGTGCACATTTACTTTATGAATGGGAGTAGTTATAACTGATGCCAAAAAGGGGAATATAGGCTTAAGGCCTTGGTTTAACTGTTCATTTATTATCCTGTTATCTGAAGAAATGTTCTATCTAAGCTTCTGTTTCAAAAGGGTGTTAAATAAAATCTACCTTTTGCATTGAAAATGATCAGCTACTTTGGATATGCTTAAGCTCAACCTGAACCTTAATTTTAAAAGGGATAATAACAGGAGAGAGAATTCTGAACAGTTGCCTATTTGAATATGGTGGGCAGGACAGAAATCAAGAGAACACATAATTGGAGTGGAATTGGAAAATGCTTGGAGACTGGCTTGGATGTGACCTCAGTACATTCTGAGCACTTCAGTTGTGGGAGGAGAGCTTGCATGGCAGCTTTTTCGTTGTGCCATAATTTTCATTTCAAATAAATGAGAATTCCTCATATCTGATTAAAAAACAATCCCTCCGCCATCGGGGCCTGTTTGTGCTTTAATGAACAACCATCTGTTCTTCTTATTGTCTTTCCTCTTGTCTATTTGTGACCCTTACTTGTAAAGTGTTATGTCATATCAAAAATCCCTTGTGGCAAGGACCTTGTCTTTACTTGTTTGCCTTACACATTTCTGGTAACTCAAAAATAGTTAAGAATGCCAACATATTATGGGGAGGAAGCAATCTCAAGGAATTGATAGGCTGGCCCCAATCCTCCAGCTGGATGGACTATTTACTCTTGTGACACAGCTCCTACATCAAGCCAACGATTGATATAGGGGTATGCCCAGGACTCCCTTACCCCCAGCTGATCCCTAGCTGATGGAATGACCCTTTGGCAAGCAGGTGTATATTAGAGATACCCCTGTGACTCTTCTAATTCACACCTGGAACCTGCCCAGCCGCAGGATGCCACTTAGATTGGACAATATAAAGAAGTGTGTGAGTCTATGACCAGTAAACTAAGATCTGAGATGGTTTGTAAATGAAGGAGCAGTTTGGTCATTGCACACAGGCAGGGTTGAAGCAGGCATGAGTGGTTTAATGATTTTAATTAAGAAGAAAATATTTTATAAATCTACTGCCTCATATATTTGAAGCAAAAATCAGTAGGAAAAAAATGGTGAGAGAAAGCAAAAATAATGATGGGTAGGAATGTATTTGATCTGCAGGGGACAGTAGAGATACTTTTACATCAACAAAAAGTGAAGTGATTAGAAACATTCAGGGTACGTCTTCACTTACCGGAGGGTCCGGCGGCAGGCAATCGATGTTCTGGGATTGATTTATCGCGTCTGGTTAAGACGCGATAAATCAATCCCGGATTGATCCCGGAAGTGCTCGCCGTCGACACCGGTACTCCAGCTCGCCAAGAGGAGTACACGGCATCGACGGGGGAGCCTTCCTGCCGCGTCTGGACCCACGGTAAGTTCGGACTAAGGTACTTTGAATTCAGCTACGTTATTAACGTAGCTGAATTTGCGTACCTTAATCCGAAGTGGGGGCTTAGTGGGGACCAGGCCTAAGATCCTCAATACAGAAGTCTCACAATGGGGAGACTTGTGATCTCTGAGAGAGAACCTTCCTAGGACTATGCAACTCACTGGCTCAATAAGAATAATCATGCAGCTTGCTGCCTTCAGGCCAAATGTGCGTGTGCGCACACACACACCACAACCACCACCCCCTCCCTGCTTCCTGCCAACAAGGAGGAAGAAAAACACATAACAGTTCCTGGAGCAAGAGTGAGATTAAAAGAGAAACAATATGTTTGGGAAAATCAGTTGAGACAGAGAATTTTTGCCAGGGCAGTTCCAACCAAAAGGAAAAATAAAAATAGAAGAATGTGCTACTGATAATTCCTTTCTCGCTGTCAGGACCAAGAGAATACAGCTCAGAACTCATGCTCACATGGGATATATTAGTGAAAGAAAATTTTTACAAAGACAATACACAGTTTGCACATTTCCTGGAAAAACAAGTGATCAGAGCAAGAAAAGGGGGAAAAAAACAAAACAGTAACATACTTCCCCTCATACTAGCCCTAAATAAATTACACACATCACTAGATCAGCAACAAGAATGAGGTATGAGTGACATACCATCCAGCCTATTTGCAGAGTATTTCCATTCAGGGTTCACACCTAGATGTGGCCCGAAACCCCCCTGGTCATCATGATATATGATCTCTTGGACAAAACTAGGTGCAAGAATGTGCAAAGATACAACCAAGTCGCTGGGAGACAAGCTCATTTTGCCTCAACCCTTGCACAGGTGATCAAGAGAAGGACTACAATGGAAAGCATTGAAAAATAAGCTCTTATTAATTAAATGAATGCTGCTCCTTCATTCAACTTGATATAAAGTGTAGATATATGGATATAGATACCAGAAAGTCAAAGTCTCTTGGATCATTCACAGACTCTTTGGTGGATGTCTTCACAGATGAAGTGGGGAGACGCCAGCATTCACCCTGCCTGCTCTCGTTCCATGTAGGGAAGAGAGGCTGTGTCATACAGCTTTGCACTTTTATTCGTGCTTCTTCAGACACCCAGTGCATTTTAGGCTACTTTCTACCAAATTCACGAGACTCGCCTTTGTTGAAGTTAGTGACCAACTCTGAACTGATTCTTCGGACCCTATGGTCACTTACACCACCACTATCCCCCCAAAAAACCTACACAGAATGCATATCTCAATTGCCTTGGAGACAGTTGTAGAGATTCTACAGTATACATCTGGAGACCACTTGCATCCAAGAATACCAGACAAGAAATAAGTAAAAGTTTAATATCATGCTGGGATGATACTGGAAGCCAGCATCAGGGATTCTAAGCAAGGTATTACATGCTGCAAAAAAAATGAAAGAAATTGGCACAAGAATAAGAAATGCAATGGCTAATTGGTTCAAGGACTTTCAGTAGTGCATCTCCATTTTCTTCAGTCAATTTAAAATAAATGTTCTAATTTATTCCTCATTCTTATGAAACAAGAGTTGTAACAGAGCTGTTTAAAAAAATCAATGCAATTACTATAACTAAAATTGCTACGTTCAATATGGATGTTTCTGTTAATCTGAAATTTGTCCTATATTTAAATCTAGCGGGACTGTATGTACAGCACCTTTTATATCATCATATCTGTTTTCATGTCAGTACTTTGCAGAGCAACAGAGCTACAACTCCAAGAGCATTCAGAAGGACAGTAATAGTGTCTATTAACAACTTTGCTGTCAACATTTGTGGAAAAGATCATAATTTTTAACATAAATAATACAGTCAAAGACAGTGATCTCTGCATACATTCCAAATCCAAACTATACACCAAATCATGGCCTTGAGTCAGCAAAGTACTTACACATAGGCCTAGCTTTAAGCTGTCTGTCCCTTTGATTTTACTTATATGCTTAAGGTTAGGCATATAGTTAAGTACTTTTCTGAAATGGGGCCTGTAGCTGTAAACCCAATGGTTATACATCAGACTCCTAGGTGAATACCAAGGTGAATCAGGAGAAGTTCCATTGATATTTATAGGTACCTTCACAGGGTGAAAATATCTGTTACTGAATCACTCTTTCATCTAGAGGACAAAGCTCCAATGGCTGGAAGTTGAAGCTAAACACACTCAAACTGCAAGTAAGGTGCCTATTTTTAACAGTGAGGGAAGAAATTACCAAAGAACATGTCAGATTCACCATCACATGAACTCTTTGAATCAAGACAGGAAGTCTTCCTAAAAGATCTGTTCCAGTTCAGCCACAAATTACTGGGGTTGATGCGGGACTTTGAGTGAAATTCTATAGCTTTTGTTATGCAGGAAATCATAGAATCATGGACATGTAGGGTGGAAGGGACCTGGATAGGTCATCTAGACCAACACCCTGAGCTGAGGCAGGACCAGGTAAACCAAGACTATCCCTGACAGATGTCTGTCTAGTCGGTTCTTAAAAACCTGCAGTGGGAGGAATTCCACAACCTCCCTTGGAAGCCTATTCCAGAATTTAACTATCCTTATAGTTACAAAGTTTTCCCTAATATCTAACCTAAATCTCCCTTGCTGCAGATTAAGCAGATTACGTCCATCCTACCTTCAGAGAACATGGAAAGCAAATGATCACTATCCTCTTTATAAAGACTGTTGTCAGGTTCCACACTCAGTTTTGTTTTCGCAAGACTGAACATGCCCAGTTTTTTCTTTTAAGGTCAGATTTCCTAAACCTTTTATCATTTTGGTTGCTCTCCTCTGGACTCTCTCCAATTTGTCCACATCTTTCCTAAAGTGTGGCACCCAGAATTGGATGCAGTACTCCAGATGAGGCCTCACCGCTGCTGAGTACAGTGCGACAATTACATCCTGTGTCTTACCTGTGACTCTCCTGTTAATACACTCCAGAATATTAGTCTTTTTAGCAACTGCATCACATTGTTGACTCATATTCAATTTGTGATGCACTATAACCCCCAGAACCATTTCAGCACTACTACTGAAACAAAAAGCTAGCCCCCATTCCATTCCCAGAACTTACGAGACATTTTGTGTTTCGCCGTATTAATTTTCCAACAGATGTCTGGGTAGTTAAAATCCCTCATTGTTACCAGGTCTTGTGTTCTGGATATTTCTGTTATTTATTCTAGAAATGCCTCATCCACCTTCTCCTCAGTGGTGGTTTATAGTGAATCCTTTCCATAACATCACCCCTGTTTTTCTCCCTTTTATCTTTACCCAGAGACTTTCATCTGGTCTGCCTCTCATCTCCTTTTGGATCTCAGACCAAATATATATTATTGATGTATAATTCCTGCCTGTCCTTCCTGAACAAGCTTCTATACCCTTCTATACCAGTATTCCAGTCATGAGATCTATCCCACAAAGTCTTTCTGATGCCAATTACGTCATAATTTAACTTATGCACTAAACCTTCATAACAATCCCTTCTGGCCTTAAAAATGTATTAATCTATCAAATTATGGGGCAGTGCGAGGCCCAGGAATGTGTCAAGGGAGGCGCAAGTTGTGTGCTTTCTTTTTGTGTGTGTGTGTGTGGAAGGGCTCTGGCTGGGGCTCATGCAGAAGGCTGCGCACACCCGAGAGGCGGGAATAGAGGACAGCCGGAGCCCTGCTGTCCAGGCTCGCCTTTCTCCGCCACTTCAATCCCTCACCATGAGGCAGCCCCCACACCAATCCCTCACCCAGAGGTGGCGGGGTTCAGCTATCAGCCTCAGGGGGGCAGCAGCCGCATAGAAGTAAGGGTGGCAATGGGGCACTAAGTGTGCTGTGAAAAGTGATATTGATGAATATCACTTTTCACATTGCCACTTAGTGCCCCATTGCCACCCTTACTTCTGTGCTGCTGCCTGTGTGGCGGTGCCTTCAGAGCTGGGCACCAAGCCAGCAGCCACTGCTCTCCGCTCTGCCTTCAGAGCTGGGTGGAGGTATATGTACTTGGGTAGGGGGAGACATAAACGACTACAGACACAAAGAAGGGGGGTCCAACCAGATAAGTTTGAGAATCACTGATCTATGGAGTTAAACTGATGTAAAACTAATGTAAGTGGAAGAATAATCAGATTCTTAGTGTCTATCTCTGGGAGACTTGGGGCAGCATAGTGACTGGGGCATGCACTGCCCTCTGCTAGCTGGTTCTGTAGGCCACAGGACCTCTCCACTCCCACTTTGGAGTATCTACTAGCACAAGCGGCACTAGGCTTGTGGGGTCAGATCCTTAACTGGTGTAAATTGGACAAGTCAGTGGGACCAGCTTCTCAACTGGTACAAATTGGCATAACTCCATTGAAGTCAATGGAGCTAGGCCTATTTACTCCAGTTAAGGATCTGGCCTGTGAATTTCTTGTGTTCCCCAAACAAAAGGACTGGTACTGTGCTCCCACGTGGGGCCTAGTGCCAGGTAGCTCTTCATGCTGTAGGAAGTACATCAGTTATAGGAGACAATTACAATGAAATTGTCGTATCCTGTAATTGATGGCAGTCATATAAGATTATTTTGAATCTAGCCACAGTATTCTACAGTAAAGGATCCAGAACTACTCTAGCATAAAACAGTGATGCTACAGTGGTACAACTATTGTACTACTGTACAATAACTGTGGGTGTGTTTGAGGATTTTAGATGCAAACACATCTATTTATGTGGCTGTCATACTTTATATGACATATGTAGCTGATTGAAGTTAATAATGTGACCATAATTGTAAAAAATACCACAGGATCAAAATCGTTGGTAGTGTCAGGTTTGTACCCAGCAGTGTTTTGGGCCCTTGCTGCAGAATACTGGAATATACTTTAATAAGGTATGAGCAACAAGATAAATATCAAACATTTTTTAAAATCAACTCAGCCTCTTGTCATGTTGGTAATTTTCCCAACCAGGATAAATGAGTCAATTTCCTGTGCCAGTTTCTTTCACAGATGGGGTAGTGTTTCATAACAGCTCTGTGCCAAATTATTGGGACTTGATTGACAGAAGTTTGAATGAAAATACCCAGTATCCACAAATGCCAAGCCTGCTTAGCATATCTCTATGGCTCGAGAGAAACTCCTTCATCAATTTCTCCTGTTATGTCCAGCTAAAAGTACTGACCTTTTTGGATCTAGGTTTGCTCATAATAAGGGCCTTAGGGAATTACAAATATTCTGATACAATTAACATCTTCTCCTCAAGGAAAAAGAATCCAATCAATTATATATAACTTTGTACTCTAGAACAGTGGTTCTCAAACTAGTGCCGCTGCTTGTTCAGGGAAAGCCCCTGGCAGGCCGGGCTGGTTTGTTTACCTGCTGAGTCCGCAGGTTCGGCCGATCGCGGCTCCCATTGGCCAATGGGGGCTGCAGGAAGCAGCGCGGGCCAAGGGACGTGCTGGCTGCCCTTCCTGCGGCCCCCATTGGCCTGGAGCAGTGAACCGTGGCCAGTGGGAGCCGCGATTGGCTGAATCTGTGAATGCGGCAGGTAAACAAACCAGCCCGGCCCGCCAGGGGCTTTCCCTGAACAAGCGGCGGCCCTAGTTTGAGAACCACCGCTCTAGAAGCCTGATCCAGAGCCCACTAAAATCAAAGAGGGTCTGTCCATTGACACCAATGGGCTATGGATCAGACCTTAGGCAAAGTTTTAAGCTATTAGGCAATACCACTTTAAAAAAAGCACTGCATCCCACTCATATACTTACCATGCTTAGCAATTGATATTCCCGGTATAGAATAACTTGTGGGCTATTAGTTATAATGATACATGATAAGATATTTAATAAATGCTTTTTTCTAAACCTAAATATTTTAAGCTATGTATTGAAATGATTTACCTGTGAGTTATAATGGAGTTATCTTGCTTAATGAAGCAGGTGTTTGTCTGGGCTTTACCAGGTGTTAAAGCAGCAAGGAGAAAGTAAATTTAATTTCTAAATGGAGTTTAGCTCCCTTACCTCCTCCTAAAATACAGCAGTTAAAACACGTATCTTTTGACTGCAGGGCTAGTGACATCTTATTTATTCTCTCCATGCTATATTTTTTCCCAACTATATTTTTTCAGCACAACATTCCATCTTTTAAATGGTATAAAATGTGTGCTCTTCAAGTGTGTATAATTAAACTGATCAACTGTTGATACTTCTTTCAAGCAGACAGATGTATTGAGGGAGTTTGACTGGTCAAGGTGACTTGCTTTTTTCAAGTGAGTAATGTTTAAATTGATAAAGTAACCAAAAAGATCTAGTGAAAGGGAGAGACTATTATATAACATACAAAGCAATACAGATAATAGTCCCTAAAATGTTTCCCTAGCAAACCCAGTCTTATCTATTACAAGCAATAGCATGTTTTTCGTAGTGTAACACATAAGGCTGTTCCCAATATGAGTACTTTCCAAGCAACTCATCCCAGAAGAGGGTTGGTTTACAGGTTAGGATATTCACATGTACTCAGATCGCTGTTGTGTATTCATGAAAAGGCTATACAGCCAAACAGTTTCATAAATGTTAGCACAAACAATCATTCACACAAAAATTCATATGGAAATACATATTTTCAGTTCCCTAAATAAGGGGTAATGTTTGTTTGTAGACAAATACACATTTTCCTTTGTTTCTTTTTCTCCGGGGTAGGCATTTGCGATACCTGTTTGTATCTTTCACTCTAGACTTCTATTATACAGAGTCGGATTATGGTCACCTTACTCATGTTGAAAAGGACCTTACACCATGAGTCGCTCCACTAAGAATTAGTGGAACTATTACAGAATAAGGTACTATTCAATGTCAGTAAGGCTATCACAATCTTCCCCATAGCTTTTTTTAATGTTAATCTTTAAATTAATTAGAGCTGGATAATAAATTTCATACAAGAAGGTTTGGCCAAGTCATGATGAAATTGCCATTAAAGTCATGAATTTGAGTGCAGATGGCAAGCTTGGCCTTTTCAAGATGGTGATAGAAACAAAAAATGCAGCATGTGAGCAGTGACTATACAGTACAATATTAGCTCATTTGTAAATGGATTTAAGTAGTGAAATAAAGATGATGAAAACTGATTTATCACTGAGAAGATAATCTGCACATCTAACTTTGCATAAGAAGAGATAGCCAAAGTTCTCAGTTAAGAGCATAGGAATTGCCTGACCAGTGAGCCATCCATTCCAATATCCTGCCTTCAGTGAGGGCCTGTACTAGATGTTGCAGAAGAAGATGGAAGAAATTCCACAATAGGATGTTATAACTGCCCCTAGAAATGTTTCATCCTTACCCCCCAAGAGTTAGTGATTGGCTTATGCCATGAAAGATGAGGGTTTACATTCCTTCCAAAATTCTTGTTTAATTTTTTTTAATACTCAGTATTATAACTATTTCTGGAACCAACACAGCTACAGTATATTAGAGAGACAAGGTAATATCTTTTGTTGGACCAACTTCAGTTGGTGTGTGTATGAGAGAGAGAGAGACAGAGAGAGAAGCTTTTGAACTCTGTGTAAGCTGATTTACACTAGCTCTGCATCAGGCCCAGGGAATTCCAGTTTAAGTCATATTTAAGGCAACAGGCTTACTGGAAGCTAGTATTACAGAATATGCACATTGTGTTTATGAAAGGCCATACTGAGTGTTGGTGTAGAACGAAGTATGGTGCATGAAATGTTTTGAAGCTTTACAGCATTGTAGGGTTTCATTTCTGTTCTGTTCTCACTGTGTTAACCTCCAGCATGCTAGTGATGACACACACAGCTCATCTTCCTCCTAGCATCCAAAGGAGAGGAATGCTGCAGCTCAGGTTGCCAGGTGTCCAGTTTTTGACTGGAACACCCGGTCAAAAAGGGACCCTGGCGGCTCTGGTCAGCACTGCTGACCAGGCCGTTAAAAGTCCGGTCAGAGGTGCTGCGAGTGTAAGGCAGGCTAGTCTCTACCTGTCCTGTCACCATGCGGTGCCCCGGAAGCAGCCAGCAGGTCCGGCTCCTAGGTGGGGGGGCCATGGGGCTCCGCGCACTGCCTGCGCCCCAATCACCAGCTCCACACTCCCACTGGCTGGGAACCGTGGCCAATAGGAGCTAGGGATGGGGGTGGTGCCTGCGGGCAAGAGCAGCGCATGGAGTCTCCTGCCCTTTAACCCCCCTCCCGCCTAGGAGCTGGACCTTCTGGCCGCTTCTGGGGCACAGCGCAGTGCCAGGATAGGCAGGGAGCCTGCCTTAGCCCCGCTGCACCACTGACCAGGAGCCACCTGAGGTAAGCCCGTGCCCCAACCCCAAGCTCCAACCCCCTGCCCCAGCCCTGAGCCCCCCCAAACCCAGAGCCCCCTCCTGCACCCCTAGCCGGAGCCCTCACCCCCCCGCACCCTAACCCCCTGCCTCAACCCGCAGCCCCCTCCCAGATTCCAAATCCCTCGGCCCCACCCCCCAGCCTGGAGCCCCTTCCTGCACCCCAAACCCCTCATCCCTGGCCTCACCCCAGAGCCCGCACTCCCAGCCAGAGCCCTCACCCCCTGCACCCCAACCCCCTGCCCCAGCCCCCTCCTGCACTCCAAACCTCTTATCCCCGGCCCAAACCTAGAGTCTGTACCCCCAGCCCAGAGCCCATACCCCCTCCCGCACCACAACCCCCTGCCCTAGCCCAGTGAAAGTGAGTGAGGGTGGGGAAGAGTGAGCAACGGAGGAGGGGAGAATGCAGCGAGTGGGGGCGGGGCTTCAGAGAAGGGGTGGGGCATGGGCAGGGCTTGGAGAAGGGGCGGGGCAGACGGCGGGGTAGGGGTGTTTGGTTTGGGGTGATTAGAAAGTTGGCAACCCTACCGGTATAGGCCATGGTGATGGAAACCAGCAACCTTCAGGTCTTGGTTACTCAGGGCCTAGATTTCTCACTACATATAATGGTCATTGTAAATTTCTGGCATCTCAGTAGATGCTTCCAAAGGAAAACTGTCCTCAGGCTGCACTGTCGGTGCCTTGGAAATCCTAGGGTAAAAGGAGCTAGGTAAAGTGCAAAGAATTGTTCTTTTAACTTCTAAATTTTACAAAATCTCTTACTTGGATGGTGTAGTGGGGCAGCTGCCCCACTCCTAGAGAAATTTAGGCTGCAGCAGACCAGTGGGCCTGCACGGAGAGGGTAGCCAATCAGAGAAGGGCTTACTGGGAGCCAATCAGGGCCCAGGTTGGAGACAGCCAATCAGGGCCAGGCTCAGCCCTATAAAAGGCTGCTCAGGGAGCATGCAGTTAGTCTGTCCCAGGCCTTTGAGAGGGGAAGGTTTATTGCCAAGCTGGGAGACTAGCACCATGGACAGCGCAGTGCTGGCCAGGCTCAGGGAGCAGAAGGGAGCTCTAGTCTGAGGCCTGCCGGGCTGCAGGCCCTGATTGGAAGGGCCTAGCCGGTGCAAGGGGCCGTAGGGGAAGCAGCCCAGGGAAGCGGACAGACGAGGGGAGAGAAGGAGGACAGCGAGACTGCTGCCAGAGGGTCCCTGGGTTGGGACCCAGAGTAGAGGGCGGGCTTGGGTCCCCCCGCTACCCCGCATGCAGTATAACCAGTCATTGGCTTTAGGGAGTGGCTATTACAGACCACACCAGATCCCTGACAGGAGGGATTAGATTTTGGGGTGTGCAGTTGACCATGGTGGCTGGAATGCAGAGACTGCTGATTGACCCCCCTGGAAGGGGGTGTGGAAGCACTGAGGGGCACTGCCGGAGGGCAGTGGTCCTGAAGAGGATGCCGCGAGTTGGTGAGCGACGTGGGCTCAGAAGCCAACTGAGGGCAAGATAACAGATGGGACACCACCAGGAGGGGGCGCTCCTCTGGACAGAGCTAATTCCTGGAGTGACCAGGAGGAGGTGCTGCGGTGGTGAGTCCTGATCCTGTTACAGATGGGCAACAGGAACCTCCCTATCGCAGCCTGGCCCTTGGCACCCCAGGGGTAGTCACTCCCTGAGGCAGGGTAAGCAGTGTTTGCCACTTCGTCCTCATGCAAGGATTCCGCTGTGGAAGGGGAGCCTTAGATCTCAATGAGAACTCCATTAGTAGAGACAACTGAGGGGACATGCTGAAGCACAGCATCACTCAACCACCCTGGCCACACCTCCCACCATGCCAGTGCTTTTGGCATGGACTGGGCAGCTATAGGCCAGCTAGCAGAGGGGATGGTGTGAGAACCTTTTACCACTATAACTTCCTCAAGCCTACTTTCTGCAGCCAACCCCCCCCCCGAAAGAATTTAGCACTGTCACAAAAACCTGCAAGTTGACCTTTGTGTGTTTGCAATCACATGTTAATTGTATTAGTTCTAAGGTAAGTGAGCAGGACATTGCCACTTTAAGATAAAGACTCTGTGCCATTGCCATAGATCTATCTGCTAGGCTGCAGTAAAGCATTTGGGTCTCTAGTGTGTGTGACAGTGAAGTTCCACGGACTTGACTATGTAGGCAGTAGAGCTGGTCGGGAATTTGCCTATTAAACAGGTTTGCATCAGAAAACGCTGATTCATCAAAACCAAAATGTTTCATGGAAGTGTTTTAGTAGGGTGACCGTATGTCCCATAAGGGAGGCTCAGGTGAGCATCTCAGGCCAGCCCCACACAGGGGTCGGGGGAGGGCTCAGGCTAGCCCCATGCAGTGTCCCATTTTCCCTTTGGGAAATATGGTCACCCTTCGTATTAGTTTTGATAAACTTCTGATGAACCAGAGGGAGAGTTTTGTCAGAAACCTGCCCGGTTTCCAGCCAGCTCACCTGGTGGGCTGCTGGGGAACCCTCGCTTCCAGGGTCCATGGCACTTGGGCAGCGCTGCCATGCAGTCTACCCCAGGGATTCCAGGGAGCCTGGGAGCTCACAGGCACCAAGACTCCAGGCTCACTCCTGGCTCCCAGGGCTGCTATTTTTTCAGATTTTTCCTTCAAAATTTGTACTTTTCATTCTGAAACTGAATAATTTTTTTTTTCAGAATTTTGGAATTTCCCAGGGACCAGATATTCTGACTTTCAACCTGCTTTAACAGTAAGTAGCAATGACATCCCCATATGAGCTCATAATATGACCTCTAAATCTCCTCTGTGATGGTTTCCAAAAGTTTTATTTGCCTGTGTAGTCCCACTTTGTTAATTCAATTGGATGCCAGTGAATTGCTGAATACTTGACATAACAGAGATGGACCTGACTCATGATGTTCAGATCCAAACTTCCCAGTGTTTTGGGGAAATGAGGGACATTAGCATCTGATGTGCTGGCACAAGTCCATCTGTAACCGGTCAGCGCTTGACAGGGGTGGTGCCTAGTGTTTATGGGGTAGTAGGGGAGCCCAGATGCTCCCACTCCGTTGGAACCTGACCCAGGTGTCTTTTAAGCCCCACCTCCACCTGGAGCATGCTTTGCAGGGCAGTTGGGTGGAGTTGTTCCTTAACTCTTTCACTCCCAGTGTAGAGATCATACACCCCATCACAGCATCTTTAAGGCAGTCATGAAGGCTAGATCTAAGAAAACTTCCCCAAAACCACTTCAGCAATTCACTATAACCCCAATTTCCAACACCCTGATGTCCCAGTGATCTGAATATACCACTCATACCAAATTATGTGGCAGTTTTAAGATCTGAGCAGATACACCTCTACCCTGATATAACGCTGTCCTCAGGAGCCAAAAAATCGTACTGTGTTATAGGTGAAACCACGTTATATCGAACTTGCTTTGATCCGCTGGAGCGTGCAGCCCCCTCCGAGCGCTGCTTTACCGCGTTATATCCAAATTCATGTTATATTGGGTCGCGTTATTTCGGGGTAGAGGTGTATATTGTAGGAAGGTATCAGAATGTCTGGCCTATTTATACTGTTTAGAGATCAGTATGGAACAAGACGATACCTTTGAATTACAGGAAACCCTTCAATGTGACTTTATAAGCATCAACATCTATTTATCTACAATAGTACATATCAAGAATTTCTGGATTTTAAAAGCAAATTGACAGGCTGGGACAGGCATTACATTTCAGTATCTCACTAGTATTAGATGAGGTGTCACACAGACCAGCTTTCAAATGTGCCTCTCTAAAGACTCAACACTTACATGTCTTGAAGTGCAGATGGCAATTTAGTGAAAGCAGATAATTACGTACACTGTCATCCATCTTTGTGATGCTGTAGGACAAAACTGTAGCACTTGGTAAAGGTATTGACAATCTGTCCTCCAAACGCAGCTGCTTGACCTTGCAAAGTGAAGAGCACCAGTGGTGATCTCCAGACGTTCCCTGAATGATTATAAAAATGGGCAAAAAGCTCCAAGGTCTATTTAGCCTCTGTGAAATTTGCATCAACCAGTTATATACAGCTTTCAAAAAACTGAATGAGATTCATCTTCTCTACAGGGTCTCTAAAATATTAACTGATGGTGCAAGTCTGATTGTCGTGGGGTAGAAAAAGGATGGAAATGAAACTGCTGCCTCCTTCCATAACGATATATATTACCCAGCACTTTGCTGCATGGGTCAGGAAATGGAACATAGCTCTTCTGCCAAATACAATTCTGCTGATGAAAAGGAGAGTGCTAACTTTTATACCTTTTTGAAGGTCAGGCTTCCCCCTGTGATCCAGACTTACAGCCATTTAAAATATATATATATATATATATATATATATATATACACACACACACACTTTGGAGCAGCTTTCTTCCTTTTGAACATCTCACAATATAGTACATTACCCCTGATTTCTGTCAAGTATTTGTCTACAGCTGGTTTTGTTGCATAGGATGTGCACAGAGACTGGATACCACAGAAAGCTTCATTTTTACAAATTAATTCATATCTTCATTTTTATTTAAAATTTCTTCTATACCACCACACTTTCTCTGGCTCTGTCAGAAACCCGTCCTACAGTCTTTCATGTAATCATCTAAAATAGTGCAATATCATTATTGTACACGGTCACATTGGGCACTTTATCTGCAGAGTATTGTGGTACTTTCTTATAACTGCTCCTTACATCACTATTATCAGTATTTTATATAACAGTAGTGCCTAAAAGTACTAATTAAGATCAGGGCCCCATTGCACTAACAGCTCTATGCACACATAGTAAGAGGCGCTTCCTGCCCTGAAGAGCTTATAAATACAACCTACATGGACAAGAGAAAAGGAGTGGGGGAAATGAAGTATCATTATGTACTACTTATGGAAAATTGAAGTTGTGTGTCTCACACAAGGTCACACAGGAAGTCTATGGCAAAGCCAAGAATAAAACCAGTGCCTTATTGTAGTAGTGCCATCATTCTCCTTTATCCTCGTCTGTTTTTGCCCCAGCCTAACAGAAATGTTTCATTTAAAATTACTAAGGTCAACTTGTGGTTGTCTCTTCCAAGGTTTTCCTTTGCACTGATTTCTGTTGATTTTCCTGGTACATGGTTAGACCAGAGCATTTAATGATCCACCTTCAAAACATCCAATGGGAGTTCACATGGCAGGATCAGGTGTCACAATTACTTCTAATTAAGTAATGTTAAATGTATGCAGCAAAAGATGATCAAAGAGATTGTATTGTTGTCCAAAACCTTCAAGTTTTGGACAGTTTTCTTCTTATTCCAAGTCTGGGTTTCTACATCTCCAGCCTGTGATTTTCAGCTCTGTCAGTGCCTCACCAGACCCCAATCACATGCAACCATATCCTAGAGGTGAGAAGACTGAAAACTGACTGTGAGTTTCTGCAGGTCCCTTAGAGCTGACAGAACCAATGCACTGTAACAGAGATGTTCAAAAGATTCTGCAAACCTTTTCCTGCAACATTCTACAGAAAAACATCTCTTGCAAGTTATCTTCACTGTACACTTGTTTAGGTATATTCTAATTTAAAAATCTTATCTCGGGGTGAATGCTTAACTCCTTTCAATGAGACACAAATACTTGAAACCAAAAGGGCAGTGATTGAAAACAGAGTATTAGCATTCCTACAGAACTCCAGTTCTTATAGAAATACAGCTAAGAAAACATAAGAAAGTCTGAAATATGACTTTGCTACTGAAACCATAATCTAATGACAATTCTGCCAAAGTAGCAAAAGCCTGCTGATAAGGAGGCACAAATACTCAGGGCCAGCAAACTTTTTATCAGATAGTTTCTATACCTTTCAGTGGGAAAGAAATGAAGAGCTAATCTTGAAATCAATAAATAAAGTCAATGCCAATTCTCTTGCCTGATCTGACAGACATTAATTCAAGCCAGTTCCTAAAGAAATAAATCCAGCCAGTAAGGTGATGAGTAGAAACTCAAATTAGATTAGGCAAATTTATATCTGTTTGCAAGTACATAGCAGATAGAGTAAGCTGGAAAGAACAAAAGGTATATGATAGAACCAAGGGAAACAAGGAGTCTTGTCTTATTAGATCTATGTCTGTCTTCTAGATTCTTGGGGGAGGCTTGTCTTCATTTTTGTCCTGTACAGTGCTCAGCACATCCTTGGTGTTTAAGAAATAATGAAAGTATTCCCAAAATATGTCAGGTATTCAGTACCAGAATCTAATAAGCACCAGCAAAAAGCTCCCACTGAAAATGGTCAGTGTGTGACTGTGAGAAAGATAATTCCTAGCCTTCAGCAGTGCTCTTAGTGCATTTATATGCATCCTACAATAAACTTTTCTTACTCATTCCACATAGTATACACAATAACTTTTCACAAAGAGAAGAATCCTCTAGAAAGCCAACTATGGACAATGGCATAGAAATCTAATTACAACTGGTCAAAATATAGTGCCATGACCTAAACCCCATTGTCATGAATGGAAAGACTCCACTGATTTCAATGAGGGACAGACAGACAGATTTATTTTTTTAGAGAAACCTTTTGAAAGGTAATGCATCATAATTTCCTCATGTGAAAGAAATTTGATGTCTGCGAGGTATGTTTGTGGAGTTTTTGCCCCATTCTATAGAAGCGTGTGTCACCTTCTCAGTTATATAAATATTTCAAATATATTACCATGTGCTGAATACAAATGCCTGTCTATTTGCAGGTGTCATGTCAGATGAGGGTGGCAAAATACTGTTTGGAGGGTAAGTCAAAGAATCAAGAACCTCCACGTTTACTAACAACCTACTTAGGTCCCACTCTGTTCCGTCCTGGCCTTCAAACTCACACTTCCACCTGCATGGTGTTATGGTGGCAGGTTAATGTTCACGTCTGGGTTATAATACAAAACATGCTAGAAATCTGGTTGGCTGAAGCTCAGGGTTTTTCTCTTTTCACTGTCAATATTTTCTTTCTTAATTTTTAGTGAGGTTATTTCTGATGAGAGATGGTGGCTTGACAGCTCTGAAGAATGGGTTCCTCTTTTTATCCAGCCAACAGGAACAATAAAAGCAACTAAAGGGCAAGTTTCCCTATAGTGCCCTGCCAATTTGCATTAACTCTGCTTTAAAGGGAACTTTTTGGGGGTGAAAGGATAGTTAAGTCTCTGTGTTGGCTATTTTATTGAGATGATCAACAAGGGGGCAACTTATTGCCAATTAAGAAAGTGGCTTTTATGTACTGGGCCGATCTACCGATTTCACACAGACAATTTAAACTCCTCAAACAGTAACAGCTTTCAGTCATTACTAACTTAGCATTGATTCAGTTCAATCAGCTAACAGAAAATGTACTACCACTTATCTCTAGAGGCATTTTATCTTCTTCCAAATGAAGTATATTTAAAATAAACACAATCAGATTTACAAGTATGGTGCATTTTGGAATTTCCCATGATGTAAGTGCATTACTAACTATACCACCTGAAAAAATGAAAAATATAATTGCAAGCAGCATAAATGATTGTACTACATCCATGCAAGATCAGGCCTGCAGAAACTGCAAGAAACTGTGATCAGGACCAGCTACTCAGGGTTAACAAGGTTTCTTTCACATATCTGTACCTTTAATCAGGAACGAAATGAAGAGCCAGTCTAGAAATCAATAAATATATAAAGCCAATGCTAAAACCATCACCCAGTCCCGCAATCAGTAATTCACTTCCTAAAATGAACGCTGGATATTAAAGCCAAGAAAGTAAACAGTGGGGAAGGAGATATGTATTGATCAATGAACAAGGCAGCATGCTCAGTGGCTCTCATCAGTGGGTCAACTGGTATATACTTTGTTTTAAAAATTTAATAAATAAATTTCATTCCTGGAAACTTCATGAAAGAAAGTCTGATCTTCTGATGTTTCCAGCATGATATTCAAAATAAAGAAGCTTGGATAAACTTATCCAACCTGAAACAAACAGCCAGAACATTTGAACTTACCCATCCTTGCGGTAAGTTACTCATATAGTTATCAGTGTTTCATTACAAATACCGAAGGTCTAATTCTACATCTCTCACGCACATTGAGTATCAAAGGGGTAGCTGTGTTAGTCTGGATCTGTAAAAGCAGCAAAGAGTCCTGTGGCACCTTATAGACTAACAGACGTATAGGAGCATGAGCTTTCATGGGTGAATTCATCCAGATACTTCATGTATCCGAAGAAGTGGGTATTCACCCAGGAAAGCTCATGCTCCTATACGTCTGTTAGTCTATAACGTGCCACTGGACTCTTTGCTGCTTTTACACATTGAGTAGTAATCTGTATGCACATCTTTTTGCATTATCATTAGAGATATAGTCTATTTATTATTATTTTATTATTTTTCCAATACTATACAAATGAATAGCTACAATTAATTTTGTATGTAGTTTTGTTGTACCCATGTTGGTCCCAGGATATTAGAGAGCCAATGTGGGTGAGGTAATACATTGCATTGGACCAATATCTATTGATGAGAGAGAGAAGCTTTTGAGCTTACACCGAGCTCTTCTTCAGGGCTGCGAAAATAGCTCAGAGTGCCACTGCTAAATACACATTGTTCTACCATGTATTTAGCAGTGACACTATGTGTTAGTTTCCTAAACCTGAAGAAAAGCTCTGTGTAAGCTCAAAAACTTGTTTCTCACCAACAGAAGTTGGTTCAATAAAAAATATTACCTGACCACCAATTAATTTTAACAGACGTAGCATGTCCATTTTAACTGACCTGCAATATACATTATTCCATGGTAAAGATTATGTCCCTGCTTTAGGAGCTTTTTATTCCTTTTACTAATTTCCTTGAGGGTCCAAGGCCCAATTCTGCAAATCTTACTTCTATTGAGTTGTAGTATTTAGAGCTGGTCAGTAACCAGAATTTACATTTAGCTGGAAATTCTGCAATTTCTAAATTTGTTGTTGTTCTGAATTAGACCAAAATATTGAATTTTCAAATTTTCCCACAAAACGAAATGTTCAGTAAAGTTTTGTTTCAGGTCAAGCAAAATGTTTTGTTTCTATTTTGACTCATATTCCAGTCTATTCAATAATTTATAGTCTATAATAGAACATACAATATGTTTTAAAAGAAAGTTATTTTGAAATGAAAATCAGAGTAGAACATTTCAATTTCTCTGTTCTAAATGAAATTTCATTGATATCGATATGTTCCCAAAGAATGTTTTGATTTTTGATGAATCAGCATTTTCAGAAGGAAAAATATTTGGTCAGAAAACTTTTCACCAGCCCTGGTAGTATTTTATTCACATGAGAAGTCCCATTAGCTGTATTAAAAGTAAGGATGGCAGAGTATGTCACAAAACCAACAGCATCTTGGAAAGGTGGATGGACTATAGGAAGGAACTTATTGATGATTTTGAAAAACTGGAAGATATAGATTTCAAAAGAGGAAAAGAAAAAAGCACTACCTATAACAATGTGGGAAATAGAAATAGTGCCAAAAAGTATAAAGCAAGGAAAAGCAGCCGGGGATGATGGTGTTGTGGTTAAAATGCTACAATCCCTGAATGAAGATTCAAAAATTTACTTACTAAAATTTTTCAACGGGATGTATACACAAGGAGAAATTCCAGAGGACTTTAAGAGTCAATCTTCATTCCTCTGCAGAAGGTAAATAATGCTAGTGAATGTAAACAACACCACTCTATAAGCCTGGTAAGCCACACATTCAAATTTTTGTTGAAATCACTGACACAGAGATATCTCAAGCTGAGAATTTTGCAGAAGTCAGTTTGGTTTCCGCCCTGGAGCAGGCACGAACAAGGCAATTTTTGCTCTGAGGATCTTAGATGAGCATATATTAGAAGTGCAAAGGGAAATTTGATTAAATCCAAAATTAGAAGAATATATATATTCTTGAAGAGTGTAGTATTGACTTCCAAGATCTACAGTTAATAAAAAGCTGGTATTGGGGATAGAAAGCAGCAATCCAAATGAACAATGAACTATCTGAGTATTACAGTATCAAGAAAGGTAGGATGCAACCTTAGCATATATCTCTGCAACTATTCAACATATATGTAGAAGGTATAATAAGGAAAAGCTTAGAAGACACCTACAGAGTATACATGTCAATGGCATATCTATCAACAACAAAAGATATGCCAGTGACCTAGTTTGCATCACTTCAACAAGGGCAGAACTTGAGAACATTTTTACTGCCCTGAACAATGCCAGAAAGAAATATGGAATGACGATTAACATTAGGAAGACAAAAAGTAGGATAATAAGTAAACAAAGTTATGCACAAGATAGGCAACATCTATATTTTGACAGTCAAATGGTGAAACAAGTGAATAGTTTCCCCCTGTTTAGGGAGTCTAATACTATCAGGCAGATGATGCAATGAAGAAATCAAGAGAAGGATACAGCTTGCAAAAAACGCATTCAACAACTTCCAAAGACTTCTGTGTTGTCAAAAGATAAAACTACACATCCTCGTTAGATTGCTGAAGTGTTACATATGGTCACCCCTCCTATACAGGTGTGAGAGCTGAACAGTTAAAAATGAAACAGATGACTGAGAATGTTCAAGTTTTGTTGTTACGGAAGAATGTTAAAAATTAGCTGGATAACCAAAACTATGAATGATGAGGTGATCTGAAGTATTTTTAAAGAGCACAATTATTTTAGACTCTAGAAAAGAGAATAGTATCTTTCTGTGGTTGCAGAGTAACTCGATTCCAGCACTCATACTATCAGGCAAGATCACAGGCAAACCAGGAAGGGAAAGGAAGAGAGCCAGCTACACCAGATTCACTGCCAGATGGACTGGTATCCAAAAGAGAGTGGCTGTTTTACACCTCTTTCATGATTGTGAACTATGAAAGGTGGTGGTTGACAGCCTTTACATAGTATCACTTGAAGAAGAAGAAGAAGTCCCATTAAAGGCAATAGCACTAATCACATGAGTAATAATTATATTGTGTGAGTAAGGCCTACAGAATTAAGTCTTCAGTTATTTCAGGTACTTAGGCCCTGATTCATCAAATACATGCAAAACTTTAACCAATGTGATCAATTGTTTGATGGACAGAGATGTATTTAAGCACAATTGTAAGTATTTTATTGAATAAGGACCTTAATGCAGTAGCCTTGAACCTGGAAGCCTGAGATGAAATTTGAGTTAGGACATTAGACAAAATTCACAGAAGAAGCAAAATTCAGTGGTACACAAATTGTTGTAACCTAGGTATCTTGTATATAGTCATCTGACAAGACATTAACCCAGTGAGAACTCAGATCTGCACATTATCACCCCTTTCCCATTAATAGAGGGAGAATTATAATTCAATCTAATTACACATACAAAAGGTAGTAATTAATAGTACAAATTAGCTATTCAATGATTCAGAAATTCTTAAGTGGGGAAATGACCTTTTCACTTTTTATCTGGCAGTGATACATTGGCTGCTGATTTGGGGGAGAAACAAAGAGCAATATAACTTCATACAAATCTTCCTTAGTCTCAGACAGGCTCAGTGCCAACCTAATTAAAAATATGGTAGAAACACTTTATTTCATGATGTACCTTGGCATCTCATTGTTACACAACCAGTTCTAAGGGTCACCTTTCTTCATTTACTGAACCATGAAGCCTTTCCTAATACTCCCAGTGGAAAAATAAAAATGAAGTTTTAATACTTAATATCGACTCTAATTAACTTAGAATCATTCGATATTTTTACATTCTGATTAAGTATTACCTACTGTAGATCAAACTATATATTATTCATTACTTCATTTAACAAATATTTACATTACAGAGTTCTGCATTTCCACTCTTGATGGCTTCAATTTACAAAATGCTACAAGTTTATTCATACGTGCATTTAACATTGTGCCTACCTGCTGAGGCGCGTAATATACAGCACATAATATCTAATGTTACTTAATGTAATCTAATGTTACGTAATATCAGCTCTTATTGTTAAATTAATTTTAGTACCATGATAAAGATTTTTAACACTGAATTTCTCCTTTCTCAGGAAAAGAACTTCATTTTTTTTTATTTGTAAATAAGCTTTAGAATTAATTTCTGACCTTGTGTGATAGCGGGTAGTCAGATAATAATTCTTTTATTATTATCTCTAATAGATAGATATATACAGGGCAAATCCTTGGTTGGTTTAAAGCAGCAAAGCACCACTGAAGTCAGTGCAGCTAAACTTATTTACACCAGCTGAGGGGCTGGCCTACAAATTCTCCTTAATAAATAAAGTAAAATAATAATGGCAATGAGCTTGAATAGCAATTTACATTTGCCATTTCACACTTTTTCACTAAGTGCTTTTCGGGATAGGGATTGAACATAGTTCATCAGCTTTATTGTGAGAGCTGCAGCCATTACCTCTTGGGTTGTTTTTTTCTTTGATCTTCCTGACTTAGATGCTAACCAGGAACCCCTCTGAACCTTCTGATAGTCGGGAAATTAAGCATACAACTTTATACTTTTCTAATACTATTTATCTTCAAAGGCACTTTACACATATGAGCTACACCTCACAATAAGCCCTTTGAGCTAAGTGAAAGAGAATGATGTTCCTCATTTTAAAGATAAAGAAAGTGAGACACAGTTGTTACGGCCCTGATTCAGCAGTCCATCCCTACTGAGCATGTGCTTAACTTTAGGCACATGCTTAAGTTCCACTGAAGTCAAAGGGACAGATCCCCTGCTGGCGTAATTTGTCATAGCGCCACACTGGAGCTGTGTCAATTTACACCAGCTGAGGGTCTGCCATATACAGCCTACCTATGCTACCTTTGAAGTCAATGGGACCTAAGCATAAAGAGAAGCGCATATGCAAGTGCTTTTGCTCATTGGGGATGGCGTTAAGTATGTGCTTAAATGCTTTGGTGACTTGCCCAAGGCAACAGAGAGAGGCAATGTCAGAGCTGATAATAATGTGAGCCCCAGAGCCAGAAGCTTAGAGTTAGAGTAGGAAAGCCAGCTCTGGCCAGCTTCATTTCCATGACTTAAAATGTTGATTACCCTTGTGGTTTCACATACTGTGTTTTATTGCTTCAGATGGAATTTATGGTCGGATTGTGTAAGTAGTAATAGATTGTTCCTGTGACTGTACTCATGAAAGGGCACAGAGATTGTGCAGGATATTATTAGGGGATCTCCCAAACTTCGCAGGGAACTAGGAACAGGATGGAAGGTGGTAGAGGGCTCTCTCCAAGAGACTAGCAGCTCTCTCCCAGGGAGCAGGAACTCTATCCAAAGACTCTGTTCTGCTCCAGGTCTCCACCTGGAGACTCTGAACGCCCTGAGTGGACTGATTCTTTGGGACTGGACTGCACCGGACCAATTGAACCAGTAGCAGCACGAAGCTGACTTCATAGTGACAGCCAGCTTCACTGGTGACAGTCGTATCCCCAACCAGAGCCAGCTCCAGACACCAGCGAAGGAAGCAGGTGCTTGGGGTGGCCAATGGAAAGGGGCGGCACGTACGGGTCTTCGGTGGCAATTCGGCGGCGGGTCCCTCAGTCCCTCTCTTCCTCTTTGAGCTGCCGCCGAAGTGCCGCTGATCGGATTTTTTTTTTCCCCGCTTCGCCACTTGGGGCGGCAAAAAAGCTGGAGCCGGCCCTAGCCCCAACAGGTGGTGGCTGCACAAAGTTCACCTCAAAGAGAGCCTCTACCAGTCCAGCAGTGGCAGAGCTAATGTCATATAACTGTACCAGAAAGCTGCACATCAGAGCAGGTCTTGATGGTGCAGACAGCTCCAGACTGGACCAGCCAGGTGGAGGAGAGCCATCCCCTTACGCCTCTCCTAGTATCACTGCTTGCAATTGGACCAGTTGGTGTGGATCTAGGTGGGTGGGGATTGCTTTGAGACTGAGTCATACTCCTGACTCACCAGGAGTCATTTTTGCTCATTTTATTATAGCTATAGATACAACAGAGAGAGAGAGAGTTATCTTGTATCTAGTGTTTGGTTTTCCTTTTCCCCAAACAAAAGGTATTTATGGTTCCATATTCCAAAGACTCCTGGATGCTTATAAGTGGGGAGGAACCACCTAGAAAGGTGACCAGGGAGTTTATATTTTAATTTCCCAGAGCCAGAAATAAGAGTACAGCTCTGGGGGAGTGCTCGAGCCATAGTTTTATTTATTCTAGAAAAGGACCCCGAGACAGACTGAACCAAGCTCTTGTTGCTGCCATTGGCAACTGGCAGAATTGTCATTAGAATTCAGGAGATCCTGACTCAGAGTCCTGTGCTCAGACCACTTTTCTATCTATACCCGTCACTCTAGTGGACATTGTCTCTCTTTTCTCCTCTCTGTTCCTCTGGGGGTGGTAGGAAGGAAGGAAGGAAAAGTTATCTAATATATTACTATACAGTCGTTTTTGTGCTCAAAAGTATTTCAAAACACTTGAGAGTTACTGTAAATATAGTTCAGCAATTTAAAAATTAGCAGTGGGGGGTAGATATTAAGAGGCAAAGAATGGAAATAGATATATATAATTACAGCAGAGATTTGAAATGAAATGGAGAACCGAAGAGGCTGAAAGATGCAAGAAGACAGTTCTAGATGGCAAGACCAGAGGAGGACACGGCGAGATTCTGTGAATGGACAGAGTCTCTAGCCAGTGTTAGCTCAGCAGAGGAAACGAGAGGAGCAGAGAGATTCAGAAAATCTGAATTTTGAATAGTATCTTGAACTGGATAAGGCAGCAATGAGGTTATCTGAGGTTGGGCCGACGGGGTTGTACTTTGTATTCTTGAGAAGGCAGGGTACAGCTTCCCACAACTGCTGACCTCTGGAGAGTTGCTATTTTAGGATGTAATCACAAAGGGAATTGCAATAATCTAATAGAGAGCAGGCAATGAAGGCACAGGTAAAGACTGTGAGAGTGGTGGGCCAGGATTGTACACAGGCACTGATAACCACTTGCTGATATGGAGATTTATAAGTGCGGTCAATTTGGGAGAAAAAACTTTCAGCATTAAGGTTGTCACTGCAGCTTCACATAGTGGAGGTAAGTGGAAGGCCTGTATCATGCAGGAGATAGAAGAAGGCATTCCTACTTGAGAGGATCACTTTGACATGTAAGATATTTAATTGAAGAAGGTTGAGATAAAGCCAGAAGTTTGCAAGCTTAAGGCAGGCAGAGAAAGGCAATAGTAAAAAAGTCATCAAATAGGAACAAGTTAGGATAACCCACATAACTTCAGAAGCTATGGTAAAAAATCGCCCAATCCTCTGGTTCCTTCTGGTGGCACAAAGAAGCTGTAACCCCAATTTAAATGGCCCTGAGAGTATCCATCTCCCTTGTGCAGGGAGCATGCAGGGTCTTTCCCCCTCAACACAAGCTAACAGAAATGAAGGGGAAGCATGCTGCACCTCCTTAAGGCCTTGGGCCTACCCCACTGTCCACTGGAGACCTCTGTGGGGGCTGGAGCACAACCCATCCCAGAGCTCCTCCTGGGGCAGCTCTGCCCACCCCTTGCTCAACTCTGTGCCTACGGGACACAATTGAAAGGGATTCAGTATTTGCGCCAATGGAATATACCCCGCAAGTTGTTTCCCAAAGTCAGATTTTGGTGAATTAAACACTGGCCTTTAACAAAGTGACTGTTGAGCCATATGATTCCTCCATGTGCTTGTTCACACATTAAAACCAGAGACAGCTTTTCTGTCCCCACAGTGACAGAATTATAGCTTTCTGCTCCAATGTATTCCACCTGAGACGATAACTACTGCAACTGAGGATGCTGTAAATTGTGCAGCATCAATCCTTATTTCCTCTGCAACAAGAAAGTCCTGAACAGAGATTTGCCACCAGAATAACCATCAGAAGCTTGGAGGAAAAACACTAGTTTAAAGAAAAGAAAAGAAAACACAAGATCTTTGGTCTCACAAGTCTAACGCTCAGTTAAATGTAATAGAGGATTGTGGTACCCAGACTCAGGCTGAGTAGTGCCTCACGTTGAGAGTAATCTCATAGATTTACATGAGACTATTCATTGAATAAGTTGCTACACTGTGAAACTGCAGCACAATCTAGCCATGGATGCAATTACCAGCAGCTTTTGGACTTTATTTTTCAACACAATCCAAGGACTGAACTGTACCTCTTAAGCACTGCCTGCTATATGGGGCAGTGTGAAGACGCATTGTCCCCTGGGGAGCACTAGTTGACAATGTGTTTCAGAAAGGCACATGACCTGATTGCAAACTGGCCAGTGGAGGGCAAGGAGTGGAGCCATAGCTCCATCTACTCTTCACCCTCTTTCCATCATGGTAGCCATGCCTACTCCACCCACTGGCAGAGGCTTTGATTCTTGGCTGCCTTCGAACAGGCCGAGCAAAGGTTATGAAGGCTTCTTCCTCTCTGCTTGTCTACCATATGCAGCTGTGTGAGGGAACCACAATCTAATCTGACATGAAGCAGCCGGCAGTTTTACTGAGAGTAGTGAGTATAGCTGACTAAAATTTTTTTGACTGAAACATTTTCCCATTGAAAAATGTAGTTTCATTGAAATTTTCCACAGAAAAATGTCAACTTTGATTTTTAAAAATTTTCAATAGAAAAATTAAAAAAAAAATTTTTTTTTAGTTTAATTTCAGCTTAAACTGTAATTGTGTTTTAGTTTCTCACAATTCTTGTCTTTCACCCTGGAAAAAAAGTGAAGAAAATTTAAAAAAGAGAAGGGGGGGGGGGAAATCCTGAAAAATCCAAAACTGATGATGATTTAAGAATGGTTAAAAGTTTCCATCTCACCTGGCAACATGCTAATATCTACTCTGTGAGCTTGATTCTGTGGCAGTTTACTCCATGAGTCATCCTTTTGCTTTCAGTTGTCAGAGAACAAGAGTCCTGTACATTTTGATAGCCTGTCTCGCCACAAGAACAGAGCAGACTGGCAGAGATGCAGACTACATGCCCTGAACATGCACACACAGATCTGTGAACCAAACCAAAGCTGGCTGGTCTAATTTTATGCCTATGACCCTTCCCCCCATTCCTCACATTACAAAAACTGAAAGGACACACGACTTTCTCATAAACTGCTGAGTTGTATTTTGCCAGTTAAGTGTGATTACAAATTCAGACTTTAGATTCATTATTTCTTCCACTGCAGCTGTCAGGTCGGACATGTACAGCTACAGCACAGTATAGTTTAGATTAGCAGATGTTCCTCAGCAAAGCGTAGGAAAAGAGAGTAAATTATAAAATGTGTGATGATTTGCTGCTGTATGTTCAGGGCTAGATTGTGACTTTAAACACGGCGGCAAGGAAGGGATGTGCATAAGCTCCACCAATGCAGGCGAGCTCCAGGAGATGTTATGACTCCAAGACACCCCTCTGAGTCACCATACACCACCTGCTCCTGGGAGCTAGCAATTTACTGCTGACCCAGACTAGCAGAAATCATCACATACCCTGCACTGGCTCAGTTAATCTACACAGTGAGTAGGGGAGGAGGCTGAGTCCAGGGCTTTGCCCATTCCCTAACTTTCCCTGCCCACCTGCTCCAAGAGGAGTAGCCCCACTTACACTGATATGCCTGGACCCAAGATCTAGGTCGCTCACATTTGGGAAGGGGAATTCTTACTCTTACTCCCTTCTTCAGACACATAGTCTGAGTCACAGCCATTCCCTCAATAATTAGTTGCACCGACAGCTTCAAGCTTCTCTTGAATATGGTTCTCTGACACTGCTACAAAAAACAGGATCAGAGAATTGTATTTAAGAGAACCTACTGAAATTCTGCAGAATTCCCAGACCCACTGAGGGCAGGGTTCTGCCTGGCCCTATCACACGTGCACAAAGGGAGGGTGGAGGGAAATCAAAAGGGACAAGCAGCTTCCCCAGCCACTTGCACGGTCTGCATAAGGACCAGGCAGAATTTCTGTCAAGATGCAACGTCTGCTGTCCTCCATACTCATCCAGGAGTAGCACCGCCAAAGGGAGCAGGAAGAGATAGGGAGGTAAGAAACCCTGGATGGCTTCCCCCTGCTCCCGGTGGGGAATGGGAGAGGGGGAAGAAGCCCCAGGTGGCTACCCCGCCCCTGTGGGGAATGGGGAGTAAAGGGGGGGAAGCCTGCCAGGAATCTGGGAGCCTGTTGGGTGGAGCTGCCAGCAGAACTGAGAGACCAGGCTCTCAGCTCCCCACACTGCCCCTCTTAGGTCGGTGCAAGTGCTCATGGTGAGGATGCTCACCACCAACCCAAGGAAGGTAGTATGGACATGCACCACCACAGTAATTACTGCGTTGGTTGTAAACTGACCTAATATAGGTCAACTTAAGTTTGTAGTGTAGACACACCCACAGTTTGTAATTCCAGATGGTGGCAGTGATGTCCCTAAACTGACAGTTTCCCAAAAATCTTTTCAGGGTTCCCAGATTGTCCCTGGGGATCTGCGCTTTGCATCTGGTACACTTCCTTGTAAGAGTCCAAACAGTCCAGAGATGCAGGATCTTTCCTTGAATCCATACTTATAGCTTCCTCTCACAGAAAACAAGCTGACAGAGTCACTGCCCACATGGGCTTTTCCTTTGATGACGGAGAATGAGGAATGCATTTTGAGTCTTTGACCTCCGAACATCACACACAATGACCACTTGCTTTGAAATTAGCACTTTTCTGCTAAAGTTCTTCATCTGAATTCCACAAAGCTTCTTTCTTGTTTGATGGATTATTTTGTTACAGGCGTACACGCAATATAAATGTTTGATACTACATTATAACGGGATACAGATAAGTGAAAACAATGCAAGTAACATCCCACTAGTTTTCATGAAGTTTAAACACCAAATACAGTCTCATACATTTAACAATCACTTTGATCTATACTAATACACAAATGAATTGGCCTGGGGCTCTGGCATGAGCTGGCACCTGATCAGCCAGCGTCACACACCCCATCTAGTATTTACTAGATGTGTTAACTTTCTACAACATGAAGGTTAACACTTCTTCACACTATAGCATTTCCACATAATACGTTTAGTTTGCTGGACTTAGGGACAGATCACCAATAGTACATAAAAATAACAGGACAGAAATCTCAACCAATTCTCACTTGCTGTGTTTCTTCCACATTTTTCCATTAAGAGAGCATAGAGCACCTGAACCTGTGGTTCCTGACAGATTTGTTTGGATGTTGGGAGGTCTGCGATGGTCAGGGCCATTGAGATCACTTTTCTTCCACCAGATCTGTTCCCTTGGCCTCCTTAGCAGCATGTCTCCTGCAGGGACAGGGCTCCCTTGGGCTGGACACCAGCAGGTAGATGAGATCATTACAGTACTTGTCTGTCTCTTGTAACCATTCTGAAAGTAAAAAGTCTAGAGACTGTTTTAAATTAAGTAGCTCAGAAATTTCTTGCTCTGGCAAACATTATCTTCCCTAGCTAAACAGTGTATGATGTCAAGTGACTGTCCTGTATGCCTTCACAGTCACTGCACTACAGGCATTTAACTCATAACTGTGCTTTGTAAAGCACTCCTGTATTCCAAGAGCATGAAAAGCCCTGTGTAAATGCTATTCCGTCCGGTGTGTGACTATCACTCACAGATTCTCTCATTTGTGACAGTATCTATTGCTTTTTTTCTTTGATTTTGCTTTGATTTTTCTAATCAAACCTATTAAGTAAACAAATAAATAAAAGCCATACTAATTAGAACACATGAACTTTTCCACTGTGAAAAAAGCCTGTGTATGGAGACATAGCAGGAGGAGGAAAAAAACAAGACAGTAGCTACAGTAGATGGCTAAAGAAGGGCAGGGGAAGGACTGAAAGCTTTCCAAAAAGGGAAACATTAAAGATACTTAAAGATGTGTGTACAAATACTAAATTAAACCTGACAGCACCCAGCAAATTTGAAATGGAGAAATACTAAAGTTGATATCAGGTTGGCAACGTCAAAGGGCAGGGAGAGTGCAAAAGCAATCACCTTTTAAATAAGAGATGTCCAGGAGGAAGCAATAAGCAATCAAATTTCAGATAGAGGCCTGGGAAGAAGACAGTACAAAGCGTTAAGAGTGTATAATGGAAAGTGAAGGGCGAGGGAGGGAAGTTGAAGAAATAACGTACCATGCTGAAGCATATGTGGAAGCCCAGGGCACGAAGATGCATATTATTGGGGTTTATAGGCATTCCTGCAGTGTTGCAGAAAGTTTGGGCATTTTATGGGTTTTATGGTGGAACGCCATATTGTTATAAATACAATGTACTTGTGTTGGATTGTTGATATCTGAGGGCTTTTGAAATTACATTGCTATCACCTAGCTACAGCAGTGGAAGGTCAATTGTAGATTACTGTGCCCTAGTATGCTCACACTTGAGCCATGCACACAAAATTGGTATTGAACTAAATCAGTCCAGGAGGACCATCACAGGGACTTTGAAACCGACTCCCACATTGTCACTCTACTGCCTCGTAGGGATTGCACAACCATTAGTAAGGATGCCTTCAGTAAAAAGGAGAGACAAAAACAGGTGCATGATCCAAGACATTCACTGCATGGATACATGCAAAGCACATTGTCAACATCTGGTACTCCCAAGGAACTATTCAAGATAAATGATAACACCAGGTCTTGGCTGCCATTTTGGAATGACAAGCTGTGGTGATGATGATGATGATCGATGATGGAAGGTCCATGGCCCCAAGACAGCAAAGTTCTTCACAAATGCTTAATTTTAAGCATGTGAATAATGTCACTGACGTCTGAGAACTGCCACTCTAAGGGCCTGATCCAAAGCCCACTGACTTACACTGATGTAAATCAAGAGTAACTCTGCTGAAGCCAATGGAGTTGCCCAGGTGCTTAATTCCACTGATTTCAATGGGTTTTGGATTAGGTTCTGAGGACACAAAACTGGGATTTTCAAAGTTGCCTAAAGCATTTGTTTATCCAGTTCCTGTTAAATTTACTTGGAACTGGGCACCCAAACTCCCTTAAGTGTTTTTCCAAGACTCAGCCTATGGCTGCTTCATATCTTACTGCTGTTGGGATTTTCAACACAAAACATGAAAGCCGAAGAGAAAGGAATTTGATTTGTGGCCACCTAATCTGGCACAATGGTCACATCAGTGTAAAACTGGTGTAAGCGAGATGAGAATCAGTTCTATAGCTTTCCAAGTTGCTGTAGCACTATATTAAATAACAAAGGTCCCAAACACCACTCACTCATGAAACCTTTCAGAGGAATAAATTCATGGCTTTGGTATATTCAGTGCAGCATCTAAATGACATTGTAAAATAGAAGGGGCTTGGTTCTCTCACAGCATTTTTCCATAACTTCACTGGTGTAACAGTGGAATTACTTCTGTTTACTGCAGTGCAAAAAGAGATTCAGGCATACGATGTCAAAAAAGCATGTTTCTCCCAATAAAGTATGGAAATAAACTTATGCTCATTTGGGTTAGAAGCTCTGCTTTTAAAAAAATTTAGCATTAAAAAAAGAGAGTTGCCAATTTCAAGAGGATATATGATCTCAAAAAGAGGCTATTATGGAACATTTTCACAACACTGATGCTTTCTGACACTGTTATAAAGAATTTGCAGAAACTGTGCTGTATTTCTTACACTGCTATAAAGCTAACATGGGCTCTTAATTCATACTGTGGTAACCCGAGAGCTTGCAAAAAAAATGCTTTTAGCCATATGATGTCCCTGAAGCTTCCAGCAATGTGTAATTAAGTATTCACTAATGAAAACTGAATTTGACATACAAATGCCATGTAGTCAAGATTACTTACCTTAATTAGTGAGTCTATTTACTAATTAGCAATTAATAACTACTAACAAATGCTAATCAGTAGTAAATTAGTGATTGCTAATACTTTCACTATTAAATTAATATGATTGTGTTAAAATTATAGTTTCAAATAATTCTTTACCGGCAACAACACTTTCGATATTTCAAGGTCAAGAATTTTAATAAGGAATTTAAGCACACACTTAATGTAGAGTGTGTGCTTATGTGCTTTTTTTGTATCGGGGCCCAACACATTGCAGTACTGAACTCTAATTGCACACAAATTATCTGCTGGGTTTGTTTTGTGGACAAATACTCTCTACAGGCAAGGTTAAGACCACAGAAACAACCTGCGAACCTAGATCTCCAGAGGTGAAAGACTATTTCATTACTACACCTACTATCGCTGTGTTGTTTCTGTCTGGCTATTTGAAGGAGCCTCGGTAAATGTATATTTTAGGGGAATTTCTGAGCAGCATATGTGGAGCGATAACAATTTGACTGCTTCACTGCACCGTACATATCTGGCTCAGCACACAAGGTCTTCTTAGGCTGTATCAAATGAAATAAGTGTTGTATTGATCCTACTTACAGAGCAGTGACGTTTATTCTATTATGCAAAGCACTTTAGAGAGATTTTAGCTTCCTTCTAATTACTTAACTGTCAAGTCTGAGCAGGTTTGGGAAACAGAGCCTGGCATCATTCTCTGGATAGTAACGGATAGGAGTCTTAAAGTGTCTTTAGACAGTAGAGGAAGTAAAGCTACTACAGCCAAAGAGAATTTATTCATGTATCAGGCGCTGAAACCAGCCTGTATTTTTGATTACAGGAATTAAGATAATCACAAACTAAATCCTATATTCTTATTAGGCCATTGGCATTAAGAGTAGGGATTTCATAATGCTAACCTCTGGGGTAATAGCACTGGGTAGTTTGCATTATTGGGTAGCCCAAGGGCTAATTTTCTAGTGCCACTGAGTTAATTATTTCAATGAAACATCTTTTACTTCTCCCTATGCATGCACAGTTTGTGTCTTGGCCAAATAAGTATCAGCCAGGCAAAATAACTACTGATATCCTACAATACAGAATCAAATGAAGAGAACCTTCCACAGCACCACATCTTTTCTGAAAGAGAATCATACGCAGCAACAAAAAAAGAAGCCACATCATTTAGTTCTTATCCATAAAGCCTGCTGTCTTGTTGGAAAAAATCAAGTCAACACAGAAATCAAATAAATTAAATAATGTTAAAAAAATCTCTTCTGTGTCATAAACCCTGTGTTCAGATATTGACGACTTAGATTATTAATGCTTAGGCAGTAAACTCTCTAAGTCCCTGATTCTGCAAACTTATGAATGTACTTAACTTTAGACTGGTGGGTCATCCCATGGAATTCAATGGGCCTGCACATGGCAGTAAATTAATCATGAGCATATTTCCAGGATCAGGGCCTTAGAATGTAAACAGTTTAGGGCAGGAACCATCATGTCTTTATATGTGTTTATAGCACTTAGCCCAACAGAGCCCCAGTCCCTCACCAGGACCTCTAGGTGCTCTACATAAAATACTAATACTCAGAAAATTCAGTCAGTACTCAAACAGTAAATGCTGTAATTTTAGGAAGGATACACACTATTCTTAAGTGCCAAACTCAGCTTTAATTACGGAGCTGCTACCAGTACGTCCATAATACTTATAATAACACTAACTCTAATACTAATGATATTCAGAATGAGATCTTACTTATTCCAAAGCACTATGAAATTCCCAAGATATGTTTTTATTTTATTTATTGGTCACATTATCCAAAAATTGAATCATTCCAATTCCAGAATATAGCTCTGCTATACCTTATGTGTTGAACAGGATTAAGTGTGCTTGTTATTAAAGTCTGCCATTCCAGGCCAACGGGGGCTGTGGGAAGCAGAGGCGGCCAGCCTCTCCCTCAGCCTGCGCCGCTTCCTGCAGCTCCCATTGGCCGAGAATGGCGAACCGTGGCCACTGGGAGCTGCGATCGGCCAAACCTGCGGACATGGCAGGTAAACAAACTGGCCCGGCTCGCCAGGGGCTTACCCTGAACGAGCCGGTCCCCTAGTTTGTGAACCACTGATTTAAAAGTTGAAAAAATACTTAAAACTTACCATGTGAACCTTCAAAGAAAAAAGTTTGCTGCTTAAATTAGAGAACAGATTGGGTGAATTGGGTACTCCTTGCCCTGGTTTTTAACAAAAGAGTGACCACTTTGTATTAGCAAAAGCCACTGAGCATATCCCAGTTTAATTGGCTCCATCAAGTGAAGTTTTACTTTATTAAACCTCTAGCTTAGAGATGGTAATATTCTATTCACATCCTGCCATGATCCTTCCCCACGCCACCGTGCACACTAGCCATGCCACTTTGTATGCTTTAGGTTTCTTAAATTCATAGTCTTGAGCAAATATTTTTCCATGCAGTTGAAGAAGGTGAAGTCAAGTTCTGCTCATTTTAAATATGGGAAATAACTTCAGTGGGACTAGTCAAGGCAAGAGGATTTGGCCACCGTTCTGCTTCAGCTTTGCATCCAAGTTCATAAACAAGATTAAATTTCCATATTACATCTTTTGCATCAAATAAAAGCAACCATTGGGGACTAAGTATGTGCTCAGATCACTAGGACTACTTGTGTGAGCAACCTTTTCTTTTTAGTCCAACTCTTTAGCAAGCTGCCAGTCTGACTCGGGCATTTAGAGTAATGTTAGCCGTGTCTCATCTTCCAAGCTTTAGAGTGTACAAATATTTGATTTAAATATGTCGAGGCCTTGCAGCTGTCTTTATAACAGTCAATTCCTGGTCTTACTGAAGTCACTGCAAGATTTGCTGTTACCTTCAATAGGATCAGGATTTGATATATATAAGCATTGCTTAGTACTACAAGTATGACTACTCTGCTGTACTATCATGCCTACCTACTTGTAATATTCTTACTTAAAAGTTACCTTTTCTTGGAAGTGCATACTATACTTCGGGCACAAATTAACTTTTTTGAATCTAAATGGACCAAATTCTAAGTAGAGTTACTCCAGTTTAACCCAACTGAAGTCAATGAGGTTGCACTGATATCACTGGGAGAAGAAATTGGCCCACTGGGACTTAAATCATTGTAAATAACCACTTTGTAAATAACCAAATTGTAAATAACTTGGATTTTTAAAATTCTTCACACTGTAACAATCAGAAAAGTTAAACCCATGACCCTGGTCCTCAGGCCCATCTGAACTGCACTCAGGGTTGGATGTCTTTCTGAAAAACAGACTCTAGTTTGACTACACGTATTTGGGCTTGAAAGACAGAACCCAAGGTCAGTTTACCAACTAACTGAGTTAGTATGGTTTTTCTAGCACTACCTGCACATTCTCTGTGGATAGAGAATAGACTAGGAATGGCTCTGAATTACTTGCAAATAAACTCAAGTCATTTTTATATAAATGAGCTGAATTCGTTTTTGTTTTTATAGGTACATTTTCGGGTTTTTTATTTTTTTCTTCGAGTGTCACAGTTGCTGCATCCTAGAAAGTGTTGCTGGGGCCAGACGGTTGTCAGGGAAATGTTGCAAAACTTGCACATAACCTTCATAAAGGTTTATTCATGAGAAAGTCTTTAGCTTTCCTTTTATTATACCACTTCTGACTCAAGTCCTACATGGATTAACCCATGTGAATGATGCATTTCTTTGCATGTGTGGGAGAGTTTACTGAAAAAGAAAAGGTTAGAAAACTTTTCTTAGGAGATTACATGCAGAAATATTGACCTCTTTGCTATCCACCACTCAAAAGAGAGCAGAGGCAGCTAGGAAGAGGGTTACAGTCTGGGGCCAAGCTTTTCAGAAGTGATTAGTGATTTGTGGGACCTCCATTTTTGGGTGTCCAACTTGAGACACTCGAAGAAAAATTCAGAAGGCACTGAGCCCCTCCCTCTGAAAATTAGGCCCCTTTTTGATAATGACTGTTACTTAGTCAGAGCAGAAGCACACTTTATCTCTTAAAGGTTGAACTTTTCCGTGTCAATCAGATCACAATACTAAATGTCCCTGTTGTAGGGATAACAGCATAATTGTATGGCTTGATAGCCAATACCACTTGCAGTCCAGCCTAGTTTCTCCTGCAATTAGTTGATTTTATGAGTCTGCAATACACTAAATGTAATTGTCAGCTAATTTTCCTAAATGAACACTATGAATTCAACCTACTGAAGCACAGCGAAATGTCATCTGCGTCCCAACTTGCAAAAGCTGACCTCACCATATACACCAAATAGCAGCACTTCCTTTAATTGCACCTTAACTAATGATGATAAAGCAACATGTGACTCCACATAACCATCAAATGACCACATTCTAATCAGTGTCTATGAATATAAATTATAGTTTAAAAGATTATTACATACATTAAACAGCCACTCTCAGGTCAAGTCTGGCTCCAGATGCATGTTTTGTAGAAATAAGCTTTTACAAAAGCTAAGCCATTAGAAATGGTTTCATAGTGTTTGTTCACTTTTATTTCCACTGGAAACGGGTTTTTAAACAAATAAGCATTCGCTGGGAGTGTTTGCCACATAAGACTTGAGCCTCTGAACATGCACCTGCTTAACTTTACTAATGATGCAATCCCATTGCAGTCAATGGAACAGCTCATGTGAATTGCTCTGTATTTGCATCCATATAACTGAGATCAGCAGTTGGGTCCAGCAAAAGTACATTGAAGCAAAACTGGTCAGACTCGGTGGACCATATCCACAGCTGATAGATCATTAATAAAGTTCATAGATGCCAAAATGGGCCACATTCTCCTCTTTTACACACAGGTGTAAATCAGGTGTAATTATGTTGCCATTGACTTTTGCAGCAGTGTAAAACTGGTGTAACTGGGGGTAAATCAGGCCTACTAGTCTACATAATGTATCAATCTTCAGTAAGTATAAACACGCTTAACTTATTCTATATGCATTTCCCTGAAGCAGCAGGTATCAGTTCAACAGATGTTTCATTTCATAGGGTGTGTGATTTGGTAAAATACTGTATGCATTTGTAACTTTAGCTTTTAAAAAGTGGGATAGTTACTATATACATACTTCTTAGCTACTTAAATTGGGTTTTTATTTAATTATGCTTGCTCAAAGCAAGCACACTCCCATAGCAGCAGCAAGAAATTTTCTTGCAAGTTAATAAATAGAATTAAAATCTTCTCTTCACAAGTAGGTGAGTTATCTGGCAATCAGGCTGTTGGGGATGATGTCAAGGGAATCCACTGAAAATGCTTAGGGAGTTCACTGACATTCTAATGGAAAGGATGGGGTCTTCTCATTCAGTGGACTATGAATCAGTTGAAGAAGAAGCTTAAAAGAACCATGAGGAACTAGGTACCAGGGGGTCCGTGCCTGAGAGGAACCATCCAGTGGGTTGTGACCCAAAATCTGAAATAAAGCTATAAATGTTAGGAATGAAGAGTCCTTACTATAGCAGTCCACCGAATCTGGCAGACCCAGCAGCGCTCTGAAGCTACAAAAGCCAGGAGCCCTCAGCCCCAGTTCCCAAAGTAACTAGTTCTTTAAAGAAACAAAACAAAACTTAGTTCATAGGGTGAAACCTTAGAACCAAACTGCTCTAGCCCCACTAGACTGTTCTTACAACCTCTTCAATTAAAAGAATATCACTTTGATCTTATATATGTGAAATATGGAGTTCCTGTCCCTCAGCATTAAACCTTAGGCACACATTGACTTGTCCAAAAGGTTCCTAACATCTAATTTGTTGTGGAGAGTTCTAAGCGTGGTCTACCCTTAAAACTTATATTGTCATAATTATGTCGGTCAGGGGTGTGAAAAACCACACCTCTGAGTGATACAGCTATGCTGACAAAAACTCCAGTGTCGACACAGCTATGTTGATGGAAGACTGCTTCTGTCGGCATCACTAACATCATTCATAGATCAGCTTTTCTATATCAGCAGAAAATCGCCTTCTGTCAGTATATACTGTGTCGCTACTCAGTGGCGATGCCAGCATAGTTATGCCAACATAGCCCTAGTCACTCACCTTCCATTAAAACAAGTGGAAGTCCCAAAGCAAAAGCCATGCGTAAGTCTTTGAAAGTTTACCAGCAAGTAGTCAACTTAAATATTAACTCTAAAGAGAAGGAACATTTGTAACTCTTTTGTTAATGAAAAATCAACAGAAATTGCTTTTTTCCCAATAAGTTAATCTGACATGTTATAACATGCTGTAGAGACAGGAAAGCATCATTTAATGCATTGGCATTTGTACTATGTTTTGTTACAGGTTCTATCACAGGAACTGCTCAGTATATTAAAGTCACTGTGCCTGATCCCTACAATGTGTTAGGCAATACAACTCCTAAAAAGTTATTGAAAACAAAAGCAATTACTATTTGTCATATATTATTGATAAACTATTTATAGACTTGGAAGTGTTGCCACCATCTTGTTTTTGGCTTCGAGAGCAATGTGTATTGTATGTTGTGATGCATAGTGGTAGCTTCCGGAAACAATGCAACATGACAAATCATACATTAGAGTGAGGCTGCAATGGAAAGCTGGAGCATGCACGTTAACACATCACTTTTCTGGTTATGGGAATCTAAACAAAAATGAAACTACCTAAAAGTTAAGCTGCCAGAATTTATTCAGAAAGTAGCGGATACGGAAGGCTGGAAGAAAAAGGATACAAACCCACTGAAAAGTGCTGTGGAAGTATCGATCCTGGCTTGCCACACAGTAACTCCCCACATAGACAAATCTTAAAGGTCTGGAAAAGGATCATGAAGAAACCCCTGGGCCAAATCCTATACCCACTGAAGTCAATGGCAAAACTCCTGTTGATTACAGTGGGGCAGTTTTAAATATTTGTGCTCAATGAGTTAAATTAAAAATTAATGGGTGATGGAAACAAAAGGACAGATTGTGTGTATTTGCTTTTGGGGTAGTCAATGAGTTTGCACAGAAATCCTCTTCCCCTTCTACCTTCTGCCAATGCCAGAATTCTCTATGAGAAATTATTTCTAATTTTCCAAGATATTAACATAATTACTCTCAACAGTGACCTTAATTCCAGTTTTCTATTGCTTCAGACTAGATTGCGAGGCATAATATGCCAGCCAGATACTAATAACTATTTACAAAAGTGGATATCACTTTTACACAATGTTCAACTTATTTCCCTGACAGACATCCCTTGTTTTTCAAACATTCAGAGTAGCTTCTCGATCATTTTTAAATGTGATTAATCCCACCTTTTATCTCATGCCCCTCAGCAGAATCCATTTGCTTTGGACACAGCCTTTCTCTGGGACATATTTGTCCCTTTCTTCTGACTGTTGCATTATTTAGGTTAAGTTCCAAATACTATTACTCTTTCTGGTTTATTAAGTTGTTGCTGCTGGCAGCCTTTCAAGAACTAGCTAAAGGAAGTAGTTACACAATGGAGATATACATTTCCTTATCTTGATTATTTAATTTTAATTACTGCCAGAAAGAGCTCTCCTTTGCATTCATTTTATACCAAGCTTAAAGTTAAATCACCTCTTGCCTTAGTCTCTACTGGCACAAACTTTAAATTCAAAACAGATTTCCTGCTGCTTTCTCTGAAATAAACAATGGAAATGTGACATGCAACATTAAAAGAAAAGAAATGTCAAGCTGCTATACTTTGATGGCTAGTTTATTTGTTCCGTAGGAAGCTGATGGCTTCTCCTAATAATATTCAAAAGCAGTTGTAGCTTCTTGTTTCCTTACAGGCAATTTCTAATTTGTAGAGTAAGAATTGAGTTTACAGTAAAAAAGAAAGATGCAGTTTTCACAGTAATTTTCAACCATAGAGAAAATTGTAGTGATCTTTCTGGAGGCTATACACAGTCCTCCTTTTATCAGCACACCATATGAATTACCCAATGGCTCCATCCTAACCCTACACAATACCTGTGCATGGTCACCCAGTTTGATACATTTTACTTTTCTACTGGATTAAAAAAAATAGCCAATCATAATTATTTATTCTTTTAAACTTGCCTGCACAGGGCAGGATGAATGCCTCAGTGCAACACTATCTATATGTAACTGACTTAACCCAAATGCGGTCATGAAAGTCACACAAAGTTACCACTTGATTTTCATCTCTTTGGCATAGCAGCTGTTTATTGATATCCATTCTCTTATAAGAGTTGTCAATATTTTCTGTTTTCCTGCCAATCCATAGCTATTATCATTCCTCCAGTGTTCAGTATCTCCTTCACCATGATTTGCTCTATTTTTGAGTTTTCTGCCACACTGGGCCAGATCTTCATCTATTTCCTTGAGAGATTTAGCCCTCCATGTGTTATTCACCATATTATCCTTCAGCCCATGTGTTCTCCAACTGTAGATCCAATAGCATCACAAACACTGGTCCTTTTTTATGGCTAGAGCAGAGAAAAGTTCTGAAACTATGGGGGTCGGTCCCCAAACACAGTTTTTATTGTTGTTGTTGCTGCAAAATGGGGTCATGGTATGGCAAAGTTTTAGAATTGCATTAGTTCATACTTGGCTGGCCACCCATTAGCTTCTATCCCATCTTCTCTCAATGTCCATTTTCTTTCCCATATAGTCTGTTATAGCTGATAATGTGTTAAAGCATTGGCAATAGATAATTTGTGTTTCAGTATGAGATGTGGTCTCCAAATTTTGGAGCAAAATCAATTCATTCAGATGCTTTTGTTTTATTCACACACATTAAATGAAATCATGCACTATTTTTATTTAAGTTCAGTTTTGGAAAAATCAAAAACCTGCATGCTCTTAGTCTAGCCAGCATTTCTGATTCAAAGACATCTTTCATCTACTCTCTGAGAAACCACCAGGCAAGCTGTACATTTTAAACATTAAGTTTCAGAGTAACAGCCGTGTTAGTCTGTATCCGCAAACATATTTTAAACATTAGGGAAATATAGGGGACTGCTCACAGAATAAGGTACCATTCGATGTGAGCAATGGTGGCAGACTCTGGGTCTTGGAGAGAATGTTGTTTTGGTATTGTACTGATTCTAACTGGTAGACACTGAGAATGATGTAAATACAGAAAAGAAATGCCACTATTTGGGGATTCATATTTCAGAAACCTCTTTCTGCCTTGCACAGTTTGTGTGATTAAAACTAAAAGAACCCAATAGGAAAGAGGTCTATAATGTTACTAAAACAGAATTTCTGTTGACTTCGTGGAAAGTGTAATTTGCTTTTGTGTTTTTTTACGTGAAGTACTATATACCCTTCTTATAAAACAGGGCTAGATTCTCAGCTAGTGTAAACCACTGTCGCTTTCCCAAAGGCAGTGATGCTGGGCGGATTTACACTAGTAGAGGATACAGCTCCCTTTCTATAGAAGACAATAGCTATGGTATGAATATACAGAAAAACAAACAAGTAGCTCTACACTCACACAATTTTATTGTAATAGAATTTAGCACCAGGCTAGATACAACATGAATTCCAATTAAAAGTATCATTTTGGAAGCATGCTTTGACTGGTTTTCATTAGTAAGTTATAGATTTGCAATTTTGCTCGGATTGGGCAATAAAATCAGGAATAAATTATAATGATATGAAACTCAGCCAGCCTCAGTTGATATGCGGTCTGAATAATTATTATAAATGAAGCAGCCATGGTAAGTAGTTAGTTTCTCTCTAAGACTTGATTCACTCATGTTGTACCAACTAAGTCCCTCTTTTGCACTGTTTTTTACACTTTACTTTTATTTATTTATTATTGCTTTGCAACATGAAGGAAAGTATTTTAAAACATTAAGTACTATGTGTATTATCCCATACTAGGATAGCACATTATTCTTCTGATAATCAGATTGGAGTTCCTGCAATGACTGTATTGAAAAGCTCCAAGTTTTCGTATGCAGGGTTAGGCCCCAGTCCTACATCAGGATCCATTAGTGTAGACCAGGGGTATCCAATAGGCGGAACACAGGCCAAATCCGGACTGGCAAATGGTTTTGAATGGACCGCGTAATCTTTTTATTTACTTATTATTATCATAGAATCATAGAATATCAGGGTTGGCAGGGACCTCAGGAGGTCATCTAGTCCAACCCCCGGCTCAAAGCAGGACCAATCCCTAACTAAATCATCGGATAAATCATTATAAATGAATCATATAAATCATCCGATAAATAAATCATTATTGTTGTTGTTATTTTTCTATTATTTTTTCTGGAATCTGGACCTTGACTGTACCTTGACCAAGAAATCTGGACCTTGACAAAAATAATTGATTGTCCCTGGCATAGACCCCTGCGTTTTACAAAACTGTTTCAATACTAGCTAGACGGTAATGTGCAGTGTGAAGTTGCAGTCTATATGGTTTTATAAAAATATGCTAATGAGTGAATATAATGTAACTGGAATATGCTTCATGCAAAAGGTCTCTTGTAAGGTATCATTACAAAGCTTATAATCTACTGAGTGTGATCATCCTATTTGTATAAATGTACCGCTCTGGTATTTGAAACTAGAAATATGAAATATAACTCTGAGGGCCTATTGTAATTATGCAAAGCGTGGGCCATTAATGATGGTTTGGAATCTTGATGACTCCCATTAACCAGGACAATTGTCTGCCAATGGCTGTGTTTTACCTGTAAGTCTTCCTGTATACGTGTGTGCTGGCAAGTGGGTAATGAAGTCTTGCAGTGACATGTGATCATGTCACCTGAACTGGAATCCATCTTTAACCTGGTGTCTTTCCATTGAGAAGGAGGGGATGGGAACCCAGAGAGGGACAAATGATTCCCACCTTATGCAAAAAATATATAAAGGGGTGGAACAGAACAAAGGGAGGGAGGAGCCATCATGAAGAATCCCCTAGCTACCACCTGAGCTGGAACAAGAGCTGTACCACGGGAAAGAATTGTGCCCAGGCCTGGAAGGTGTCCAGTCTGAGGAAAAAACTTACTGAAGCATCTATGAGGGTGAGATTATCTGTATTCAGTTTGATTAGACATAGATTTGCGTGTTTAATTTTCTTTTGCTTGGTAACTTACTTTGTTCTGTCTGTTACTACTTGGAACCACTTAAATCCTACTTTCTGTATTTAATAAAATCACCTTTTACTTATTAATTAACTCAGAGTATGTATTAATACCTGGGGGAGCAAACAACTGTGCATATCTCTCTATCAGTGTTATAGAGGGCGAACAATTTATGAGTTTACCCTGTATAAGCTTTATAGAGAGTAAAACGGATTTGGGTTTAGACCCCATTGGGAGTTGGGCATCTGAGTGTTAAAGACAGGAACACTTCTGTTATCTGCTTTCAGGTAAACAACAGAACCTGGAGGTATTATTTGGGGCAAGTAATTCAGACCCTGGGTCTTTGTTGGAGCAGACGGGAGTGTCTGGCTCAGCAAGACAGGGTGCTGGGGTCCCGAGCTGGCAGGGAAAGCAGGGGTAGAAGTAGTCTTGGCACATCGGGTGGCAGCTCCCAAGGAGGGTTCTGTGATCCAACCTGTCACAGCAGTATATAGGCTCAGTCTCTGTCTCTAGTTACACCTGCTTGTATGCTCTGAAACATTTATTCAAGTGATTAACATTACACACTTCAATAGTATGTAAGGGTCTAAACGTTTGCAGTATTAGGGTCATGTGAGTATGCAGGAAAATGCATTTTCCAACTTGTGAAGATCAAAAAAGTCATGCGGGGCAAAATGGGAGCAGCTGTCCATTATGTTTGCTAGAAAAAAGGATAGATTCAGTTAGAATCTTACCACTGCAATTAATGACATTTATTCTCCTAATTAACCACCAACCTTTAAGGTTTTAATTTACTACTGAATGTACACTGCATAAAATATATGAAAAAGCCCTTCTGATATTAAGCAGCATCACAGACTAACTATAACTGATACTTCCCACCCAAATTAAACAAGCTTACCAATACGTTTCCAAGAACCCTTCAGGAATTTCCCCCCACACAGATCAAGATAGGGACAAGTGGGACAAGTTCTCATTACTCCTCCTACTCCACATTCTGCTCTGGCCACTGGAAAGGGCTCTGCTTGCTTGCAGATTACTTACTACAGGCTGAGAGAGAGTCAATTAACTGACGCAGCTGTGAATGGGCATGGGGTATAAAGGGATTCAGAGCAACCGCCTTTGTGTGTGGTGCAATTGCTCGGGTGAAATAGTCAGAATGGGTGAAAGTAGGAAGTGATGTTTCTGCTTTTGATCATTAATATAGTACCGTACATTGCTCTAACCTCTGGGATTTGTCTAGAAGTGTTTTAGCAGAGTTGGAGACTCTCAAACGGAGTTAATATTTCCCCAAGACGGTCCTATGTGCCATCACCTGCTCCATCCCTTCTGTGGACTCTAGCTAGAGCTCTGTCCTCATGGCAATCTGTTACCTTGCAATGCCAAAAGTCTCAGATGGTAATAACTGTAATAACAGGACCTCTTTGGAATAGGCCACCTGATCAAAGCTACTGATCTGAGCCTTGGCCCGGCTGCTTGCCAGCACTCTGTTTTGAATGCTGCAGCCAACAGGGTTATCTTTCAGATGGGGCTGCATGAATGTGGCAGAGTTCTGCAGGTAAGGCCTGGGTTTGCGCTCTCAAAATTAAACTGTTCAACTCTAGTCCGCTTGCATGGTCAGTATCTAATGACTCCCCCTTAGCTCTGTCTAGTTGTGGATAACCAGAAAACTCTTCTGGCTTGTGTAATTCTGAAATCTCTAAAACAACAGAACCTGGAGGTATTATTGGTGTGCTACCCTAGATTTGGCAGGGTTCTCAGCACAAGTGCAGTCACAGTGCCAGCTGACCCGCGCAAGTTGGAACAGGAAGCACAGTACAGACAGTCTGGTGGTCTGTGCCCTTTGTTTACTCCTCCCGTGAAGGTGAGAGAAGCTGCTGGGATTCGGCTTCTCCCTACAGCCAGCTGTAAGAAGACAACGGCACTGCAGGGAGTCAAGCTGTTGTGCTACAACATTCTGAGTAGGGTGACTGTACGTCCCATTTTGGCTGGGACAGTCCCTTTTTTGAGCTCTGTCCCAGGCATCCCAGTTTTGTTTGTTTGCAAAAGTGGGCATTTGTCCTATTTGCTCTTCCCACCTTGATCAATGCCCACTTTTGCACAGGAATGTGGGGGTGAGTGGCAATCTCAGCCCTGCACAGAGAGGGTGGCAGGGCTCGGGCAAGCAGCGACGTCAGCCCCAGCCTTGCACAGGGGGCAGGCAGGGTTTGGGCAAGCAGCAACGCCAGCCTCGTGCAGGGAGGGGGAGACGTGGCTTGGGTAAGTGGCTCAGGCCTGTTTTCCCTTTGGGAAATATGGTCCCCCTAGTTCTGAGAGTGCACTGCATTGTGATGTGACTTCAGTATGTGACACTGGAGTGAGATAAACATTTTAATGGGTATTAGGGGTGGGATCCTCAAAGGGACTTAGGGGTTGCAATGTTGGGTGTTGTGGCACCTAACTTTTAGGCACCTTGAAAATCCACAAAGCTGGGCTGGGTGTCTAGGCTCCCTGTACACTGCACGGGGAGGGATAGGTGCTTTACAATGTGATCCAAAGAAGCCAGCATGCTAGTTGGGGAGGCTCATAAGCTAATCTATGGGAGATGCCCAATGACTATTCCACTGGGGATAAATCATTAAATGGTGGTTGGGCCCGGGAGAGACTGGGACTAACTCTGTAGTCTGGTGGTTACGGCGTCCACCTGGAAAGTGGGAGACTCCTGGTCCACTCCCTCTGCTCCAGTCCCTCTTTCATTATTTATCCACATTGGAACAGCTGCTACCGGAGAGATGGGAGCCCCACACCAGACTATCCCATAGCTCAGTGGGTAGAGCACTCTCCTGCGAGGTGGCAGCCCCCTGTCCAAGTACTTTCATGCCCTCAGGTGGAGTGGGGTGAACTGCACCTCCCAGCTCAGTGCTTTAACCACTGGGCTAAAAGTTATAAGGCAAGAACCACCAACACTGTCTCCTCCAGCCAGATTTTGAATGGGACCCGACCCAGTAGGCATAGTCAGAGGCCACCTGCTGGATCACCTCTCCCCTTCCCTCCCCCCATGAAATAATAGCTAAATGCTTATCTTCCCCTGGTTTTGTGATTCGCTCTGGGGCTTAGGCTGGAAAGAGGCATCCAGACACCTAGAGGGAGGCAGCAGTGCACATGCTAGAGGCAGAAATGTAGGTGCTGCAGCTGAGGGAACCTTTACCTTGAAAACGTAGGTGCCAAGTGAGTTTAGGTGGCTACAATATTCAGTGGGGGGTTTGCAGATCACAGTGGAGCCAAAACTGGGACTTGGGTACCTAAACCAAAGCCTTAGTACCTCTGTGGGTCCCACCCACAGGCTGCATCACATTTACCTTTTGGTTCTCAAACTAATTAAAATACTCTGTTACTTCTATAACATTCCTAAAGACTACAACTTTGTACAAGCCAATCTGCTTACGGAAATGAATAGGGGTCTCATTTATCTAATTCCTTCTAACTGGTGCCTGTCCTTGTTAAAGCAGATTAGGTGTGAATTCATGTAAAGCTGCTGGGATGAAGTCCTCATCCACTTCACACGGCCAACCAAAATCCAGATCAGAGTTTACTAGGGACTTTCTCAAGTGTGTCATGCTTGAGAATGAAGAGGCCTTCCATATCTGAGATGGGGATCAATTGACTAACAAATTTACTTAAAATGAAGTTGTGCCACCCTATACTGGCTCAGGTACATCTCTGAAAAGAAGTCTTGGTGATAGTTGAATGCATATTCTCCACTTGCAATCCAAAGTATTAAAGTAACTCTTTCCACAACTGAAAACTGGAGTAACTAGGACCTTTAAAACTGCCATTAGTGAAAAATCACCCAAAGGAGCATTTACTACATTGGTGGGTACCTGGGCACCTTTCCTTTTCTTTGGGGTAAAAAGACAATCTCTGAGGGTGACCTGATTCCAAACAGTTGTGGGTCTACAATTTGGGGGAAAGAACCTGACTATCACTATTTCTAATATTTAGAAGGCAGAAGAAACTACTGAATGCAGTTTATAATCTCCTCAGGGCGCTGCAGATTTCCATGGCATATGGTGACAAATGTTTCTGCAGGAGTTACCCTGCCATGGAGCTAACACTAAAGGCCCAACATAGCCTGAGTGCTAGATGCCTTGCTGATTTGATAGTCTTTAAATGAAGGATTAATTATACTAGATTCTCTCCCTTCAATATGTGAATCTTTCCAGATGACACCAGACAGCACAAACCTTTTTTTACAACCCATTCCCCGAAAACAACTCTATTATCTTAAGAACAAATCCAGCTGTGATTCCTATTGAGTGTTGTTATCTAAGGTGAGTCAGGCACTTTAATCTCATCTTTCACATTTCACTTGCCAGTCTCAGTTTTGCTTTAGCAACCGGGGTCTGGGAGAGGAGGGGAGGGGATCCAGACGTGGGCATTGCAACACTGAGTGTCTCAGTGTCTAACTTTTAGGTGCCTAGAAAGTCACAGGAACAACATTTCAATCAACAACCCGAGTTAGGGAGCCTAGGCACCTGGACAATGACACTGCCACCTCTTGGGGAGCTGGAGTATATCAACGGGAAAAGCCCCCTTGTCAACATAGTTCTGTCTGCATGGGAGGCTAGGTCAGTGACGTAGTTATACCGACATAGCATAGACCAAGCCTCATAAGTCTGGGCTGCAGGAAGGTGCCTATCTCTGCTAGTGTTCCACAAACAGGAACCCACTGCCTGAAGTCAGGCATCTTAAGCACCTAAGGTGTTCCTTACAGGAACAAGTTCAGCACCTACCTTGCTCCACACACAACCTCCAGAGGAGGAGGTGGTAGTGCTGGTGCTGCTCTAGACCAGAGAGAGAGAGAGAGTCTCTATAGTCCAGTTGCTAGGGCTCCCACTTGGGAGGTGGGAGATCCTGGGTCCCATCCGTCTGCTCCAATCACTCTTTCATTACTTAACCAGCTTCAGCAGAAGAGGTTGAGGGAGCCCCACGTCAGACTATCCCATGGCTTAGTGGTTAGAGTACTCACCTAGGATATGGGAGACTAGATTCAATTTCCCCCTCTCTGCCTGAGGTGGGGGAGGATTTGAATAGAGACTCTAGTTCTTTTCTTCCAGTCAGGTAGAGAGGGGAAATTGAACCAGGGTTTCCCACATCCCAAGTGAGTGCTCTAGCCACTGGGTTAAAAGTTAAGGTTGGCATCACCGCCTCCTCCAATCAAATTTGAATGGGACCTGATCCAGTAGGTGGCCTCTGAGCTCATCTACTGAATTTGCCCCTGCATGCAACTTAAGTGGCTTCATGCCTATCTGCCCCCTGTTTGTGAATTGCTCTGTAGCTTAGGTGGGAGATAGATGCCCGGAGGGATGCCCGGAGGGAGGCAGAAGTATGCATGCCCCAGAATTTCCTAGGGAACTTTTGCAGTGGCAAGTTAGGTCCTGAGTTTAGCACCTACACGGTTAGGCGACAGCCATGCAGGAGTCTAATAGATCCCAATGGTGATGCACATGGGGGACTTAGGTGCCTACTCTGGAGTCTAGGCACCTAAGTTGCTTTGCGGATACCACTCTGGGTTTCTATCTTTCAGGAGAAACAATGTGAGCAGCAAGCAATCAAGCCAACATGGGTTCCCTTCAGGTCTACACTATCTGCAGAAGAGAGGCTGGGTTTTTCCTTGCATCTGATGAACGGTAGGCGGTATGAAAAATGTGGGGACTTCCTTGGCAGTAGCCAAAATCATAGCAACATGAGGCAGATGATATGCAAAAAAGACTCCTTACTGGGTCTCTTGAAGGCAGAGGAGTCTAGTATGTTGAGGGGTAGGCACGTGTGTATACACATTTGGGTTTCCAGTTCAAGTTACTTTCTATGTGGGGGAGTGATGAAAGCTTCCTGGGGGGAGTAGCTCAGTAGGGACCAGCACTTATCCTGGAGAATGCACTGCTTCTTGCACCTGATATGTCTGGCTAGAAAGAATGGGCTTTCTTCTGGAAAGAGAAGATGCTGCATCTTGTAATGATCGTTGTAGTAAATACCTCCACTCTCCTCCTCAAACACAATAATAATGGGAAACACTGTCCCTTGATTCACCTTTGTTAATTCTAAGTGCACAGCTTGTCGGGCTTTTGCAGATGACTGGGCAGCTGAGAGGACCTCCAATGGATTCCACCTGGGGGATATGATTCACATTCAAGCTGATGGCAGTACTGGAAGTCATGTTGTGCTAAGGCGCTTTACTGACGGTTGTGTAGCTATGCTAATTCCACAGCGGGACTCCACTCTCCAATATGTGATCAACTTCAATGGGTAGGATCTCGGCAGGAGGGGCTTTCATAGCCTGACATACCTTGTAAAGAGCTAGTGAGCAGAGGATTGCTCTAACCAGGGTCTTTTCAACCAAGCTATCTAGTAGATGGGAGATCGGATGATACATCCTCAACTTTCCTATCCCCATGGCCTCAGCAAGATACCCTTCAGTTCACAGTTGACATTTTCAGGTTTGCTGGAGATACTAGAAACTTGGTAAGATCTGTTTCCTTTACTCCGGACTAGAGGCCTAGGTCCTGCAATATTGTAGTTTACCTTGTCCCACTCTGAGAGTTTTGATCCCTCTATTCACAATTGCCCCAAATCTATATTACATGCCATATGAAGGTCACTGCAGCTGACCAAGCTCCAGATTCTCTGAACAAGACTTGTTCCTTCAACAAAGCAAACAATACGTGAGTAGACTTTTTGGGGGTGGACAGGGAGGGGAGAGGGAAATGGAAGAGCAGTTGAAAAGCCAAGGTTTCTCCCTGTTAATGTTGCCATCTCTCCCCCTGCAGCTGGTCACCTGTGGAAGACCCCAGGAATATTTGTAGCTGCTGTGAGACTGGGAACTGTGGGTCACTTGGAGGACAATCCTTGTGCATAGACTCTGGAAGAAAGATGTGCCTTCTAGTCATGGTATGTATGTTGCATGCATCTAATCAACAACCAGGGAGCGTGTTTATCTTCAGGCAGAGTCTGTAAAGCTTTCACTTGGTCTGACTAAGTGAACTATCAGGTCTCGCAAACATGTTCGATGGGTGAGTGGACTAACTCATAACAAGCTCCCTAATACTGTACCTCTTGTAGTGAAGCAGCACCTACTTTCAGGGAAGCTGAGGCTGAGAGTGTGGTGGGACCTCTTTCCATCCTTGATGCAGATCAACACTCCAGGAATTTTCCAGAAAACATAACCAGAGTGGCAAAGATGGGATCACAGGGTATGAATTTGACTGTGTGACGTGGCTGCGAAACTCATGACTCAAGTCCTAACCCTATGTTTTCTCTTACAAGTGTAGCAGAGAAGCCTCTGATGGTGCAGTGGTTGTCATTGCTTGTTGCAGCCATTCACTTGCCTTCACTTTCTTGGGAATCTTTCATGTGTACAAGAAATACAGGAATTATTGGTCTGTCTTTCCTAGTCTGTACAATAAACAGGAAACTATATTTCAGTCTCTGTGGTCAATCCAGATCTTCTAATGGGGCAGAAGTGTCCCTGTGTGCAGGGCCGGCTCTGGCTTTTTTGCTGCCCTAGGCAAAAAAGCCACCTGCCGCCCCCCCCCGCCGCGCAGCAGGGGAGGGCGCCAAGCCCAGCCGCGGACCCGCAATCTCCAACCGGGCTGAAGCGCCGGGGGGAGGGCGGCGAGCCCGCCGTGGCTCCGCTCTCCCCGGCGGCCAGAGCGCCGGAAGGAGGGCGGAGAGCCCCTGGCGGCCAGAGTGCTGGGGGGGAAGGCGGCGAGCCCGCTGCGGCTTTCCACTCTCCCCGACCAGCCGGAGCGCCAGGGGGAGGGCGGCGAGCCCAGCCGGGGCCCCGCTCTCCCCGAGCGGCCGGGGGGAGGGCGGCGAGCCCGCTGCAGCTCTGCTCTCCCCGGCGGCCGGAGCACCACGGGGAGGGCGGCAAGCCCAGTCACGGTCCCGCTCTCGGGCCGGAGCACCCCGCAGTGCCGCCTCCCTCCAGGCGCCGCCCCAAGCACATGCTTGGTGGGCTGGTGCCTGGAGCCGGCCCTGCCTGTGTGATCTAGTGGGCACTATGATTCAGTAGTTATGTCTTGGTTGAATACTGTGGCAGGGGTGGCTCTATGGTTATTACCACCCCAAGCATGGCAGTCAGGCGGCTTTCGGTGGCGCGTCTGCGGGCGGTCTGCTGGCCACGCGGATTCAGCAGCATGCCTGCGGGAGGTCCGCTGGTGCCGCGCCTTCAGCATCCCTGCCGCCGAACTACTGCTGAAGCCACGGGACCGGTGGACCTCCCGCAGGCATGCCGCCAAAGGCAGCCTGACTGCCGCCCTCACAGCTTGCTGTGCTGGTGCCTGGAGCCGCCCCTGTACTGTGGGTAAGAAACACCTAGACTGAAAGGAGGGATGGAAACTATCACCTTATTGATTAATTGGCACCAGTCTGGATCTCAAAGCCCAGCTGTTGCCTTCTTTGGGTAGAAAAATTCAAATAGTCTCTAGTGAATAAGTCCTTTCACCAGAACAGCTTAGCACTACAAAGCTGGTCTCCTGGACAGTATTTCCTTTCAGATGGGCGTCCCCAATACCCACGACTAGGTATGAACGGTGGCTGTGTACATAGGAATAGAGCTGGTTGCAACACTTACAATTCAATGAAATGTCAAAATGGACTGGTTTGTCTAAAAGTTTGCGGGAGAGGGCAGGGAGGTTGAGAGTCTGAGCCTGGTCATTAGCACACGGGCCTAGGATGTGGGAGACCCAAGTTCAAGTCCCTGCTCTTCCTGACTCAGAGTGATCTGGGATCTACTGGATGCCAGCAGAAAGCCAAGCACTCAGTTGATGTATCCAATAGAAATCAGAGGCTGGCCCTCCCCAAGGATTCCTGAGATCAGAGTATATAAAACCAAGGCCACCCTGTGGAACCCTAGAGTTGACTGAACCCAATAAGAAGTTGGAGAATCCAAAGTGCACCAGTATCTTGGAACAGCTGTGCAGAAAGGACTCTTTCCCCATCCCAGAGTTAAAAGGATAAATGCTGAGATCTCATTTGAAAGATTGTATTTCCCCTTATATTCTTTAATATAAGTAACTGTAGGTTATCTTGCTAAGTCTATGCTCTCTAGTATGACCTCAAGTAACCATATTCTAGATTTTAACTCCTTATTAAGTCCAAGCAAATTGGCCTAAGCGATTTGAATCATAACTTTAAGCAAATGTTTTGGAGATTCTAAAAACTTGTCCCTTTTTGACCAATCCATTCAAACATGAGGGACCAAACACTCAAAAGTGCCTTAAAAAACACTTTGTCTTCCTTTGCTTTTATTTTGCTAGTATATCCTTCCTCCCTGGAAAAATTCTGCAACGGTGATAAATGTGTTAGGTATTAAAGAATTGATGATCATAAATACATATAACAAGAAATCTTGGTGATTGGCCTTGTTCTGTGGTGTAACTGCTGAGCCCCAAACTTAGTTATGGACAAGTACTCGTACTGGTTTGTTCTAGCACCTAGAATATTGTTTGCATGAATTGTTAATTTTCCATTTAAAAACCCAACCAATGGCATTTACTATGTTTCTTTTTTCCCCTCTCTCCCTTTCTCTCTAGCCCCTCTTCAAGGGCAAAATGGAAAAGGGAGGGGAAAACTATTTTTTTATGGAATAAATGAAAAAATAATTGTGGAAGAAATGAAAAAAATCACTTTCATAAAAGCTGGAGAACAAACAAAATTCAAAATCTTGTGAAAAATCTTTTCAATGTTTTGAGCAGCTCTAATAAAAACCCTACTAATCTAAGGATATGTCTATACTGTAATCAGAGGTGTGACTGCAGCTCATGTAGTCAAACCTTCATAGCTGTGAAGGCATGGTGGCACAGACCCTGGCACAGGCAATCAATGTGAGTACGTACCCAGAGTCCTGGATGGACTTATGCGATCCATGCTGGAGCTCATGCCACAAGCTAGATAAAAGCTAGCATGGGTACGCCTACCTAAACTGCAATCATATCACCAATTGCAGTGTAGACATAACATAAGTGAGCCTGATCTAAATAGCCTTTTAAAGCACAAAATATCCCACAGATGTATCCATATCAAAGCAGGATATTTTTCTATAATGTTCTGCATTAAGCTCTACAAAAAACAGATTGCCAATTGTGAATGTCCATTGAGGTGTGACTGTAAAGGCGCTGAAAAGAACAGCATGAACACGTGGCTGCTAAAATAAAGATCAACGTTGCTACACAGAGCACTCTGCATTGCGGTCTGTGCTTATGAAAAGCTCAGAGCTAGACTGGAAACATATTGCAGGGGAGGCCAGAGGACTGGAGAGTGCCTGTCCATGTTATGCCTGGCTGAAGCTCCTCATTTTCATGAACAGTAAGGGTGGGGCTTTCAAAAGTGTCTGTGATTTAGGAATATAAATCCTATTGAAAGTGCTTTTGAAAATCCCACCCTCAATCCATCCAAAGGCATTTAAAGAAAGAAAACCTAACAAATCCTCGATTTTTTTCTCCCATCTTTTCATCATAATGTTTGAGCTAAAGGACTTTTAAAATTAGGTGTATAAAAGCCATTTCTCATAGATCACCGTAGTAAACTATGTTGAAGGCAGTTGCAGGAAATGTATTTAGTCTCCCAAAGTATTTGTCTTTCTCAAGACTTTCCATTTGTTTTCTTCTGGGGGGCAAAAAAACCCAGATAAAATGACGCTGACTTATTTTTATAAATACAGGGAGTTGTATATAATGCGATGGAAAACCTAAAAGCTATCTGGTGTATTTATCTATCATCTCATTGCAGTTCTCCAAGACTTCGCTGAAGCACAGAAAATTATTGCCCTCAGGCAAAACTAGATCTGTGCAGCAATGATAAACGATATAGGGACCCAGGACTCTCCTGAATCAAGTTTTCCCAAAGATTAAAAAGACAAACAAAAAACCAAACACTTAGCAAAGACAGTGCTGCTCCATAAGGAAAAACACTTATCTCCCAGACTGACAGAAAACACTCTTGGTGAGGACAACGATCCTTCTGAACAGCAGTCTTTTCTGCAGCTATGAAGATCCTTATAATGTTGCTGTTTTCCTAACGGGCACACAATGCAATACGTCAGTAGTCATTTAGCTTATAATAAAAAGGATTTGTTATTATTTCCAACCAAAGTGCTGAGCATTAATTAATTATGTTGAGATGAAAGTATTTGCTGTATTTGGGGGGAAAAAAATCTTCTGTGCAATGTTTAAAAGATCATCTGAAAAAGGAAGCAAATCAGTTTGTGTAATCAGTTTTGGACATTGTTTTGTAGCTAAAATCATATTAATTAAAGCACAAATCACAGAAATTAGAAAAAAGGGTCCTTGGCTTATAAAGGATAGAGTATTTTAGAGCTTTGAGCAAATTTATTTTGGTCTGTTTAATTTATGCATTGATTTTTCTTCCAAATGTCATGAATACTTCCCTTATGTCTGCTCTTGCCTTCCTTTGTCTCTGTCCATGTCTCTGCATAGACCATTCCTGGGGCCAACTGATAACAGTAATGACTTTATAAAGGCCAGTAGTCCTGGCTACATTTCTTGCACTTTTCATTATCATCATTATTATTCAGGCACCGAAGTTACATAAAAAATAAATCCTAATCCCATCTCCTGCAAACAGTCTCCCCGGCACCCAATGTAAAACTAATGGAGCACAAAATAGCACTTTTTAAACACCATGCCAATGTTAAGTTTTAGCTGAACGACATGAGGCTGAGACAATGGATTAAAACAGCAAGCATCCAAAAAGTTTTATTGCTAGGGGCTAGGAAAAGTGTACAAGATTCACATTTTAATTTAGTAGGAAAGACTTTCATTATTGACATTAATGGAAGTTCAGCAATTTACACTGCTTGAGGATCTGGCCAAGGAAGACCAAGAAGCCTTTATTATGAAGAGAAACATTAGGCTTGATACTCTTTTTGGAAAACACATATGCATACACTTATCTTTAAGCATGTGCTTAAAACTCAGTGAACTCAAAAGGGACTTGCATGGGAATGTTTTCCTGAATTGGAGCCTAAATCAGGAGTAACTTTATTGAGTCCAACAGTTACACCACTGTAAAACCAGTGTAAGTGAGAGAAGATGCAAGTTCAGTATTCATAAATAAGGCTGTGAGCCTTTCACGGAGGTCACGGAAGTCACGGATTTTGTGACTTTTTGGGACCTCCGGGACTTCTACAGTGGCTGGTGCGACTGACCCCAGGGCCGCCCATGCAGCTGAGGTGACCCTGGGGCCAGCTGCACCACTGCTGCTCCGGCAGCCCCAGGAAGCAGGCTCCAGGTGCTGCCCCAGAGCAGCGGTCTGGGAGCAGCAACGGCGGCCTGGGCCGCTGCCCCCCGCCTGGAGCAGCAGCAGCAACGGCGGCCTGGGCCGCTGCCCCCCGCCTGGAGCAGCAACACCAGCGGCAGCAGGGGGGAACCGGGGCTGCCACCCCCTGCCTGGAGCAACAGCGGGGGCACCCCGGGCTGCCGTCTTCTGCCCCCGCCCCGAAGCAGCAGCAGGGCCCCAGGATGTCCTCCTCCCCAGCAGCAGCGGTGGTGGGGCCCCAGGACCATCCCCCTCCCCAGGAGCAGTAGCGTCTCCTGGAACCACCCCCAGAACAGCAGCGAATATGAGAGCACCCCCCCTCCTTCCCTCCCACCCCGAACCAAATATTTAGTTAGGGGTATTTTTAATAAAAGTCATTGACAGGTCACAGGTCGTGACTTTTTGGTTATTGCCCGTGTCCTGTTTATGATTTTTCAATACCCGTGACTATAAATATCCGTAGAAGGAACAGAAAGCTGATTACGTCATGTGAATCCAGAGGGTACCAGAGAGAGTTGCATACCCAAAACCTCACTTGTGATCTCAAGCAATAATGTGCCTTTTACAGTTAAACTACTCGCTGAATCAGGGCAGGATAGCATCCCATAAAATGCTGATGAACTGTTCCTTAAAGCTGCTTGATTGCAAGTGACTAGCAGCAGAAGGTATAATGCATGCTAATGAATAGATCGTTGCTTTTTTTAAAAAGCTGCTGGATACATATAAGTATCTATTTTGAAGCCAACTGCTGATGTGGAAGCTAATTATTTTATGTGCAAGAAGATTGACATTTATTTTATATTTGGATTTGATTAAGTTATATATTGTCTACAGTAAAACAGAAGTCTAACAAGACACAACTAGGGAAGGCCCAAAGGACTAGATTAAAAAAATAATTAATCAGAGACAAATTATTGTGGTCAGAGTATATGCTTATCATATATACAATGTGGGAGCAAAGTTCACAAAAGTGACCAGAGCTATCAATGTGGGGCATTATGGGACAGCTCCTGGAGGCCAGTGACACTTGACGGAGGTAATGCAGTGTCTACACTATCACTGCATTGACCTAATTACCCCGACCTTGACTTTATGCCTCATCTGGAGGTGATGTTATTAAGTTGGCTTAGTGAGCAGCAATGAAATTTATGCATAGTAGACACATCCACAGCTAGGTTGACATGGGCTGCCTTTCTTCGACCTAACCGTGTAGTGTAGACCAGGCCTTAGACAAGTTTGATGTCTTCAAGCTGGCAGGGCCTCACAAAATACAGCCTAGACTATTTAAGGAACTGGCTGAAGAGATCTCTGAGCCATTGAGAGAACTCATGGAGGAAGGAAGAGATCCAAGACGACTGGAAAAGGCCAAATATAGTACCTAGCTATAAAAAGGGGAATAAGGACAACCAGGGCATTATAGCCCAGTCTGTTTAACTTCAGTACCCAGAAAGATAACGGAGCAAATAAAATCAATTTATAAGTGCCTAGAAGATAATAAGCCTATAAGTAACAGTCAATGTGGATTTGTCAAGAACTAATCATGTCAAACCAAGCTAATAGTCTTCTTTGAAAGGATAACAAGCCTTGTGGATGGGGGAAGCAACAGACATGAAATATCTCAACCTTACTGTCTCATAAGTAAACTAGGGAAATATACCCTAGACAAATCTACTCAAAGGTGGGTGCACAACTAGTTGGAAAACTGTACTCAGAGTAGTTATCAATGGTTGATAGTCAAGCTGGAAGGGCAGATCCTGCAGGGATCTGTCCTGGGTTCAGTTCTATTCAATAACCTCATAAGTGATTTGGATAATGGCATAGAGAGCACACGCAGCTGATACCAAGCTGGGAGGGGTTGCAAGTGCTTTACAGGATTAGAATTCAAAATTATCTTGACAAACTAAAGAGGTGACTTTGTGTTCCTGTGAAAATCTGCTGAAATTTGGGGTTTGTGATTGAAGGTGTGAGAAAAAGAAGTATAGGCCCAGATAGTAAGCTCTTTGGAGCTGGGACCCTCTTTTTGTTCTGTTTGTACAGTGCCTACCAGAATGGGGTCCTGCTGCATGACTGGGGCTCCTAGAGGGCTCCTACAGTAGAAATAATAAACAAATAATATTGTGCCATTATTTTCAAGTGAAACTGTACAATATGAGCCATAGTTAAGTTCTGTTATTTAAAAAGTTTCAGCTATAGCTTTTGCTCTTTCCAGAAGAGTCTCTCCTTGTGGTTAGTATTTCCATGCTTAGATTCAGAAATGTATTTTTCGTTATATATTTACCTAAACTTGTTCCTCTGGGTAGCCTGTAATGAGAAATGTTATCGCATTCTCATGTATATTAATTTTTCTTCCAAGGATGTGTTTTCTGATATACCTCATAAGTGGATACCCTATAGGCATTTTAACATTTAAACTGAGGGACTTTGAAATGCCCTTGCTAAAGTTAATACATTTTGTATGAAGTCTAACTATTCTTAGTCATGGGAATGAGAACCAACACCTGGAGGAAGCGACCTATAGATAATCTAGAATGCAGTGGTTCATCTGTTCATCTATACAGTTTACTGGGAACACATTACTACCTATTCACAGCTCCTATGATGGATCCATCTGAATAGAGAGTCCAGTTCAAGGTCACTGTACAAAACCTTTGCATGGGATTGGCCCTAGATACCTGAGAAATCACCTCTCCTTCCACGATGATGACCTCACATGGCAGCTGCGCTCCACTACAAAATGATGCTGTCAACAAACAAGGAAAAACTCATATCCACAGGAGGTAGGCCAAGATTATGAAACTCACTGCCAGATGAAAGGAGAATGACCATCAGTCGCACCTCGTTCAGAACTAAATACAAAACTCACCTCTTCAATTCAGTCTTTCCCCCTCAAAAAGCTCTCAGTCACACGAGCATCCTCACCCTTTATGAGAAAGATCTTCAGCTGCCAACAGTCAGCATAGTACCATTAAGTTCAATGGAGCTACACCAATTTCCACCAGCTGAGAAACTGGCACTATATATATATTTTTTTAAATCCTAACAATAAACTTTAAATTTTCTCTTGCCAGCAGAGCTGAACGTGGGAGATTTTTGTGTTCACTTCCTGTGCCAGGAGCGCAGATACCTTATCAAAGCCTAGATACAGGCTCAGTGGTTTTTAATTCATCTAAATGTGCCTGGTCAGAAGTGGAAATTGCACACAAAAACATTTATAGAAAAATATTACATTTAAATAGCCGTGTTCTTAGAACTCTAACTCTCTCCCAGTTCCAAGGAGTACAGAACAAGTCAAGCATATATACGTAGTCCGAGTTTAAATCTATCATGCGCAATATATTGGACAGCCAGCTGTGCACACAGCCACCTAGGATTTTGCTTTGTTTTTAAACATATGCATGGCAGCAGGCAACATTTTGAAAACCTAACCCACAATTGTCATGCTGAGACTAAATCTCTGAACCTCATTACCGGAAACGCAGCTTGGGATTGTTTTAAAACATTCAGATTACCCTATTTTTCTAGGACACTGCCTACAGGATTTTAAATAGCATCGTTCTGTATGAAGATGACTCAATTACACTGTGCATACCTTTTCCTAAACATGTCACAAAGACCAAGTAATTCCTAAGTGAGCACTCCAATGGTCTCCTCTTAGTCAAAAATACTTCAACTCACACCTTATATGTTATATTAATGGCTTTGCCTTTTTTAAAAGTAATCTGGGAATGACTGACAGGGAATGGATCACTTAATGATTACCTGTTCTGTTCATTCCCATTGGCCACTGCTGGAAGACAGGATACTGGGCTAGATGGCCCTTTGGTCTGACCCCGTATGGCTGTTCTTATTTTCTTAATAATTTAAATGGATTTAACCATTTTAAAAATTAACACTTTAAAAGATGTAAAAAGAAAAACCTTCTGGGGCCAAATCTTCAGCCAGTAAAATTTGTATAGCTTCAATGGGGCTACACCTGTTTACACCAGTGGTGTACAATAAATTGCCCTGTGGTGTACAATAAATTGAAGCAGAACTTTCGGGTTACAAAAATCTATGGAAGAGACTGACCAATCTTGCACTTTACAACAGATAAGCTAGATATCTTTTTCCACCTCTACTGTAATTAATTACAATACACAACGTTGAAATTAGCCCTAGCATAGTACTAGTTATAATTATTGTGTAGAGTCAGTCAGTCTCTTCTACAGATTTCTGCATCTAGAAAGGCCATGCAAGAGATGTTTGTGGGTGTGTGGCAGAGCCGTCCATTGCGTAGGACGAATTGGGGCGACCGCTCCAGGCCCCGTGCTTTGGGGGGCCCACAGACCAGAGGGAGGGGTCGGTCCTGGAAGACATAGGCACTGGAACTATGGGGTGGGGGGTGCTGCAACATCCCCCAGACTCCTGGCTGCCGCTCCACACACCCGGGGCCCTGCCCAGCTGCCAATGTAGAGCAGGGGCCCCAAGCTGGCAGAAGCTGATTTGTCCCAAGCCCCGCACCCCCCCAGGGAACAGCCCTGGTGTGTGCATACGTGTGTGAGAACTCATGAAGAAACATGCAGATCAGCATTGTCTAGGACAGGGGTTCTTAACCTTTTTTCTTTCTGAGCACCCTCCCCCTCAACATGCTATAAAAAAAACTCCACAGCCCACCTGTGCCACAAGTGTTTTTCTGCATATCCAGTAGATTAAAAGCCAGGGCCAGCATTAGAGGATAGCAAGCAGGACTAGGGGGGGGAGGGATAGCTTAGTGGTTTGAGCATTGGCCTGCTAAACCCAGTGTTGTGAGCTCAATCCTTGAGGGGGCCATTTAGGGATCTGGGATTAAAAAATAGAGGGGGATAGGTCCTGCTTTGAGCAGGGGGTTAGACTAGATGACCTCCTGAGGTCCCTTCCAACCCTGATATTCTATGATTCTCAAAAGACAATTGCTGGGGGTCCCATGCCACAGGGGGCTCCTCAAAGCTAAGTTGCTCAAGCTTCAGTCTTAGGTGGCAGGGCTTGGGCTTCAGCTTTCTGCCCTAGGCCCCAGTGACTCTGACACCAGCCCTGCTCTCTGGTTTATTTTGGTAGACCCCCTGAATCCTGCTTGTGGCCCACAGGGGCCCTGGACCCCTTGGTCGAGAACCACTGGTCTAGGATTGTCTCCATTGTCCCATTAAAATTTTCCCCCAACACAACCTCCTGGACCCAGAACTTTGCAGAGGAGACACCCAAGGGAGGGGGGGGCAGTAGGATTTATACAGCAAGATCCATCACCACCCCCTCCCCAGCCATGTGGTCTTGGGGAAATAAGCTGCAGGGAGGAGCCAGCCAGCAACTGCTGCAGAAGAAGTTCAAGTAGGAACCAATGTTGACTAGATATTCTCTCCCTTGTACTGACTGGCTCTTTTCTCCAAGCCCCTTCCTCACTGTCTCTTCACCTCAACCTCCCCCCACACCTGACTCTCCTAGTCTCCTCTCTCTGCTCCCTTGCCCTGTCTCTCTCATCACCCCCTCTTTCCAGTGACCCTCCTGCCTTCCCATTCCATTTAGTTGTTAATCCTCTCCTCACTAAGCCTCACCTAAAAAAAGGTTATTTACAAAACAAATGGTACTAATATGCTATTTTTCAGTTGTCACATTGTGCATTCTGCTTGTATGTTACATCCCTTTTCTCCTAGCCTGTGTCTGTCCTGTCTGTTTAGACTTTAAGGCCTGGGGTCTACAGTAGAAAAATTAGGTTGGTTTAACTATGTCGGTCAGGGGTGTGAAAAATCCACACCACTGAGCAGCATTGTTAAATTGAGCTAAGTCCCCGTGTAGACAGTGCTAGGCCAATGGAAGAATTCTTCCATCAACTTAGCTACCACCTCTCAGGGGTACGTTGATGAGAGAACCCCTCCTGTCAACATAGATAGTGTCTACACTGAAGCGCTACTGTGGCATAGCTGCACCACCGTAGCATTTTAAGTGTAAACAAGCCCTTAGTCTAAGCTCTTGTTAGTAAGGGCTTGTGACCAGGTGCCTGAGATGGACCACACTGAGAAAGTGAGAATGAGAACTCAGGGCAGACAATCCCCCAAAACGGGTGGCTTATTCTATAATTAGATTCACTGACCCGGTAACAAAAGAGCTTCTGCAGTGTGGAAGCAGAGAAACAGCTGACAGGAAGGGGATTGCAATGCATGACAGTTTGTTAGCAAGAGTCAGGCTAACTGTAATCCTAACAACGCAAGATTTGTATAAGCGAGGATTGTGTGAGGCGAGTGGGAAAGGACTGTGTGAGAAGTTGTTGCGACCTTGTGTAGATAATGTGCAGACAATATGGAATGTAGACTAAGAGTCTACATAAGTGAGAAAAACAAGATATCAGAATGACCAATGTATAACCAAAGGCTGCGGTTGCTTTTCATTGTCTGTAACAAAAGGTATAAATGTTTGCAGTAATTGTTTATTTGAGAAGAGACCTGCCTAGGAGGGGGAGACCCTGTGTCTTAGTGCACTCTCTTCCTTTACATAGCTGTTAAAGAGAATAAAGTATCTGACTTTGCTGTACCCAACCAAAAGAGTGAGAACTGTGTTTCTCCGACAGCAGTACCATCCTGGTTAACCAGAAACCAAACACAAGCTGGGTTTTCCAGCCCTTGGCTCTCATCCAGACAAACAGGTCTAATAAAGTGAGAGGCTACTGAAAACCCAATTCACCGTATGTGAGGTTCTGCTAATCCCAAAAGATCAGACACTTATTCCCAGGTCAATATGTATCTCAGAGCTTACCCAAATATCACATTGTCAGCCAATCCTTAGTAAACTAAAGATTTTTTATTAATAAGAGAAATGAAGATTAATTGAATGGTTAAGGAATCATATACATACAAGTGATTGCAAAGTCCTTATATCAGGTTGTAGCAGTGGAATAGGCTGCTAGCTTGCAAACATCTCTCTCATAACTTCCAAAGGATTGGAAGGTCCTCGTTTCATAGTTCAAAATACTCCTTTTAGTTGTAAATCCACAGTCCAGAGAATTGCAGCAGGAATGAGGAAAAATGGAAATGTCCCACGTGTCTTTTATATCCTTTGCCACATGCATGGAAAGTTACTGGCCCAATATGAAGTCAAGGGTTACATGAGCATGGAAAGTTAGTGCTAAAAGATGGAGACTTAGGTCACAAGTCCTATCACATGTCCTTCCATGGTTTGCTGAATCACAGGGGCAGCCATTGGCTCCTCGTTGTCTGAGACAGCCACAGGAAAGGCCTACTGAGTGGGATGAGTTTCTTCAATGGTCCATTATGAGAGTGGAGTGTCCCATTAACACATAGCTGGCTAGCTGCTCTAAATCTATCTGGGGTGGGGTGGGTGTCACCCAAGCATACAACACATGTTTGAGATACAGATACACAGCCAATATTCATAACTTCAGATACAGTGATGATACGCGGATTTTACCAGGATACTCATACTTGACAGATTGTAACTTTTCCATTGATATCTTACATGACATACTTTGTACAAGGTTTATTGCAACTTTGTAACAATGGTGACTGTATTAGTGTAACTCGTTATTTTTATACAGCATCCCAGGGCTGTTTACTACTCCGTGGGTGTGTCTACACTGCAGCTGGGAACATGCTTCCCGGCACAAGCAGACAGACACATGCTAGCTCTACTCAAGCTAGTGTACTAAAAATAGCCATGCAGCGTAGCCAGGGGTAGCACAAGTGGCATCTCGGGCTAGCTGCCTGCGTAAGTAGCCAGGAGGTCTGGGTGGATTTGTGCTCAGGTGGCTAGCTTGAGCTGCTGCCCATGCTGCCCCTGGCTATTTTTAGCATGCTAGCTCAAGCAGAGCTAACACCTGTCTGTCTACTCATTCTGGGAAACACACTCCCAGCTGTTGTGTAGGTGTTACCTGTGTACGTACAGTGCCTAGCACAATAGAGACCCAATTTTGGTTGGTCCCCAGGCACTGCTGCAATCAGGGCTGGCTCCAGGCACCAGCCGACCAAGCATGTACTTGGGGCGGCATCTTGGGGCGGGCCGGCGCTTGGGTTTTTATTTATTTATTTATTGGTTTGTCGGGGCAGCGCTGGAGGGGTTTGTTTTGTTTCCACGGCGTGGTGCTCGGGGGGGGCGGGGCTTCGGGCAGCACGGCGCTTGGAGGGGGTGGGGCTTCGGGCGGCGTGGCGCTCGGGAGGGCAGGGGCTTGGCGCAGTGCTGGGGACGCGGAGGCTGGCGCGGCACGGCACTCAGAGGGGGCGGGGCTTTGGGCGGCGTGGCACTCTGGAGGCATGGCTTTGGGTGGCGTGGTGCTGGGGGGCGGGATTTCGGCGGCACTGGGGGGGGTTCAGCTGCGCGGCACTCGGGGGGGGAGGGAGGGCGGCGCAGCGCCGGGGGGGGGGGGCAGCCCTCTTCTTTTTTACCTGGGGTGGCAAAAAAGTTAGAGCCGGCCCTGGCTGCAATACATAATTGTTATCAATCAATCCATACATAAATAAATAATAAAGTCTCCGGCATCTCCTCAACTACATGTAGTTTCCCTGGGTTTTATGCGGCGGTTTATTCATAATTAAACAAAGCTTGTTCAGGCAGGCTGGGAATGCCAATACTTTTGACATTCAAGCTCCATAAATACTGTTCCAGTAGTGATCACTGGAGGTGGGGGTTTTGATAGCTACCGCTCTGACCCTTCCTTCCTCCACTAGGCAGCGAGCTTGAAAACATAGAAAGTCACTAAGAAAAACAGCAGAGCAGTAACAGGAGAGACAGGCACAACCAGACAGTGGTAGTAGTACAAGGAGCATTGAATTGTCCCGTAGTTCTGGAGTGTTTAGATTGGAGAGACTAGCTAGGCCCATGTAGAAAAATAAAAGGGGCCATCTGCAAACTTTAGATTTAAATCCAAACCTCCTCAGTGTTGCAAGTTGTAAAGATCTAGGGTCTTAGTGCAGGGCCAGCTGTGATCAGGAGGCATACGAACAGCTGTGTTCAAGCAGCCCCCAGCAGATCATGGTCTAGAGATGAAGGTGCGGTAGGCCAGAAGAAAGAGCAACTAGAGTAATAAGGGGTCTGAAATCCAAGCAACGCAAGACAGAGCAAATGTTGACTCAGCCTGAGAAATACATCGTCATTATGTGTGTGACACAGATGAAACTAAACTTTAACTTAATGTCAGTTCCGTCAAATATGCTCAACTATAGAATCTCTGGAGTTGGTGCTGAACCGAGACCTAAAAAGTTAAGAAAGCAATTTGTGAAAGGTTTAAAGGAAAACTCCAGTGATCTATCACCAAACATTTAATAGATATTTCCTAAATACATCAATCAAATGCCTCAATATGAAATAATACGTAAAGGATACCTGCTGAAGAGTGAGAATCCCTGTGGCTGTGCCCTTAGAGCATGAAGGATGTCATCAAGGTGTCTGATAAAAGGCAACAAGGAGTCCTGTGGCACTTTAAACCGATGTATTGAATCATAAGCTTTCGTGGGTGAATACCCACTTCAAAACGTAGCATCTGCTAGAAGCAGAGAAGTGGAAGAGAATCTTGGGTCCTGTTCTGAGGAAATCTGGTATCTGTATTAAATTTGTATAATCTTTTTAGGACTAAATTCTGCTCTAACTAACACAGATTATATAAGGGACTTAGATAGCCATTACCATAGCATTGAGCACCTCACAATCGTTAATGTATTTACCCTCACAAGCACCCCTGTGAGGTAGAGGAGTGCTATTATCCCGACTTTAGAAATGGGCAACTGAGGCACAGAGAAGCTAAGTCACTTACACAAGGTCACAGAGGAAGTTTTTGCAAAGGAGGGATTTGAGCCCAGGCCTCCACGATGTAGTCTAGTGATTTATCCACCAGACCATCCATTCTCCCCCCAAACCTTGCCACATCTGGGGCAGTACTATTGAAATCAGCAGATTTTCTGTGGATTTGTACCTGGTTAGGCAAAAGCAAACGCTTTTATATGAAGTTTTGTTTTCCCTTTCTAGTGAGGTAAATGCTATGCAAAATCCAGCTATCATCATCTTGTCAATTTTTTATAAGGGAGTGGGGTAGGGTGTGTACAACCTTCTGACACATTTTATTTCTGTGTGCACCTGTTCATCATCCCAAAGCTCCCTTCATATGCTACTATTTTGAGTAGCAGTTCAAAACATCCATGCCCCCCTCTGTGCTTGTTGCAGTTCTCACAGTCACTGGTGGGGAGAAGGTATTCTGGCCTTATAACAGTTAACTTTATGTTACTGTTCTTCTCCCCACATCATCTTCCCCCTTAATTTCTATTGCAATGAAGAATGATTTTTGACATCCGGACTCATGTTTCCTGGATTTGATTTATGGGTTTAAGATTCAGGAGAGAAGGCAGGCTTTCAAAATCAGATGAACAAGAAGAAGAGGGGACATTTTTAACATCCTGACAAAAATAATTAGGTGACATCAAGCCGTTCCTTTCAAAGCCAGCATTGTCTCAGTCAAATCAGCATGTCCAGACAGTTAATACCATATGAAAATTAGGAGCCTGGAAATTTTCTGATTTTAACTTTCCCAGCCTCCCAACGGGCTATCCGAGGGGTGGCCAAACTGTGGCTCTGAAGCCACATGAAGCTCTTTTACAGTTAAAGTGCAGCTTGTGGAGCCCCCGTGATGCCTCCCTCCCCCCCCCATTCTCCACCTATCAGACTGCAGTGTGGGGAGCTTGGGACATCTGCCTTGCAGCGGGGTGGTAGGATAGGGGTTTCTGCCCAGCAGGGTGGGGGGTTCTTGAGGCTTCAGCCCGGCCCCTGCAGACAGAGGTGAAAGTAGGCCGGTACACTCCAGTACGCTGTACCGGGGCGGCCCGGCTTCCCCATGCAGCAATTTAAAGGGCCTGGGGCTCCCAGCAGCGGCTGGAGCCCCAGGCCCTTTAAATTGCCGCCAGAGCCCCACTGCTGGAGCCCTGGGGTAGCGGCAGCGGGGCTCCAAGGGCTATTTAAAGGGCCAGGGCTCCTGCTGCCTCTACTGCCCCAGGCCCTTTAAATAGCCCCCAGAGCCCCGCCACCACTACCCCAGGACTCCGGGGGCTATTTAAAGGGCTGGGGCGGTAGAAGCAGGGGAGTCCTAGGCCCTTTAAATAGCCGCCGGAGCCCTGCTGCCAGAGCCCTGGGGTAGCAGCGGCAGCTGGGAGCTCTGGCAGCGGTTTAAAGGACCCGGGGCGGTAGCGGCGGCCGAACCCTGAGCCCTTTAACCTGCTGCCAGAGCCCCCGGCTGCCACTGCTACCCCAGCAGGGGAGGGCACTTACCAGTACAGGGCGGGCCGGGACTGGCTCTGACCCCCCTCATCCCCGCCCCTTCCGCCCGAGGCCCCGCCCCTTCCAGGGGCCAGAGCCGACCCCAACCCAGCCCTGTACCAGTAAGTCCCTATTTCTACTTTCACCCCTGCCTGCAGAGTGTGTCTGCCAGGGCTTGGGGTTTCAGCCCGGCGCCTGCTGAAACCCTGAGCCCCAGCAAGTGCCTCAGAACACCTGGCAGGTGCAGCCCGGCTCTGCACTTCTGAAGATTGTTGTATGTGGCTCGGTGGGTCAGCAAGTTTGGCCACCCTTGGGCTATACACTGGTTATTTTCAAAAGACCCATTACTACAAGAGTAGAAAAAGCTCCATGTTATCATCTACTAGCTTTGCAAACATTCCAGTAACATCTGGTATTTCATAATAACTGCTGCAGTCAGAGCCTATTGCAGGGACATCTAGTGGTTATTGAGGAAGACCTGGTCTTTGTTCTAGAGTGATAGTACTTCTGCTCTAATTTTGCAGCACAATAGTGCTGGAGAGAAGAGAATAACAGAGCAATAAAGCAAAATGAGCCTATTATCCCAAGAAGAACAGTTATTTCACATATGTTTGTTTAATTCTGAGAGTCGGCAGGTGAGTAGGGAGCCATCTTCTACACTCTTATCGCCTTCATCAGAACACTAAGCACTTACACAGTGTTTTTCATCTTCCAAGCACTTCAGACACATTAACCAATTAATCCTCACAGCACACATGGGTGTGAGGTAAGTGACTACTACAGTCACCACCATGATCCTTAAGTAATATACCAGAACACAGAAGCCTCTTCTAAGGCGTTATCTGGAGACTAAGGATTTAATGCTGATCTCACTTATACTGATATAACTCTGCTGACAGGAATATTCCTGATTGACTCTGGTGTAATAATTTTCCATCAGAAAATGCAGACTTAAAATCTAAATGTTTTGTAGAACCACGTTCATTTCATTAAAAAAAAAAGTATATTTTATTAAAGTCAAAATGAAGCTCTTCATCCTTATGGAAACAAAAGGCTTTGTGCTTATGGAAATGAAATGTTTTGATAAAATGATTTTGATATTTCCACAATGAAATTTTTCAGTGAGTTTGTTTTATGGGAAATTTTGAAATTTGACTTTTTAAGCCAATTTGGGATGAAAGTAAAATTTCAAAATATCTGAATTTCCCATGAAACAGAAATTCCAAATTTCAGCCTCCCACTCCAGAGCAATTGAGCTAACATATCACCTCTGAAATTATTTAATGAGACACATTAAGACGTACATAACTGTCTCTTACACACTGGTAACTGAGTCTCAGTCTGGCTGCAGCTGATTTTAATGTCACAGTTTTCATAGTTGCTTTGCATTATATTTTACTTACATTATTGCTATTATTTCACAGGGTAGAATTCAAACCTTTAGATTCACTGAAGGATGCTGAGGATACATGTATAATCCCCATCAGAAACTAGTCTGATTTTTCCACTCACTCAGGCACGTAGGAGATTGTGGGAGGGCAATATACAGAATGTCAGAGGAATGTGTTAAGAAATGGATCATGTGTCAAGCTGTCTGGAGTGGCTCACAAACCTGGGTGTCGACCTCAGGGCAGATTGTTACAAGCCAGGACACAAACCCCAGGATAGGACACAAACTGGTTCTGTGTTCTATAATTAGATTTCACCAACTAAGTATCGAGCATGAACTCCTCACTCACTATAACAGCCTTAACATGGAGTCACAGACAGTCCCCTTGGGCACTCCGGTCTACCTTTGTGATAGATAGTCCCTTACACCAAAAATCACAACAATATTCAGGTTACTCCCAATCCCAAAGGACCAGTCACTTACCTTAGTTCAATTGTACCTTAGATCTCCCACCAAAGACACTGTCCTATAATAAACTAACTAAAGATTTATTAATTAGGAAAAAGAAATGAGTTATTTACAAGATTAAAGCAGGTAAACGTACACACACACATCGGTTACAGTCATAAGTTTCAAAAGCTGCTGTAATATGTAAAGTTTCAGAGTAACAGCCGTGTTAGTCTGTATCCGCAAAAAGAAGAACAGGAGTACTTGTGGCACCTTAGCACCTAATAAATTTGTTAGTCTCTAAGGTGCCACAAGTACTCCTGTTCTTCTTTTTGTGTAATATGTAAGTTCTATAAGTCCTTTAGAGCTAACCCAAGCTAAGCAGCTTGGGGATCCCTTTTTTAAGCTTAGAAATATTGCCCTCTCCAAATTCCAAGCAGCATAGTGATCCAGTTCCTTCTGGTCAGGGATTTTTAGTCCCTTCCCCCAAGGGTTCAAACTGTGATGAAATAAGGATTTGTGCACGTCCCCTCTTCATGGGTATAAGGGAGCAATCAACAAAGACTTTTTTCTACTGATGTTCCACAATGGTTCATCCGGTGTCTATATGCTGTCTTTTGTTGTGCAGGAGATGACAACTCTTGTGGTAAACTAGTATTTCACACTTGGTAATGCTTCTCTCATGATTGTGGGGGTTTCCCGTTTCATAGCAAACACTTTTAGAGTTACAAAGCAAACATAAATATTACCTTACAACATGGGATACAGATACTATAAGTGAGATTAATGCATGCAGCAACTGACAAGCATTTCACGAAGTCAAAACACAAACACATTCTTATAAACTTAACATCTATTTTAACAATGCTAACACACAGGTGAGCCAGACTGCTTTCCAACTATGCATTTGTCAGTGTTCAGTGAGGCCTACAGGCCTTGGCATGAGCTGGCACCTGGTCTGCCAGCATCACAACATGCATGGAAACATTTAATTGATTATGTTGCACCAAGCACATTATAATGACATGTGTGACGATGTGTCCCATAATGCTTTATGGGAATATGACATAACTGGAGTATGTTTTATGCTACATGTGCCATGTAACTTATTTTTGTAAAGGTTATGGTCTACTGAATCTATTCTTCCTATTTGTACACATATATCATTTTTGTACTTGAAGTTATGAATATTGGCTGTATACTTGCTTGATTTCTAAGTAAGCTTTGTAAGGCATTTGGTCAGCTTCTTTAGAAAGGAATTTGCAAAGTTAAGTGCCCAATCAAGAAGCACTTAAGGAACAGTGGATTTTGGAATGCTCCAATCCACATAAGAAGTCTACTTGAGGATGTGCAAGGTAGCATGTGAACCATGGCTGCTACCTGTAGTTCTGAGTCATGCATGGACATGTGACTTGCCCAGGTGACTCCAAAACTCCATCTTGGAGCTGGACTTTGCATAGGAGAGAGGTGGGGGTCTCCACCTACAAGAGAAAGTCTATTTAAACCGCTGGGAGACCCTTCCATTTTGACGTCAGCTGGCTAAAGAAAGAGCCTTTCCACCCCCAAGGATACCTGAAAGGAACTGGAACAAAGGACAGTAACTACAGGGGGTGTGAGTGATTGCTGGACCCAGACTAGAAGGAGACTAGTCTGTAAAAGGAAGCTTACTGGGTGAGGTTTTTATCTGTATTCAGTTTCTTAGACATAGACTTGCATGTTCTATTTTATTTTGCTTGGTAATTCACTTTGTTCTGTCTTGAAACCACTTAAATCCTACCTTCTGTATTTAATAAAAACAACTTTTTACTTATTAATGAACCCAGAGTATGTATTAACACCTGGGGACCTGGGGGGCAAAAAGCTGTGCATCTCTCTCTATCAGTGTTATAGAAGGCGAATAATTTATGAGTTTACCCTGTATATGCTTTATACAGGGTAAAACGGATTTATTTGGGTTTAGACCCCATTGGCAGTTGGGCATCTGAGTGTTAAAGATGAGAACACTTCTGTAAGCTGCTTTCAGTTAAGTCTGCAGCTTTGGGGTAAGTAATTCAGACCCTGGGTCTTTGTTGGAGCAGACAGGTGTATCTGGCTCAGCAAGACAGGGTGCTGGGGTCCCGAGCTGGCAGGGAAAGCAGGGACAGAAGCAGGGCTGGTACAAGGATATTTCGCGCCCTAGGCAAAACTTCCACCTTGCGCCCTCCCCCCTCCCCGAGCCCTGCGGCAGCTCCCCCCCTTCCCGCCGCCCTGAGGCACCTCCCCTGTGGCAGCTCTCACCTCCCCCCCACCTGGGGAGCCGTGCAGGAGCTCCCCATCCCAGCTCACCTCTGCTCCGCCCCCTGACCAAAATAAAATGTTTGCAGAGAATTCTCCTTTTGGCTGAAAGTTCTCACAAACTGAACATTGAAATTTTTTTGGTAAAATTTCAATTTTCAGTTACCCCTGGAGCCCCCCTCTTGCTCCTCCTCACCTCCACCCCATCCCCTCCTCCGCCCCCCCCCCACACACAATGGGGTTTTGTTTACAATTTTCATTTTTTCAGTTCAGCTTTTGGTAATTTTGACTTGAAAATGGTTTTTGAAATACAAAAATGTGTTGGTGTCAATTTTTAAATAAAAAACAAACTAAAGGAAAAGTTACAGGAAATTTTAAAAATTTTGGATTTCCCATGAAAAATAATTGATATTTTTTACCAGTTCTAGTAAGAATCCCTGCACAGATTCACAAGGAATTTGTTGCAGCTTCAGATAATTTTCCTAAATGTACACAGCTTGATCCCTTCATTATTCTGATAGACAATGATGTAGCCCTGGAGCTGGGGAAAGTCGCCTCCTTCTCTGGCCACCACAGCACTGCACATCCCAAATTCCCCTGACCCCCTCTTCTCACCCCACTCCCACCTCCCACCTACACCCTATTCCCAGGGCCACCACCTCACCTTACATGTGCATCTTCTCCAGGGTCCAGGCACCTAATTAGTGGAGCCACGACTGCACAGCTCCACCAATTAGATGGGTGGCCCCTCATTGTTTTGTGTGCAGCCACCCAGACGTACACCTTAGAGGGAACTATCCATGGGCCACCTGAATGGAACTCACGGACCACAGTTTGAGAACCTTTGCTCTAGATACTTTATTATGAAAAGGACCATTGTTTATGGCCACTATGTTATTAAAAATGTCCCTCCTTAGAATGATCGCTTTATGCAGATAAGAACCACAGATAATTCTAAATTTAATATTTTTTCCTTCTGACCACACATGATTTCAATAATAAGTGAATTTATTGAATTCATCTTGTTACTCCCCAATATGAATAACAGAATAAGAGACATTTTATGCAGGTAGAGATACTATCTCCATTCTGGATTTGGTGTGCATTGTTGAAATAATAGATGCAAATTACAAAGATCACCTTTTGTTTTTTAGCAGCCTGGTCTGCATAATCTGTCACCTCTGTTCTCTAGAGAGACAAAGTGGATGAGGTAAAGACAGTTTGTTTTACAGGATGGCTGAAGCTAAAGAGGGACTAAATGTTTATGCTGAACAAGAGAATTATCAGATGTCAGGATGGAGTGGAAAATTTGGGGCATTGATATATTTTCTATGGCAGAGACACTGAGGATTGCATAGGTGTAGGAAGAGAATTCATATCGCACCTTCCAGGTCAGGTCTGAGGGACACTCGCAGGGCAGTCTGGGAAGCTCACCCTGCTGCTCCCTATGCTTTGTGGATAAACAGAAGAGTATTCGGTCCAGGGCTGCCCTTCTGGCACCTTTCACAAGCACTGAATTCACTTACCAAATAAAAAAGAAACAAGCCCTGCATGTTTATTGTCTCCTATGCCTCTATGTTTCATGCAGAACATAGGACTTCCACGATTGCCTTCCACCTTTGCTGGTCTTCTGCTGCAGTCTTAGCTTATGGCCATGTGATACTACTTCCTGCTTTTTTCCTCTACCCTTTTAGAAATCTGATGTGTGTGTGGGAGTAGCAGTCAGAGTGTTTTTATAATAACAGACTGCACAGCTGTTTGTCTATTGTGGGGCCAGTTTCTGTTTCATGCATTGACATCACTATGCTCCTGCTCTACTGATTAACAATAGATGATAAAATCATAAAAATTGAAGCTAAATAAATGAATATGGGCATTTTTTCTTAAAATAGCACTGTGGATTGTCAATGTCATTCAACTACTGAAACAAGAGGATGATATAGACAAGGGACATTATGCTGGAAATTACACTTTAGTCGCCAAACATCACCATTTGGGGAGAAATGCACACACATCTTGGTAAAAAAACAACAAAACATCTTGGTGTTACTCAAGCACCTGGCCCAGGCCATCTGGCGTCCATTTTCATTAGTATCCCACCATACTAGGAGCTACAGATCTTCTCTATAGTGTGAACAAATAACTAGATATGGACCCAGATTATGACAGTTTAGTGACATAAATAAACTCTACAAGGTTCAGGAGTCTTTACATCAAGGGGATTGGTTCAGCTCATTATAGAGCAATAGGGCAGTCCTAGCTTCCTCAAAGTTTAGGGGTGTTTGGATACAGGATATTTGTTCAGGCCCAGCTGTAAAAGTAGCACAAATGCTCCATTGCCAACTCTTGGGGTTTTAACACAAGTCTGTCCATATTTGGTGTTTTTTTCCCTAAAGCCCCAACTACTGGAATCAAGTTATCATCTGTGAACCAACTTTCATTTAAAAAAAAAAAAGTAAGTTTGTAGCCCTCATGGTTGCTGAGAGAAGCTAGAAACATGAGCCCCAAATGTTGCAACAACAAAGAAAAAAAAGCCACATCTCATTATTTCTAAGACAATCTCGTGATTTTGGGGGACCTGCCCATGATTTTGAATTATTAGGATTGGCAATACTGTAACGAAGGAGCTTAACTGAAAAACTGCAAAAGTAAAGCAGAGACAAAATTTTATCATTGCCTCCTTCAACAGAAACTCCACCCACCAGACTCTTCACATGTATGCTTGTAACTTTATATACATCAGCAGAACAAGATTTTATTGTCTAATTATGTCCTGAGAGCATGGCACAAATGGTAATAGTTTGTGAGAGGTGTAGACTTATGCCTACAAATTTACTTGACTTCAATGGAACAATCTGTGAGAGTCAAAGAAACAAAAATTTAGCCCTAGACATCTACTATGAAGGCTAGTAACTTGATTCCATATTATCATGGAGTTGGGTGTCATCTTCCATTGGGTAACAGGTGGTGCCCTATAAACTTTAGAATGTAATTCTAGCAATTACATTCTGGGCATTATAGGATCAAAGAAACATAATGTAGGGCTAGAAGTGGTCATCTAGTCAATCCCCTTATTCTGAGGCAGCATTAAGTATACATAGGGCATCCCTAATAAATGTTTGTCTAACCTGTTCTCAACAGCCTCCAGTGATGGGGATTTATTTGGCATGTCAGCTAGGCCTTGATTCAGCAAAGCATTAAAAGCACGTTCTTAATTTCTCTGCTGAATAGGACTGGACTTAAGCATGGACTTAAGTGCTTTGCTGGATCAGGGAATTAGAGCACAATCAGAAGCAGGTTCCTTGGAGAATAGGCTTTGGCTAATATGGTAGTGTGCATGTAACGCTGGGCCAGTGAAGGTTAAACAATCAGCCAGCTGGGTGACCTGTAAGCAACCCTTAAGGACACATCAAAAGGGTATTGCAATGATAAACAGGGCCATGCCTTGTAGATAGTTATCAAAGCCATGTTAAGAAGACTAGAATCTTTAACCTCTTTGCCTGTATTTTTAGTGAATCAAAGAGAAAGTACGAAATGTGTCATTGTTCACCTGTATCCTATTAGAAATCTAACCATGTGATCTAATTAGCTTGTAGATGCTAAATCAGCAGTGGGCAACCTGCGGCCCGTGGGCTGCAAGCGGCCCATCAGTGTAATTGATTGCGGGCCTTGAGACATTTTGCTGACATTGACCGTCCGCAGGAACGGCCTCCCGCAGCTCCCAGTGGCTGCGGTTCGCCATTCCCAGCCTATGGGAGCCGCAGGAAGTGGCGGCCAGCACGTCCCTGCAGCCCGCTGCTTCCCGCAGCTCCCATTGGCCAGGAACAGCAAATAGCGGCCACCGGGAGATGAGGGCCGTGCCTGCAGACGGCAAATGTCGGCAAAATGTCTCAAAACCAGCAATCAGATTACCTGCAGGTTGCCCACCACTGTGCTAAATCTGCTTCCTGTCTTATAATGCTTCATTATTGTATTTTGGGACTTGTGGTGTAATAATATTATTCTCCTAATCTCTCCTCAAAGCTTGTAATTCCAAATAGTGAACTGTCTTCATAGCCATTCAAACTATTTCTCAGACAATACCTTTAGCAAGACCCATTGAATAGAGATCACAAAACAGTCATCTCACTTTCATCAAAGCCCACATGGTGGAATTACCTATCAACGCACAGCCTGCTTCAACTATAAAGGAAGCTTCAGGTCTGATGCTTGTAATCTCAGGTCTGTTTAAACTGTAATAGGGAAGGTCTAAGCCATAAGAGTGAGGTCTCCAAGTACACACCTGGATTACCCTGGAATTCTCATGGATAAACTCTAACAGACTCTACACCTGAACTGCCTATTGAAATATAACCCTTTGAATTGATTCCAGAAAAACTTTTACAAATTTGCAGCCTCACCATTCCTGCTATGAAACTGACCTAAGGACTTTGCACAGATGTGTATGCATATTGATCTCTTAATCATATATAACTTTTCTTTTTCCTTTTATTAAAAAATCTTAGATTTAGTTATTAAGGATTGGCTGCTATCATGTATTTGGGTAAGATCTGAAATATTCATTAACCTGGGGAGTAATGTGTCTGATCCTTTGGGTTCAGAAGATTTATGGTGAATACGGTTTTAATAACCTCTCATTATATTAGACTTGGCTGTCTAGATGGGAGCAAAGGCTGGAATGCCTAAAGGAGACTGTTCGGCTTCTTGTTAACCAATGTGGTATTACAGAAGTTGTTTTATTATTGGCTTGGTAAACCTAATTATAGAATAAAACCACTGATTTTGGGGATGTCTGGTGTATTTCTTGCAGTCTGCCATGAGTGAGCAAGTCACAGCATACACCTGTGTTACTGGAGGAACTGATTTCAGCGGGGCACGGCAGGAAGAGGGTGTTTTCACACACAGATTGCTTTACAGAGAAGGATCAGGCTGCTTCCTAGAATTTATGGGGATTGATACTAAGCCAGCAGATCCTCAAGTGTCTACCTGGGCAACAAGCATCTTGTGGGAATGGGTGGGGCCAAGTTAATGTCCTTCCTCCCCAGAAGTCATCTAGGGTGAAGGAAAGCTCCAGGGTTTGGTGGGTGGCAGGATGGGCAGAGCAACAACAGCAAATCATGAACTATAAAAAAAATTACAGTATCTAAATAAGCACATATCTGATGAGATATTCTAGGAGCTGTTTGTTAACTCAAGTCAGCAAAGACATTTTGTATTATATTCTCCACACCTGGGAAGCTCTTTAATCAATCCAGTTTGTAGCTATCAATTTCAGTTTCATGCTTACCAGCTGTTATAGTCCTTCTTTATTACTAAAACGAGGGCTTTATAATTTTGTCCTTTGAAGAGCCATAGTATCGTTTCATTTGTGGTTTAACTTACGTGGCCTTATCATATTGATGACAGAATCAAAAATGATCAGTATTGTTTATTTAGTATTTTGCAGGAAGCATAAAGTCAGGGATTCTCTTTTGCATTGTTCATTTACCATCACCTGCACCTTCATCAACTTTAAGTTTTACTCATCATACAGTTTTTAGCAGGACAATTTCTCTGAGGGTGAAAGAGCTGGAAAAGCAATGTCAGTTGATTCAGACAACTAACTTCTGTTTGCCTCTGCATTCTTTCCCACTATAGAGAGGGCAAACATGGGTTATTTGTTATAGTGTATATCTCTTTAAGGCAAAAGTAGCTTCCTCTGGCTTTCAATGGAATTTGGGTGCTTAAATCACAAGGGTTCCTTTGAAGATCCCGGACGTAGCTATGTTGTGAAATCTATGATCTCTCATTACTTTGGTCTGAAGCAGGGCCGTCTCCAGGCACCAGCGAAGGAAGCAGGTGCTTGGGGCGGCCAATACAAAGGGACGGCACTCCGTCCATTATTGGGGCGGCACATCCGGGTCTTCTGGGGGAATTCGGCGGCGGGTCCCTCAGTCCCTCTCTTCCTCTTTGAGCTGCCACCAAAGTGCCGCCAAAGAGGAAGAAAGGGAGTGCAGGACCCGCCACCGAACTGCTGCCGAAGAATGGAGTGGCGCGATTGAGCTGCCACTGAAGTGCCATCGATCGGCTTTTTTGTTTGTTTGTTTTTCCACTGCTTGGGGCAGCAGAAAACCTGGAGCCGGCCCTGGTCTGAAGTGAAAAATAAAGCAGCCAATATGCTGCACAATTTTGTAGTTGGTTTTTATTATCCTCCTTCGTTCCTTGGGGCCTGATACAGTGACATGCTGTGAAACTTTCAGTTTCCACTGAAATCAGTGGGAGCTGAGGATGATCATATTGTGAATTTGGGCCATTAAGGCAAAGATAACAAGGTCCAATATGTATGGGGCAGTGGAGTGGCACTCATGAGTGGCATTCCTGGATCTGCCACTGGCCTGATGTATGATCTGGGGCAGGACATAAAGGCCTGGTCTACACTACAGAGTTCGGTCGTCATAAAGCAGCTTACCAAACTCTGTAAGCATCTGAAATGTAGCTCTCACCAATATAACTCGCCCACTAAACCAACTTAATAACTCCACCTCTGCGTAGCGCTTAGTGAGGTCAACGTGGTGTCAATGTAAACACTACATTGCTTATAACGACTATTGCTGCCTTTCAGAAACTGCCCCATACTGGCAGTTAAATCAGTGCAAGTGCTACCGGTGAGGATGCGCTCCACTGACTCAAGGAATATAGTGTGGACATGTAAAACCAATTCAATTACTGTGGTGTCTGTACGTCGACTTAATTTTGTCGTGTAGACTTGCCCTTAATCTCTCTGGGTGAAATCCTAGTCCCATTGAAGTCTAAGGGGTTTAAAAGGAACTTTCTCCAGAAGCAAGTTCTCATTACTATCTCCTGCAGGGTGTCTTGTGTCTTTCTCAGAAGCTTCTGGAACTGGCCATTATTAGTGAATAAATATGAGTAGATGGACCACTGATTTGATATAGAATGGCAATTGCTATCTTCAGAATCAAAATTCCCTGTTGCCTCCTATCTTCATAGCCAGCTAAACCAAGGAATCCCCATCCCTGGAGGTTTTTAAGAAGAGATTAAACAAACATCTGTCAGGGACAGTCCTGCCTGAGTATAGGGGGCTGGAGTAGATGGCCTCCTGAGGTCCCTTCCAGCCATACATTTCTATGATTCTAAAACCCCTAATACAAACACTTCCCAAGTTTACCACACAGGTGTTCGACAGGAGGATCTAAGTGGTCCTGAGTCCATCTCTAATTGACCATCATTAGGAAAAAGCTTTACTCGTTACGTTAAAGCAGCAAATAACTTGAAACCTAAAACGTAACGTAAGAAGCCCAATATTTGAACAAAACCTCCAAACTGTATGTGTGAATAATTCTGCATCAGCACGTTTCATTGCTTCTTATATTCAGATCTAAGACTATTTCTCTTCTTGTGAATTCAGACAGCCAAACCAGTGTGTTGAGAGATGTAAAATACTCATAAAATATACAGGCTATTTAGAGACCCCCAAAAAACCCTCATAACCATAAAGAATTATACACTATCCTCATTTAATTCCCATGGGATCACTACAGCCCATTCACAGAGACAGCCTGTTTCTTTTTCTTACTCTGAATGCAGTGAAAGTGTGTTTGAGAAGGAAGAATTCTGTGTGTATATGAAAGAAGATGGGCGGGGGGGGGAGGGGGCATGTGCACATATGCATATTGGAGCTGTCCTACTCACAGGAAAACGTTTTAGAACTCACTAGCATGGTAGGAAATCTGTTTCTAGGATAACTTAAGCTTCCTAAGATTTTACTCATCTCAAATAAGAAAGGAAATTATCACTGCAGCAAAGTATTAGAGCACCAAAAAGAAGTTCTAGACAAGATCATTTTGGTGTGTAAAGTACTACACTGCAGTAAGAGCTTTTCAAATAATAATCACCCAATGATGTATTTAGCAAGTGTCATGATATTTTTCAAATAAATTATTATTTTATTTTTTCAAGTTATTCTCACAGTTAAGATCTGGGCTGATAAATTGATGGGCAGATTCATAAATAGGCCTTTGACAAGTCATGCTGTTTTTCCAGTCATTTTTATATGCTTTATTTAAAATTAGTCACCCGACTCTAGTTGCAGTACAGATTAAAACAAAAAACAAATTTGCCTGTATTTTGTTAGTGAAAGTGCTAATTGCTTTTTCTGCATAGCAAACATACATCTGTATAATTAATTACACATATACTGTCTTTTATCTAATGCCTCCCAGTTTACTTACCTTTGTATAAAATTTTGTAAGCCTAAATATACACTAGTAAAAATATCAGTTAAATTGGGCAAAATGCGTCAATGGTGTATCCATCATTGATATCGATGATGTTACATCAGAATAATTTGCCTCGCGGAGCTGTCCTTTGCAGAGACAAAACATCTAAAACTATATTCTTGAAAACTTTTATGGAGGAAGTGAATTTTCATTTTATGGCTGCATATAAGGATCTGTGACACATTTTATATTGTCTGACCTTCTGGAGCAGACAATACAACATGTATCCTAGATCCTGGGAGTGCGGGGGCAAGGATCAGCGTTGACATCACATTCCCCGTCAGTACCCGGACTGAGCCAGGGAAGCTAATGATCCAACCAGTGGACCAAATACAGTGACGAATCCTGGTCATGTGCCACCTGAGGCACGTTGTGCATACGCTAAGAAGATGACAACCTTCTGGAGCAATAAAAATAGATTAATCAGATAGCATTTAGCATACTGTATTTTGCTAGGCAGGCTCTCACTCTAAACCACAAAGCAGCAGACTTAGTTGGACTTATTTCCCTGGAGCATATTGACTGCTGGGTGACACTAGGTACAAACTAGTTGTAAGTGCACTACAAAAGCAATGGTTTTATAAGGATAACCATTTGCAGAATTGGTGTATTAGTGGTTGGATTCAGTACAATCTTGTCCTTTGCTTCCTTGAATGCAGAGGGCCAATGTCAGTGCAGTTGGCCAAAGTCAGTGGACTTACTTCTCGCTCCAGCACTGCACTTGGCACATGGGACACAAAATGGCACATCCCTATACAGATCCTTACAAATTGTCATTGTTTCTAACAAAGAAATAGGGACACATTTTCTTTTGGTGTGAATCTATTAACGACAGTGGGATCAGCTGGTGAATAATTGAGACCTAAGCTCCTTTTTGACTCACCGTGGTCTCATTTATAACAACTTCTTGGCCCATAGTAATTTTGTTATGTCTCCAGGGCCACCCAGAGGATTCAGGGGGCCTGGGGCAAAGCGGGGGAGCTGCGGCACTTCTACTAACCCGGCAGCGGTCCGGGTCTTCGGCGGCATTTCGGCGGCATTTCGGCGGCGGGGGGCTCTTCAATTGCTCCACGTCTTCGGCAGCACTGAAGGGCCCCCCGCCGCCTAAATGCCACTGAAGACCCGAACCGCTGCCGGGCCAGGGCTCATGGGGCCCCAGCAGGGCCCAGGGTCTGGGGCAAATTGCCCCACTTGCCCCCCCAGGTGGCCCTGTATACCCTGTATATCTCACATCAAGTTTATCATGCTTACTAAACACAGACTACAGTAATATCCACTACTGAGTTACCGCAGTATCAGTGTTGATATCAATGGAGTTACTGCTGTACAAAAGTGGAATAACAGTAGTAAATCAAGCCCATAGTTTCACAGGGGAAAACTGCTAAGAAGCATTATGTTTTGCAATTAAAAAGTTGTTAGAAAAGGCATTAGGTTCCTAAATATGGAGATCTGAAAGCCTGCAAACAGTCCAGAAACCATAATAAGTTTTGGCTTATAGTACAATTCCTATGGACTCACATTTTGCAGTGTTATGTATTTAACCATTAGATGTACCATGATTCCATCATTATCTAAGAAATGGATGTATACAGGATACGTCTCAATTGTTTCATTGATTAGAAAAACAGGCCAATATTATGAATGACAGGATGGTCTAGGTCTGTCACAGTATCAAGTTTGAAATGGCTTGTTATTACTGAGAAATAGGGAATTACCAAGAAAATATGATCCCTGTAACTTTAAGCCTATGATTGAAAGAGACAGACCTACAGTCTCAGAATTAAGCAAGGAATGAAAAGGAGGGCATCACTATGCAAACAAAGCTGAACCTGACCAGCAATAAGCTAAAGGAGGCTATGCATAATTAACTGACGATTCCAGCTTTGAAATTATTTGAGCTAGTCCAAAAAAATAGGGGGGGGGACAATTTTTTTCCACAGAAGTGTCCTTTTTATCAAAAACATTTGAATTTTGAAAATATCTGACCAATTCTAGAAATTAATCTGGTAGGGATCAGAACGGGAATGATGCCCAGTTTACTCTGGGAAACAGGTGCCATAGGTATTGTCTGAAACTAGGCGACAATAGATGTTGGAGCCCACAATCTTTTTAGACACATGTGCACAAATATCTTTGTCAGCATGCTAACTACAGAGGATACCTGCACGATACTGAAGTACAAAAAGAGAGAAGGGGGGTAGGGGATGATTGCAGAGGAAATGGGTTTTAAACCCCTTCTCCATGATGCATAAGGATCTAACACATGGTAAAAGTTTCACAGACAAGAAATGAGTGTGAAAGGCCAAAGTAACAACAATATTCAGACTCTGTAAAGATATCGACCAGCCAGTGAGAGAAGATGGCAACCGAATGTACTGTTGGTAAAAACCTAAGAAAGTGTGTAATTGACATATTTTGTGCATCTCATTATATATCCTGGCTCATAGAATGATGGCATGTGCATCTGAAATGCTGCACTGAAAGTTACTCTGGCTTGTTGTTCCAAACAGTGGTTATTTACAAGCTTTGCAGAGTTTATTTTGGTTATTGACATCTATTCATATGAAACAGTGATAAAGATTAAAAAACAAATTACAATTAGTGTTGCTTCAGCAGGCAGAAACACAAAGGCTTAACAGCAAAGTCTGACTGTTGCTAATTAACGATGGCTTTTGAACTTTTTTCATTGTGACGCATTAAGGAGCTGCTGATGCCTCACTGAAATTTTGAAAAACATTCTACTTGTAAACAGCTAGGAATGAAGCCAACTCTAGAGAGTTTATAGTTTCCAAAACTTTTATAACAATTTCCTTGGACAGAGCTCCCATCTGAGTAAAAACTGAATAAAGAATTCAGGATTGTCAAATGCAAATAAGTTTATTTTAAATACATATCTACCCACCAATTATCACTGCTAGGAGTATTACTAAATCTAACTACGATGGATAGATTAGATGCGGTAGTATCCCCAGCAATGATTATACAGCCTGAGACTATGCCATCGTTTCCATTAAGCTCCTACCTCGGTGTCCCAAAGGCAGCTGTGGCCAGGGAGCTATGGGAGTCATGAAGGGTCAGAGCAGATGGCTTTTGCCTCCCAGAGATCCCCCAAGACCCATATAGCTCTCCAAAGACCTGCCAGGTTTTGGGGTTAAGCCCATCAAAACAGGCCTTCAGTGGGATTTAAATGGTGCTTGGGCCTTCTGCTGGGAATCTTTATGCAATTTGCCAGGTTCTGATAGCAAAATTTAATAAGGTTAGAGAAAGTAATGGAGGGAGTTTACATGGCCCAGTTACCTTTTGCTGTGTACATATGCCAGGTAAGCAATACCACATCACAGAGAATGCATTGTAATCTGATCATGGCCCACATGTGAATTTAATATGAACCAGCTCAATAGCTAATTATACCTTTTTCTTTGACCCTGATGGGCGATATCTGTCTCCAGTAATATACTGGCTGGTGTACTTTTCTATTACAATTTGACAGATCATAACCTGTAGTTAGTTCCACCGAGCCAACAAATAACCAATTTATGCTGTATATACTGACACAATTTGTCTTATACAAGAAAATGTGATGACAAGCAGGAAGACTTATTTTCACACATTACACTACAATAATTCTTTTAAAGCCCTACCGTGAAAAACTAACAAATGCACTAAAACTGAACTTGGGATGTCTGCAGATTGCGGTACAGTATTAATTGGTGTCCTTGTGCAAATTCATTTACAGCCTGACTGACTCATCACAAGAGGCACCCGTGTTCCTTTTTATACAATTAAAAGACAGTCCATTTCTGGGGCAAAAGTACACGCAGGAACATTGATGACTTGCCACAAAACAACAAGCCACTCAATCTTACAATATTAAAATTTATAACAGCTCAAGAGTCTCCCACTCAAAAATCCTTAAAAGACATCAGCATTCTATTACAAGCCAGCAAAGTGTAAATCAGATCTGACTGCCAACTTTATGACTCAAAGGTACCTGGAGAGCAGAACCCACAGATAACAGAGTTGAGAATAGAAATAAAAAAAGCCACCGACTGTCAGTAGGAAAACAAAAGGAAAGCCTGTTGGTACTTGCATAAAAGTAATAAGGCAGTAACTAGCAGTCTCCTGTGGTTGAAGGCACACATCCACAAGTGGTCAATTCAGTCGGCAATATAGAAGTACTCAGATTCCGCGCTGATCAGTAGTGCAAGTAGGATGGTACTCTCCAGTATGCAGTACCGGCAAGTGATTTTTAGGGGGTACCGGAAAGACTTGCTGCTTCCCCCCACCACCCCCAGTGGTGGGGTGGGGCTGCGCTCTGCTCCTTAAAGGAGCAGAACACGGCTAGGGAGGGCATTCATTCTTTATATGGCTTTAACAGCACAATGCATATGCTAACAAACGTAAACAAAGACTTTGTTTAGGTTTGTTAGCATATGTATTGTGCTGTTAAATTGGTCAGGAATCCTCAAGAGGTGAAGGGTGGGTTGGGGGGACAGAAGGTGTTTAAACATGTTTTTGATTCAGTTTCTCCCCATTGGTCTGAATTATCCAAGACATTCATACTGCATCACATCAAGTCCAAATCATTCGAGGAATGCCTCTGCTTGCACTGACCAGAGGATGTTTGGATTCTGATGTCAGCCCAGTTCTGCAGCCTGACAGGAATCAGGTGTTGTCCCCAGTGTACAGAGAATTCTTCTTTGCAGTCAAACTAGTCTAACATTCACTTTGCTAACTGGACCTGGAGCAGCAAAACAAAGAAAACAAATGCCTCATTTTCCAGCTTTGTGGGTGAGAGAACTATAAGTGAAGACTATAATGCCGGACACTGATGACCTTAAACCAGCTGCCTCAGGAATCTGCCAGGAACTTTGCTGAAAATATGTTCCTCATCTTAGCAACGGAGCTAAGACTTATCACACATCTGCCCACCTTTATTCGAATGACCCTCCTTCTGATCTGACAGCTCAAGCATTGTCAGTTTCATCTAGAACAATTTACAAACTTGGAACCTAATCCTGTAAACCCTTAATCATTTGATCAATCCCACTGAAGACAACGGGACTATTTGCACTTTTGTGGTAAGAGTTTCAGGAGTCTATTCTGTTCCTATAAAGGAAGTTGAATCTCCCATTGAAATTGATTTGGGTACAATATCATAATGCAGTTTAGGATTCTACTTAAAATTTGTTTTTAATAAGTCATACATATGCAGAAATGGCTCCTCATCCAACTCCCATATTCCATATAAACAGACTGAAATACTTCATATTTTGGGGGAAAGTGAGTAGTTAAGCATGTTGATGTTTGTATATACAAACACCCATTTCATCACTGTACTGGAAAATATAGCTGAACTTAATCTATTGAATTTGAAGAAAGTTTAACAGCCCCGATTGTTTTCTGTGATAATCCATGTGAACCTGAAAAAATTACATGCCTTCTAAGAGAAAAGAATCAGTCCACCCTTACTGGAAAAAAATTCCTTCCACTGGTATTCAGAAGAGTGCTACAAGACACATACATCACCTCATGAACAGAGGGCAAAGAGGATACCCTCCCACATTATGACCAGCAATAATAATAATAATAATGACAGGTTTCAGAGTAGCAGCTGTGTTAGTCTGTATCCGCAAAAAGAACAGGAGTACTTGTGGCACCTTAGAGACTAACAAATTTATTTGAGTATAAGCTTTCGTGGGCTACAGCATCCGATCTGATGCATCCAAAGAAGTGGGCTGTAGCCCACGAAAGCTTATGCTCATATAAATTTGTTAGTCTCTAAGGTGCCAATAATAATAATAATTAACAATGATAAAATCTCAAAGAGGCAGAGGTTCACAGATTTGCAAACCTAAAAATCTGTGTTATGCTTTAAATCACCTTAGCACATACCTGGTTTATGAACTTTAAAAAGTTAACTGCAAAGGAACACTGAAGCCCATTAACCTGAATGTATGCCAGCTAGTATGCCCTCACTGACTAAAGGTGTAATCACATCTGAACAGTGAAAAATTAACCTTGCCCTTTTAAGCTAAATGGAGTCATGTCACTGGCTCCATTTCTGTTGTTACATAACTGACAATAAAACTCCAGTGGGGCATGGTGCTGGCATATAGAGTCTCAGATATGTGGTGTGATTTTTCAGAATCTCTTTTGGGAATAGTCACGTTGGTGAAATAGCTGGTACTTATGATTATGCTATTTCTATGCATGAATATTCATCTTGGTATCTGAAGTTATGAATATTAGCTATGTTTACTACATATTTGCTCCTGTGGTAACGCCCACAAGGTATTTAGCCAGCACATGAAGGGACAAGTCAAGTTGAATGGCCCATTAAGGAACACTTAGCTCACAATGACAATGGAAAACGCCTGTCTACACTTAATTGACTTTTTGTGAATGTTCTAACTAGAATATGGGCGGGAGTGATGGACATGTAACTTGCCCATGTGACTCCAAACACCATCTTTCACAGTGAGAACCGATTTCCCTTTACTTGGCACTTGGCAGAAGCTAAAAGGTCCTGGCCTAGAAACATCTCCATTTTGCCTCTGTCCTGCTCCAACCGCTTTCCTGCTCCAGCCTCTGGACTCTGAACATATACTGACGGGAGCATTCTAACCAAGGGACTGAGGACTTTAAGGTAATCTGGAGCCTTCATATTTCCTTGATCCTTTGCAGATGGACCTATGAGTTGGATATGGCACAGAGACCGTTCTAGCCTCATTGATTGCTGATTTCTCCCTTACAGTGGACAAAGATCAGATGTCTGCTAACTTTCTCACATGAGTCAGCCTTTGATACCTGTGATATAAGCAACATAGCCCTTGCTTGAGTGGTTTTGTTCTTTCCTCTCCAAATGTCAAAGCCTATTCCCATTGAACTCAATAGCAAAAGTCCTTTTGGTTGCAATGGGAACAGGATTTGGCCCCAAGAGATCAGAGAATGTGATTTTGATCAATTGCTTATCTGTCCAGACACAGTTCTCAGGCATGTTCTGCCAGGCTGGTTTTGATTGCCCCTTCTGTATGTCATGCTGAGGAAAATAATAAAACAATGTGGGCTGTAGTTCTATCAAGATGTACATGGCACACACAGTTCTATGCCTCTTTTCCATCAAACCGAGATGGCGCAGCACCTTTGCTTTCCTAGTGCCTGGCGGAGAGCAATACTTAGATAACGGTAAGCTGGCAGAAGCTTAGTTTGGCCATAAGGGAGGCACTGATAGTGTGTTAAGGGAAAGTGGGGTGATTGTCCTTCCTATCCTTCTTTCATTTAAGAAGTTTTCAATTTGAGGTGCTGCTGGATCCTCAATGACACCTGGACGTACACGTGGCACCAGGGGCCCAAAGCATCTTTTAACAGATGTTTAACAGATGCAGTTGTAAAATTTTAGACAGGTAAGGGAGGTGTCAGAGGAGACAGGGAGAGCATGGGGGCCCCAGGCTGGGGGCAGGGCAGACTCATATGGAGGGTCACGTGAGAAGGTCACATGCCCTCTCTTGTGTCCCTCCCCTGAGTGCAGTACCAGCAAGAAATTATTTCTACTTGCAACACTGTCGCTGATGCTAAGTTTTCACATAGTATCATCCATGAGTAATGTTTTCTATCCTCTCCAGTTGGCTAGGAGACTATTCCATCCGGGCGAACAATGACCTGACCTCAATTATTCATGTCTTTTTCATGTTTTGGCTGGACTAGAACAATATCATATACCTGCGCATGAAGCCTTCAGCACTTAAGAAATTCTAAATAGTACAGAACATTGTAGAATGTCTCCTCAGCAATATAAGCTACCATCAGCACATAGAACCTGTCCTCCACTCTCTACACTGGCACCCCAAAGACTTCAAATCAAGTTCAAGGTCAGGGTCCTTATCTTCAAGGTTTTCTGTGGCTTGGGCTCAGGATATCCAAAAGCCCACCTAAAGTTCCAGATGGAAGACAACTGCATTCCTCTGTCACAATGGAATTCTTTACAAATAAGGTTGAAGCTCATCCGTGCAGTAGACAGAACTTTCTTGGCGGGCTGGTCTCAGACTATGAAATGAACTCCTGCAGGAGCTTAGGACTATCATAAACCTCACCTTCACCTTCCACTCCAAGTGCAAGGCACATCTCTTTGACTTGCCTTCCCTAGCAAACACATACAGTAACTCCTCACTTAAAGTTGTCCCGGTTAACATTGTTTCGTTGTTATGTTGCTGAACAATTAGGGAACCTGCTCATTTAAAGTTGCGCAATGATCCCTTATAACGTTGTTTGGCAGCTGTCTGCTTTGTCCACTGCTTGCAGAAAGAGCAGCCTTTTGCAGGTAGCTGGTGGGGGCTTGTAACCAGGGTGGACCGGCAGCCCCCCATCAGCTCCCCACTTCCCTAAGTTCCCTGTGCGGCAGCCGCCCAGCAGGCTATCAATTGCCAGCAGTTCAGCTGTCTCTCCGCCCACTGCCATGTGCTGCTCCTGCCCTCTGCCTTGGAGCTGCTCCCAGGAGCCTCCTGCTTGCTGTGCAGGGGGGGAAAGAGGGTCTAATATCGGGGTGTCCCCCCTGCTCCTGCCACCCGCATACCCCATCTCCATAGAGCGGGGGGGACACGACAGGGCTCAGAATGGAGGGAGCTTGCAGGCAGCAGCTGCTGCCTCAACTTCCTGATCTACTTAAAAAGGCAATGTACTTAGAGTGGGGTCAGCGTACTTAAAGAGGCAATGAGCATCTCTCTCACACACGCACACACACACACACAGAGTGTGTGCCTTTGTCTCTGTCTGCCATGATGTCTCCCCTCCCTCCATTTGTGCTGCCTTGTAGAGTGTGAGGCTACATTAACAATGTGTTAACCCTTGAGGGCTCAGCTGAGTGCTAGTTCATCATTTAGCAGCAAGGCATTCCCTGGGAAATATCCCTCCCTCTTCCACCCTCTGACTCCACCACCTCAACCAAGCTTCACATCAGCACTGCTGTGTACAGTATTAAATTGTTTGTTTAAAACTTATATTGTGTATACATATATATAATATAGTCTTTTGTCTGGTGAAAAAATTTCCCCTGGAACCTAACCCCCCCTATTTACATTAATTCTTATGGAGAAATTGGATTCATTTACCAATGTTTCGCTTAAAGTCGAATTTTTCAGGAACATAACTACAACATTAAGCGAGGAGTTACTCTAGTAACATGTATATTTAAAAACATACACACCTAAAATCCTACCAAAACAAGATGTTCCACTGCATATGCTTCTCCCGTTGAGAGAAGATGATCATAGTAGTCACATTGCTTAATGCGCTACTGCAGTGTTTCCCAAACTTGGGACGCCGCTTGTGTAGGGAAAGCCCCCGGCGGGCCAGGCCAGTTTGTTTACCTGCCCCATCTGCAGGTTCCGCCGATCACGGCTCCCACTGGCTGCGATTCGCTGCTCCAGGCCAATGGGAGCTGCTGGAAGTGGCGTGGGCCGAGGGACGTACTGGCCGCTGCTTCCCGCAGCTCCCATTGACCTGCAGCAGCGAACCGCGGCCAGTGGGAGCCATGATCGGCCGGACCTGCGGACGCGGCTGGTAAACAAACCAGCCCGGCCCGCCAGGGGCTTTCCCTACACAAGTGGCATCCCAAGTTTGGGAAACACTGCGCTACTGGAAGGCATTTGGATACTCCAACAAATGAGCACAATATAAGACCTATATAGAATAGAACTAGTTCATTCTATTCCCAGCTATGAATACTTTCCCTAAATACTTTTAGGCCTGGTTATTGGAAAGACAGTCTCTATCTGTGTAATATCACTGCAGGGGTGTTCAAGCCAGAGCTCACGCAATACATTTAAATCAGAGGGAGCTATTAGCATGGTATTCCCCCTGGGGATCCCCTCAACTCTTGAACCCACTTCCCCCTTGGTTTGCCAGAGCCCAGATTTGCTAATATTCCAGTCTTCTTCCAAAGGCCACACTGAAACACATGTGGGGAAAAGGCTGTAGGTTGATGGACTGAGAAGTGGGGTGCGTGTGGGTGCATAAGGATGTGGAGTCATTGTGTCTGATTAAAGAGACAACATTCAGTACAAAACACTAAACTTTATAAAGCACCCAGAGTTTGATATGGTGTAATGGTGTGGCTCCCACCTCTCATGAGCGCCCCATGGTCAAGTGCGTGCTCTTTCGCTCTTAGTCTGCAGTGATTAGGGTGACCAGATGTCCCGATTTTATAGGAACAGTCCCTATTTTTGGGTCTTTTTCTTATATAGGCTCCTATTACCCCCTACCCCCGTCCTGATTTTTCACATTTGCTGTCTGGTCACCCTAGCAGTGACCTGTGACAGTGGTTTCTCAGGCAGCTTTTCAATGAGACAGCCCGCCAGCCAAGTCACACCCACAGTCTGTATGTGAAACAAAACAGACCTCTTCCAGAGTATATAGTCTATTGGGGGCCTTTCCCAGTACCCCTCCGCGGGCAACATCACTGTAGCCCTCCCCAGGCTCAGTCTTTAAATAGTGCTGGCCCTGGCATGGGGCCATACCCTCAGGGCTTCCTCCTTGGAGACTCTTCACCCTTTCTGGGCCTTTCAGGCCACATGTTTCCAGATCAGTTCTATATCCCAGTTCAATATTCAGGCCACCTCCCCAGTAGCTAATGGGGGGAGTAGCTGGGCCCACACTACTCCAGGTTCCAGCCCAAGGACCCTACAGATAGCAGCCACCCATTGTGTCCCTTTAACTATATAGTGTTTCTGTTGGCTGGGCCACTTTCCCATGGTCCCAGCACCTTTTCAAAACCTTTACCCTTACCATAGGGCTGAAGTCATGTACTCAGTCCCAGGAGCCAGCCAAGAGCTCTTCCTTGCTCCCCCAGTCCTTGCCAACAACTGCTCTGTCTGAGGGGGGAGGGATAGCTCAGTGGTTTGAGCATTGGCCTGCTAAACCCAGGGTTGTGAATTCAGTCCTTGAGGGGGCCACTTAGGGATCTGGGGCAAAATCAGTACTTGGTCCTGCTAGTGAAGGCAGGGGGCTGGACTTGATGACCTTTCAGGGTCCCTTCCAGCTCTATGAGATAGGTATATCTCCATATAGGTCCTGCTGGTCCTTCAGCCAGCCAGGAGCACCACTTTCACTCCTTTGGCTCCAGACAGAAACTGACTATCCTCAGGTAATGCAGCTCCTTGTATATGGCCTTCTGGGCCCTGACTGACTGCTCCTTGCAGCCTCTCTCCAATTGGTTGCTTCCCACATAGCCTCTCTAGGCTATTTGGAGAACTCAACTCCTCTGCTTCTTTCTGGGATGGGCTGTGGTAGGAAAACAAGGCCTCCAGCAGGGGGTCTCAGGGACTGGAACACCCCATCACATATGGTCATTCTGAAAATCAATATAAGCAAATTAATTAATAAATGCCCTCTTTCTTTCTGCTTGTTGTAATGTCATGTTGACTTACTGTATTATGGTACTTAATAGAAAACAGTAATTTGCAATTCCTTTTTCTGCAGTGGTTGCAAAGACTGACAAAATTATTTATATGGACTTATTACATTTTCACTTTATTTTTAAAATAGTTGTGATTCTATCTTGCAGAGATCTGAGCACTAACCCACACAAGTCCACCATTTGGTGGGAGGGAAATCCTGTCCCATTCAGACGACAGCTAATATTGTCTTTCCAGTCTACTTTTTGAATGGTAATAACTCCTAAGATTCTTGCTGGGTCAGTCATAAGTGGAACAAAGGGAATAAAATCCACATTCCAGATGCAAGCCATCAAGGGCTAAAGGAATTGTTATGAAGATGTAGACTAGCAAGGCATAGTATAGCTTGCCACTTAGGGCTTAGGGCACTCTTTCTTACCTAGGGGTGCGGTAGATGCTTTCACATATCAGAGGGGTAGCCGTGTTAGTCTGGATCTGTAAAAAGCGACAAAGAGTCCTGTGGCACCTTATAGACTAACAGACGTATTGCAGCATAAGCTTCATGGGTTAATACCCACTTCGTCAGACACATATCAAATGTAGACGGATGTAGATGCTCTGTAACTTGAAGTCTTGATATCAAGATTGAGTGTCTTTTTAAAACTATATGGTCTAGCTCAAGATATGGGCTGGAAGCAGGAACCCATTAGTGAAACTAGTGCCCAGGGAACTACTTGTATTTTAGCAGCTTTATCATTTTGTTAGTTTGTACTGAATGGTGACCTTTCCAAGTCAAAGGACTGCTGTGACACTTATTATACTGCTGTGAAGCTAATTTAACAGGGATAAGTCTGAAATGACTCTTTGATTAGAGTTTTTCAATAACAATCATGCTTTTTTTTGGAGGTGGTTTATTTAGTTACTCTTATTAATTTGAATTCTGTGTTATGTGAATTAAAAACCTATACTCCTTTTATTATCACTAGCTCTGGGATTTATGGTTTAATCACAGTAGTTTCATGGAAGACACTTCATATGCTTCCAATAAGGATTTTTAAGTACAAAATTAATCTCCTAGTCTTTTCTCTTGAGTTTAACTCATCTTTCCAGAGATTGGAGTGGATGCCATCAAAAAGGACATATGTGCATGTAGGTGTAAGATTACTGCATGCCAATCTGGTGGAAACTTCTATTAAGATATTGAACTAGGACCAATGATTGAATAATATTTGAGTTTAATGGGGAAACTAAAAAAAAATCTAAGCCCTGATTTAAAACTAGTTTGGTAATGGGCTTTTTGAAGTACTGATCATATGGTTAAGGGGTGCTATTATAGGCATATATTAAAACCTGTTGAGAAATTCATACATGTAACCAAGTGTACACATCACATATAGTAAAATGATTGCAAGGGGTTGCATATCAATAGCCTGATTCTCTGCTACCCTGAGCCTCATATAGTCATTTACACCTTTGCAAAATGGGTGTAAAACACTACTGTGACAATCTTCACTTGTGAGAAGCATTGCCTAATGGTCAGGGGCATAGGCTCTTGACCTGCAGACAGGGCCAGATTATGACATTCTGAGGGCCTAAACTATATCAAGTGTAAGGCCCCATACAATAAAAAACATTAATTTATTATTTTCACGGAAAGGACATTGAATATATAAACACAAAAGCTTTGCATATATCCAAAGGCAAAGTTGTAAAATAGAATAATAATTTAACTAAAAGACATGTCTTGCAATATGCCTGTTTGCATTATAAAATAGTTTCAAATTAACATATTTTCATCTATGATTTCTTAATTAATAGATATGAAAACTTTATATCTACAGCAACACAAAAGCAGTTACAATTACACAGACCAGCTTACTTAATGGAAGCAGTACAACCTGCAGTATTTCTGTTTGCACATCACATTAATTTTAACACTGAAATTTAAAACATTTTCTTTTGTGATTTTTGAAGAGCAGTCATTGATGATGTCCTCAAATGATAAGCTACGGTGTTCGTCACTTTCGATGCACAGAATGCTTAGGGCAGATAGCTTTTCTTGCAGCATTTTCTAGGGAGACATCTCTCTTCGTGTTCGCTTCCTATCTTGCGTGTACCCCAGAACCACAAATAAATCTCGAGTAAACGCCTTGGACACACAGAGTGACAACAAGCTATATGCACGAAAGAGAAAGAAAGAATTTACCAGAAAAAAGACTGGTAATCTCTAGGCAGTCATTGAGGAAGTGAGAAAAATTAGCCTATATTCAAGTAAATATAATGAATATTATAGGCTTTAATAGCCCATAAATCACATATGCACATAGTTTGAAATTACTTGCTCACCAAGTACTCAGAATATTTTGATATATATGTATACCTTCCTTCACTTCTCTCAAAACCCTCTATTTATCCTTTCGTCAGCACTCTCTGATATTTACTGTGAACGTTCCCGAAACTGATGGAGGGAAGCCAACACACATTTATCCTTCTCAAGATCCACTCAACCCAAGTCCATAAGACGATCACCTGCAAACTGAGTCATGTGAAGCATGGACAGCGCATGAAGCAGAAAGCGGTGTGCGCACTAAAATACAGAATTGTACGTATGTACAGATCAAAAGAAGAAAGAACACACTAACACTTAAGAAAACGAATAAAAACCGGAAAAAAGGCACTATATGACTGAGCGTGCTGGATTGTAAAGGATGGTGGCCTTCTGGCTATTACATGACATCACTCCTAGGATGAATCCCATATGAGTATGAGCTTGGCAGGATTCCTTCACAACATTGCCGTCTCTGACCTCACATTTTTCCTCAATTTTATCAGTAGTGAGATTATTTATTTAAATTTAAGTTATGAAGGCACGGTCAGAAATTTACCAGTAGCAGCTAGCCAACAAAACGCTGCCTTAAGAGACCGATAGCAGACTTACTAGTAGAAATACTAGTTTTACAAGTGCAATTATCGGGTTTTTTCTCAGCCCTGGCCTCCCATCTGTCAATAATGAACAATTAGTGAAGGGTAAGAATAGGGTAAGGGTATTTGTGTAGCCCAGATGTGTATATTTTTGTCATATTTGAACAGAAATGTCTATATTTAGAGAGAATCTTCTTTTTCCCATATCTCCTTTATTTATCAACTGATTTTGATAACATTTGAAATGGAGTCCATTTTTTTCTTTTTTTAGAGGACCCTCATATTGCAAGGCCCTTAGCTGTAGTTTAGTTTGTTTATACCTTAATCTGGCACTGGGGCCATAAACAGCCTGGCCTCTAGCCTGCAACCAAGCAGAGAAAGAAAGAATTTACCAGAAAAAAGACTGGTAATCTCTAGGCAGTCATTGAGCAAGTGAGAAAAATTAGCCTATATTCAAGTAAATATAATGAATATTATAGGCTTTAATAGCCCATAAATCTAGTAGTTATGAAGGCTGGGGCCCATTCAGAACCGCTAATTCCCCCTTTGCTTTTTTTCTTCCTTTGGGAGAATACTCTAGCAGACCAAACTGCGAGGAGGCGTGGCTTCCTTCAGACATGGATGCAAAGGGATGGCCACGCCAGCTTACAGCCCTCCAGCCAGGTTAGTTTAGGGTGACCAGACAGCAAGTGTGAAAAATCAGAATGGGAGTGGGGGGGAGGGGTAATAGGAGCCTATATAAGAAAAAGACCCAAAAATTGGGACTGTCCTTATAAAATCAGGACTTCTGGTCACTTTAGGTTAGTTCCAAGTCTCAGGGATAGTCCATAAAAAAAATAAGCACAAATAAACTGGGTTAGTATGTGAGAAAGGAAATGTCTCCCTCTCCAGGTATAACAGAAGCCGATCCTCCCTTTCCTCAGGGAGGGACCTTCAGTGGATTGGAAACATCCTGCCTTTTCTCAGCCTTTTCTTCAGGAGCTGCAAGGTAAAAGGCCTTTCTGTTCCCTGGTCTGCCTCCAAGTGAGCTGTTTTGCTCCCTTTTAACTCCTTCTCCGGACGGTGTATCTCTTGAAAGTATGGCGGGGCAGGACTGGCTGAGCCCAGAGCCCTTGTTGACACATGTAGGGGGTTGTATCACAGCTACCAAATCAGAACAGTAGCATTTTATGCACACATTGTGCAGGCAAAATTAGGTGCAGAGCAACAGAGAATCAGGTTTTGAGTTTATTCTGGTTTTAGAGGCATTACCGTTAGACCCATGCAAATAACTAAGAGCTCAGTAGAGAAACAAACAAAAAACAACATTTGGGGTCAATCTGAAACTATTTTTTTTTTTTTTGGCTAAACAAAAAAGAATCAAATATTTTGGTTCAGGTTGAACTGAACATTTTGTTTAACCTGAAACAAAACATTTTGGTGTGCAGGGTATTTTACCCTTTTTTTAAAAAAATGGAAGCAAATTTTCAAACAAAAAATCATTTTGAATTGAAAAACTGAAGTATTTGGTTTAGACAGTGTCAAAACCAAACAGAGTTTTTTTAAACTTCTTTTTTTTCTGTCAAAATAATTTGGTGAATTCAACGTGAATTTACAAAATGTTTTGGTCAACTTGAATATGCATTTTTGTCAAAAAAAAAAAAAAACACATTTCCCCAGCTGTAATTACAATATACTCCCCATTTTAAGAAAACTCTCTCTCAAGCAAGTAGAATCTTTCCAAACACAACAAATGTTTTAGTGCAAACTCTGCATCGTGTAGTGTCAAGACAGTCATGTGACTTTTACCCATTTCCCCCAAGACTTGCCAAGCAATGACTTTCTGCTCAGACTGCTCCAAACCTCTCCTGCTATATGGTTGTTTAAATTCCCATTGCTGAAGGCAAAAACATGACTTAAGCTCTGATTTACTTACTTAATGTAGGCTATGGCCAGAAAACAGCTTTTAATGCTAAAATACTCCCATCTCGTGGATTTGAAGAAAAATGAAAAAAATGGAAGTTTTCTCAGGCCTTTTTAATGTGTGCATTTTCTCCCCTGACTAGATTTAGATTATCCCTTTTGTTCCCTATTTTGAAACTGATATAAAAAAAATCACTGGGCTCCACCCTATATCACCCCAGTTCTAAGAGGCTCAGCCCTCCAGCTGGGCCCCAAATAGTCCACCCCTTCCAGGCTTGTTAACAAACTGAACAGAAGGGGAATTAACACAAAGGAATTGTCCCAAAGATGGATTAAGGTTCTCTTCCTTCAGAGGGTGCTCATGGCCCTGAACTGAGTTCACAAGTCAATAGACAGGAACAGTCCCCTCTCAACGTAAATCAGCATTGGGCTGGCCTGCCCTCCCTTCAGGGAAGGGCCATCACAGCAGCCATATGAGTAGCCTCGGCCTTCAGCCAGCCCTCTTTGCAGCAGTTGAAGACCGACAGTCTGCTCTCCCCGCCCCCATCCAGCCAACAACCAGGGTGGGTTTCTTCCTCTTAAGCACCTCCCTCCAAGTGTGACATCTCTCACGGGTGTGACAGGGCAGGGCCACCTGAGCCCACATTGAATGAATGAATAGAGGAGAAACAAATCCACTCCAATTTCCCCCAAAACTGCTCTCCGCTCAGCAGAAGGGATGACAATATGTTCTGTTTTGATAGAGAAAAGAGGATAATCTGAAGCAGATTACTGGAAGTATTCCTAAACAGTTCATTTTATTTAGGACCCAAGATCTACAATCTGGGGACACCTTGCCAATAGTACATTTGAAACACAGCCCTTGTAAGAATCCCATAGTACTGATTAAAGTTTGTGCAAAGAAAGGAAGTTTTAAGTAATTTAAGGAAAATTAGCCATAAATGCCATAGAGATTACAGCAATATGTTGCTGTTTCCTTGTGTACTTTAAATATTCTTTGTGAAACAAGAATCTACCGGGCAGAACAATGTAATATATACCAATGACGGTGCCAACCCGTCAGCAATTAATGGGTTTTTTAATAGTCATTATACCTTTTCTGCAACAATAAAACCTTTTGAATATTATGTCTCACAGCAGATTGCAGTGCATCTCATCTGTAAATTCCCCAAAGTGTCAGTTTGAATCTGTGCATGGTATTGCAATTCTAATGAGGAATGTTCTGAATTTATAAGCATCTACCTTCAACCATCTGGACTGGCTCCTTTATTAAATTTGTTTTCTGTGTTTATATAGTCTCATGGTAATTAATTTAAGATATAAAAGAAATTTATCGCTGTGTGCAGAAGCCTGTCATTCTTCCATTTAATGGCAGTGTGAAAAATTAAGGACTAAGCAGGATGTATCATTACCAGACACACTGCTGCAGATAGATGCCAAATCTTTTACCTAGAAGAACTGGCACTGCGAGAAACTCCTGATGCCTGATACACAGAAAAGAGACATAATATAATTTATCCTTGTTAGCAAGGAGCTTTGAATCAGATCTCAGCACCAAGTGAGGTCATTCAGAAACTAGCAATACTGCCATATTGTGAGGATTATGATTTGTGGGCATAATGTAGGAACATAGGACACGCCATAATGGAACAGACAAGTGGTTCATTTAGTCTAGGTTCATATTTCCAGCCAAAGCTGATGCCATTAGGTGAAACTCACCCCTGTGTAGAGGCCCGATACCAGGTCTATGAAGCACTGATTCCCACTTAACTCCACAAAGTAGGGCTTTAATATTAGGTATTTGTATAATGTAGTGACTAGAGGCCCCAAACAAGCTCCAGGACCCCATTATGCTAGGCACTGTGCACACATATAAACAGAAAGATGGTCCCTGCTGCAAAGATCTTACAGAGTCTGAATAAGGGAGAGTTAAGCAGTGTATAGGCTCGGGCAGGTCTTCTGCCTAAGAGTGACTTGTACCTATTCAAAGAAAGGTGTAAAAACCCACATAATGCATGGAATTATGCAATAGTACGCACTGTCTGTGTGGGGCAGGTTTCTTTTATAATCCTGGCTAGTGATTCCTGAAGTTTTAATAGCTTTGGTAATTTTAGTCATTTGCATTAGTTTGTCTTTGCATCCTTGCCTATAAGAGTCTAAATAAATTTCACTAACCTCCTTCCTCTAGATACTAGAGTTGATCCATCTAGCTGTAAGGAATACTATTCACTTTGAATGTAGCCCCTACTTTGGTTAATGAATCCTTCCTGAACCCATATCAGATTAAGTGAATGTAAGTGCTCACCAAGTAGGCTGGGTGAATAGTTTTCAGACTGTTTTGTTCTCTATTCCTTGTTTGGATTGTAGACTTAGTTAGTTGAGCTGCAAGGTATTGTTTCTGCTTCTTAATCCTATCTGAAACATCTTAAACCAGAGAATAACAAAGAGCAAATACTGAATAATGCCATTTCCATTACACGTTTTCAGGCAATTATTGGGTTAAAATTAAGGAAATTTACTAGATTTGTATGAGTTTTCCTGAATGATTTGCAATTGTCTAAATATTTGTAACTAACATGATCCCTAGATCACAGTAAAATGAACTGGGGACGTCTAGGTCACAAAAATGTTGATGATGGCCACCTGTACTAGATGACCAGGACTAGATCTTCAGCTAATGTAAATCAACATACAGTAAAAGCTTTGTTATCCGGCATGTTGGAGGACTAGGGGTTGCCGGTTAGTAAAAAATTCCGGTTAACTAAGAGTTGTACTTACTAATGGAGGGAGTTTGGCTGCAGGAGGGGGCTCACGGCTGAGGTTTTGGGTGTGGGGGGGGTCTTGGGGCAGGAGGTTGGGGTGCATGAGGGGTTTTGGGGTACCGGATCTGGGCGGCACTCACCTCGGGTGGCTCCCCATAAACAGCGACATGTCCCTGCTGCTCCTAGGTGGAGGAGCGGCTAGGTGGCTCTGCGCACTGCCTCCGCCCACGGGCGCCGGCCCCGCAGCTCCCATTGGCTGAAGTTCCTGACCAATGGGATCTGCAGAGCTAGGGCTCAGGGCAGGGCAGGGGCAGCGCACGGAGCCCCCATGGCTGTTCCTCTGCTTAGGAGTAGCAGGGACATGTCGTCGCTTCCGGGGAGCCACACGGAGTCAGGTAGGGAGCCTACCGGCCCCGTAGTAACCGGACTTTTAATGGATATCAGAAATGCTGATTTCTAGAGCTTTCTGGTTGGTCAAGTGCCAGATAACACAGCTTTTACTGTAGTACCCTTGAAGCCTCTGGAGCGATGCTGATCTATGGGAACTGAGTATGGCCTCCACTGAATATGAAGAGTAGACAAGATACAATCCAGATTGTTTCTTGTTGGAAAAGCTCACTTATCAAGCTCAAGTTATTTCCCTTTGAGATTCAGATAAAGACTGGGTCTGGCATGTTTGTCCTCACCAGAGGAATTTAGAAGCATTGCCCAATCCCTTCTCTAGTGCACCTATACTACCAATTTCTATAGCAGCTACGAGAGATAATGAGGAGAAAGGCAAGAGGAGCAGCTTCCTCTGAAGTCAGCATCAGTTCTGTGTACTGGATCAGTGAGCAGGGTGCCATGCCCACTGATCCAGTACACAGCACTGATGCTGACTCAGAACCAGTCCAATGAGCAAGAACGATGGTCAGCGGTAAAGTCTTATCAAGGGCAAATCCATTTTGGTCATGATTACATTTGCAAGTAACTAACCTTGCATGAAAGCAGAACACACACTATTGTGATATAAGGATGTGTGTCATCACACCAGAAATCCTGCTCTTTACAAGGGGAGCACCATCCTTCATAGGCGTTTTCACACGTCTGGAATATTGTTCAGCCGTGAGGGGCCCAATCCTGCAAACCTCTGAGCATCCTTATCCACAATTAACTTTTATGGGAGTTGAAAGCCCTCAGCGCCTTCCAGAATCAAATCCCAATGTGTCCTACCACATCTCCACATATTCAGGGTAGTTCAGGTCATGTATTCTGCCATTAAATTTTTGTTTCATTCTACTGTAGCAAAGAGTAGCTCACTGACGGCTGTTATCTGAGATCAGAAGGTACTGAGGGCACACAGCACCTCGCAGGATCAAGCCCTTAATAGTTTCTTTTTAACGTATCTGCAAACACAGTTTGTGAGAAGCTGACTTCACATAATAGAGTTTCTATTCAATACTCTCTTTTCAATAGAAGATTTGAAACCATAAGCACTGTATAAAAACATTCATAAAAAAAACCCTCAGATTTCAGCTGCTTTGTTCTTAACCATGTTTCAAAAAGCACAAATACTTCTTTTGTTTATCCTGTGGCTGCCTCTTAGCTAGACCAAGACAGCAGCTGTAAGTAAAGTAATTATACTGACTTTTCATTACAATAGAGTGAAATGAAGATTTAAAAACATTCCCAGCAGAATACCTAGGCCAGAATTCTCCTGAAAACTTTGAGTACGTTAACTTGCAAAGACAGATCTTTGGTCTTTTTTTATGAGTGGTATAAAGCTGTAGAAGCATTTTTCTATGCTACAGGGTGCTAGCTGAAGTGTTGTTCTCTCAGAGCTGACAGATTTTAAATCCATTTACTTTTTTTTTTTTTTTACTATGTCTTAACAGCCAGTCTTTGCTGTTGGCCCAGGACCCTGGAAAGGAATTCATTGCCATCTGAAATCAGACTGTGCTTATTTAATACTATGAGAGACATCAGTATGCTATGGAGTTTCTCGTTGCTCAGGTGAACTCTATATGTCACATAGAGTTTATGTAGCTCACAAAATGTAGTGCATTATTAAAACATTTCCATCAAACTGGATTGAATTGGAATTTCCATCAGTCTGGAATGCACTCAAAAGTATACTCCAAGTAACCCACATTCGCTGAGGTTATGTCTACACTGCAGTTGGGAGCACGCCACCCAGCACTGATAGACAGACTCATGCTAGCACACTAAAAATAGCTGTGTGTACATTGTGGCATTGGTAGCAACTCAGGCCAGCAGGCTGAGTTTAGGCCTGTCCTTCCCCTGACTCCAAGCTCAGGTAGCTAGCCCAATCCTCCACCAGTGCTGCAACATACACAGTTATTTTTAGGGCAAGCCCTACTAGTGCCAGTCTGTTTACCTGCACGGGAAGGCTCGCTCCCAACAATGGTGTAGACCTAACGTGAGGCACAATCCTGCTTCCAGGAACGTCAGAGGCAAAACTGACTTCAGTGGGAGCATGACTGAGGGTCTATGTACACTGCAGACGTAGACATGGTTGAGCTAGTTTTAATCTAGCTAAGATACTAATAGCGATGAAGCTGCAGCAGCAAAGTCTTCAGCCCATGCTAGTTCCTGAATAAGTATCCAGCCTGCGCTGCCACAGTTTCACTGCTCTTAGCACCTGCACTAGCTAGATCAAAGCTAACTCAGGTATGTCTACATGTGCCTCAATCACACCCCGCATCTGCGGTAAAGACCCACCCTGAGCCTTTAAGGGCTGCTGTCTGTTTTACAAACAGAGGGGACAGATTCCAAATTGAAACTGCAGGCTATTAGGTCCATGGGAGAAGAGGGCACTCATCACTTTTCAAGATCAAGCCTTCTATGACCATGATTTTCATACACAAAACATACAAAATGAGCCTATAAATCTTAGTATCTTTTTAATGTGAAGAAAAGAGGAAATGCAGTGTGAGACATTGTGCTATTTAAAATTAAAGACATTTCCATCCATCAGACTGACTTGCAAAGACTGTTCATTAGATATTTTAAAAGTAACGAGTCATAACAATGTAAGGGAAAGGCTGCCCAAGTCAGCAATCAAGGAAGATGCAGCAAGAAATATCAAATCTGTAGACTGGAGTGTGTCATCTCATGCTCTAGAAGATTTGTGTTGATTACACCACATTTGATATTTGCCAGAAAAGTACCACATATTTTGCATATTTAATATTATACTCAATAGGGCCTGGGTTGGTTTGCGTGGGGATTTTATTTTGCTTTGCTTTTGTATAGTTGTAAATGAACATCATGGGCCTAAATGATATGAAGGGAGAGACTTGGATGATTATTTGACTCTTAGATTTAAGTGTTGTGTAATTGAGCTTTTCCCCATTAAACAAACCCCTGAAAGGAGAAATACAGTGTAAATAGGTGTGTAGCTCCATTAAAGATGATCAGGATCTTGTCCCTACGTTTTGTTTCAATTAATTATTATTATTGTTTCAGGGTAGCAACTATATGCCTCGGTCAGGAATTGGGGCCCACGAGTTCTAGGCACTATACATATGTATGACAAAAAGACAGTCCCATCCTCCAAGGAGCTTACTCTTCAAGTTCAACTTACTTGGAGCATATGCGTGTAGTCTGTCTAAAAGTAAAATTGCCATCTTCTCATACAGTTGCATGGAAGATAACTCAACTGTCAACTAATTTCATTTTTTCTATTGAAAATAAAATTACTCTGACTACAGCAGTAGCATCAGGATGAAATCCAACCCCATATAGCAGGCCAATGCAAGGACTATTCATCACGTAAGGCCTATTTTGGTGAGCATTCATGCGAGTAAAATGTGACCCCTTAAATATCTGAAGAGAGCAACCAAAAGGTGGGGAGCAAGCATTTCTTTATGCCACCGGAGAGGCTCAAAGGGGCTTCTGAATCTGCTCCATAATGTTTACTTCCTTTTCCTTTCGTTTATACTTTCTGATCAACTTAAACTCACTCATCAACAATAGCAAACTATTCCTTTAGGTGCTTGATAACGTTTTCCACAAACTCTCAGATTTCTAAATTATCCTGCAATTTATAATCTGATCTATTAGAGGTGAAATCCACATTTTTTTATTGCTGCTGGCTAAACAGCCTTCATTATGTTTTTTGGTTACTCATGGTGCTAATAATGTGACATTGATATGTTTTAGATTTACTGGTTTGGGGAAATAATGCACTGTTCATTTAGGATCTGATCCAAAACCTAATGAAATCAATGAGAGTTTTCCCGTTGACTTCAGTGGGCTTCGGATCAGGCCCTTAAGATATTAGTTAGTACCAGTCGATGATGGATGGAACAGAAATTGTGAAATTGGTTAACCTTGTATTTTGCACATGTTTACTGATGCTTGCTAGATGCCTCCAGCCAGGGGAGCTACAAGGAGTGCAAGTACAAGTATGTTCCTACAACCCTTTCATGTAGTTTTAGTATGCACTCCCCAGTACTAAGCCTGGTATCACAGCAGCATAAAAGGCAAGGACATTGCCCCATCCCTTTTTGGGACATCTAGTGCTGCAGGTAGCAATGGAGCATCTCTGGTGCTTGGGTTCAGAGAATGCAAGCACCAGTGTTCTAGCTACCCTCAGCATAAATATGCACATAAGCAGAGATGTCTCCCTCTGCTCCCTCCCTTTTTGGGCACCCATGTAATCTGAACCTTAGTCTGATGATAGGGAGTGTAGCCTTGATTCCGCTTTCTGACAAGTGTGAAATACAAGGCACTTCCATAAAGACAATGTAGTGAAATTCGTGAAAATGAGCGGAGACTCAGGCTCAGCATGTGTGTTTGTCACGTCATAGAAAATAAAATAGAATTCAGAGTTTGAGTAGAAATACACTGTTTTTAAAAACACTATAAATATAGTGATCTGCATGGAACCTGGAGGGAGGAACACAGAATGTGTGCGCGGGGGACGGGGGGAGTTTGGAGTCAGCTGTATGTACATGGCTAAAATGCTCAGCTGCAGTAGCTCTGTAAATAGTTGCTTTAACAAAGAGACAGTTTAGTTTAAGAAGAGTGGAGTACTCTCATGTGATCACTGAGCATGCAGTACATGAAACAATAAGGACAAATTCTGTTCTTTACACATGCAACTAAAGAGGATGAAGATGTGCAAATGAGAGCAGACTGCTGTCCATTAACCTTACCTTATGGCAATTTGTGTACCTTTTTATGAATGAAACAGTCCGGTAGAATATAATTGAGAATAATAATCCTTCTGTAGATTTTTCAATCCCAGCTCTAGAATTCCATAGCACAGATATCATTCTCTGTTAAATTATCATTGTTTTACAGTAATTTCCAGAGAACCTCATTTACTTTCTGTAGAACTTCATTTGTTTCATCCCTGTTCAACTCTAAAGACTCTTTTTTTCTAATAAGGAGAGTCTGAGGAACTCTCACTCATATTGATGAGCCCATGATGAGCATATTGATGACCACATGAAAGTGCTCATCGTCGGGTGCTACACTTGTAGTGGCTACACTAAGCACAACAGAGTACAGCCCCTAACTGAGGTTCTGGATGCTGTTGAAATACAAATATTAAATAATTTTCTCCTGCCATTATGGGCCAACTCTTGTAAAATGCTGAGTGCCATCATGTCCCATTGACGTCAGTGAGAGATGAGGTACTTAGCACCTTGTAGGATTTGGTGATATAAAGACACCTTATGGAAAAGTCCCATTGCATTGAATAAGGATGGAACCAACAGGATTCTATAGAAATTACCCTGAAAACCTACAGAATTTGATAGAGAATGGTAATCTATTTTATTTTTTAAAAATCCTATAGATTTCTACAGCAGTGGCATAGTTCTTTTTTTAATGCTACGAGGTAGTCCAAAATACTATAGAAATGTTACCATTTTCTATTAAAAGCTATCAGAGTCTTCCATAAGGGTAATTCTCCACAAGGCTCTCTATAAAAATGTCTTTCTGCAAGTTTTCCTTTGGTTTTTAGCTTATCGTGTATTTAGCAGGCAGTCTCAAAAGGAAAACTATTTTCAGTGCTATTAATAGTTCTAAGATGATTCATTTCCAAATCACCTGCAGTTTTTCCAATATGTAGTTCTGCATTAGAAAGCTAAAAATACTACAGTTTCTCAATAGTGTTGATGTGGGGGTGATGCAGTTAAACAACCACATGAAAGTTATCTGTTGATAAAAAAAAAAAAGGAAGGCATGACATCAGGCCATCTGGTAGTCTATGAACACTCCCCACAAAAAATGGTATTACTTGTTTAGGTGCAAACGAACAGCTGTTTATTTCACTGAAAATCTAAACACGGTCTGCATCAAAAGACTGCAGCCCTACAAAATGAGAGGTGTATATAAAACACATAAGAAAAGAAATCACTAGCAAAGTGGAGATAACAATAGACGAACTTTAGGATAAGTTGAAAAAGCGCCCTCCCCACAGCTTTATCGGCACTGCTCGGAAGAGGTTCAGCTTGCCATCTCTCCCATTCATGTTCTCTTCACTCTATGAAGATTGAGTGAAGTCTCCTGTTCTCCGCACCCCCCATCTTACCTTGACACAGATAGTCTATTATGGATGGTAGTCCTCTTTGGGGCCTATATTTTCCAGCCTGCCTTGTCGCAGGAGGGCCTACCAAGAAGACAGTCATGCCGAACTACTCTTCCCAGCCTCTCTTGTTTAAGGAAGAGGCCATTTCCTCAACCATGAAGGAAGAGAGGAGTTCTAACACACCCTACTTCCAAAATGCTGGTCTTTGCTGCTAAAAGCAGGAACAGGATAGATTTCTATCCTACACACACTCTACTGCTTCCCTGAGACCACTTCCAACCCCTCAGTGGCAATGCTTTCCTGTCACAGAGCAACTTCCTCTCATTGCTGTAATTGGAATTGAAATTGCTTCTGCCAGCCCTTGCCACCATGCTATCTTTGGCTCATATCCTCCAGCCCGTGGATGAAATTCTCAGAAATTGCAATGGGAGTTGCAGCTGAGAATAGATTGTACGCTTTGGCCCTACAGCAGGACAATAATATAACTTTATTTTGTATTGCATTAACAGAGCTAGATAAACAATATATAAAGTTGTAAAAAAAAATAAGGTTACTTCCTCTTCTAGCCCCTGCCAAAAAAAATAATCCTAAGAATAGCTTCCATCTTTGGTTATTTGAGGAAAATCCTACAGAATTCAGGTGCCCCTGGCAAGGGGTCCTGAAATTCTTTTGTCATGTGGATCACATTTTAAACAGACAGATTATTTTGTGCCCCATCTCCCTACCTATTCAAACTGTATGGACCACTTGTTCTCCCATTCATGATCGCTATAACATTGCTGTGGCAACAACAGATGTTACTTACATGAAAAAGTGATAAGAGGAAAGTGCGGATGTATTTTTAGCTGTCTTTTAAGGTAATTTAGCAAATGGAAACAAGGAAGAGGAACCAGCATTCCAAAGTGGCCAGCAAATGTTCCATAGACCACTAATCTGGGAGCCACTGATCTGGGACTGTCTGCTTGCTGGCAGTTTGCTACTGGCTTTTATTTATGCATCTTGTACATTGGATGCATGTCTGATAATATAGCTATAATATTTAACCTCTTTATAGGGAGGTTCCACCTCCCATCTCTGATTCTTCTTGGCCTTAGTAGACCTCCATGCAGTCTTCAGTATTCTAGACTGGGGGAGGGATAGCTCAGTGGTTTGAGCATTGGCCTGCTAAAGCCAGGGTTGTGAGTTCAGTCCTTGAGGGGGCCATTTGGGGATCTGGGGCAGATCAGTACTTGGTCCTGCTAGTGAAGGCAGGGGGCTGGACTCGATGACCTTTCAAGGTCCCTTCCAGTTCTAGGAGATGGGATATCTCCATTAATTATTATTATAGACTATTCCATTGCCAACCTGCCTTCATATCTGTACAGGCATTTTTGATTCTCTCCTGTCATGGTTCTGCTCCTATTAGGCTTTTCTTTCTCTGTCTAGGGTCCTGATATCTCTTGTGCCAAGACCACTCTTCCACGAAGGTTAAGATGGGTTACTTCCTAGCCTGCTTTTCATCTACCATCACTACCTTGCTTATGTCACCTCTATTTAGCTGTTACTTTACAGTATCTATCTTCTGACACCTTTGAAGACTCCTCTCTGAGCACCCACTCTCTATCCCTTGACCAAGTACATCTGTTGCGTCGTCTCAACTAGGTTCAACTAAATGTCTCAAAGACAGGAGTTCACCCCTTTGACAAGAGGACTATCTTAAAAACACAACTCCATCCTATTCCTCTCCTTGAATCCAGTGTCTCATTTTTCAGCATTGTCTGTAACCATGATGTCCTTCTTGAACCATAATTTCCTTTTCCTCACACATCTGTTGGCACATCTGCATTGCCTCTGTACACCACTGCCTTGGTGACTCCAGTTTTGAACGCTCATCCATACGTTTATCTCCTCTTACCTTTACTGTTCTTATGGTTGTTAAAATTACAAGCATTTATTGGGTGCATTATGAGACTATTGCTGTGCTCTTTTCCATGGGCACCCCAAATCCCCCAGCTCTCCAGTTTCAGTACATGCTGAATGATGCTGCTTGTCTCATTATACAGATAAAAATCCACCTCTTCCCTTCCTCAAAATATTCTACTGACTTCTTAATTCAGTACAGATCCAGTTCAAAATGACCATCCTTATTTAAAAATAAAATACACCACCAGTGATAATTTCCAGTTATCTCAGAGACTTTGTCTCTTTCCCCTCTCCTCCACTGACCTCATCTGTCTCTGCACACTACTTTTTCCTTCTCTGCTTCTGCTATCTGGAACAGACTTCTTGAATCTCTCTGCCTCATTCACTTTCCATCTATTTTTTAAATCTCTCCTGAAAGAACCTTCCCACCTTCCCTATGGCTCTTCATTTCGCTCTCCCTCTGATATTGCCATCTTTGCAACTCCACCTGGTGTTTTGGAATTCGGTGTGTATAAAATGTGTACAAAATAAAGCGTCGTCGTACTTTTGTCATTTAGTAAAAGGGGCTGTGTTTGAATGAAAGGGCTCACTCGCCTCCTTATTATGACCTACTGCATGAAAAACACATTTCAAAATTAATATATGGACTTAACATAAATCTTATTGCTTTTATTGGTTTGATTTAATATCAGTGTAGACAGACCGGTGCATGCTAAGCAGCATTTGATTAGTTATACAGGTTATATAATTCTACTTCCCCATGAACTCAAAGACACAAGGAATTTCTGTCCCAAGAAAGGCTGATTTCTACTAAAATGTTCTTGGAAAAGACTATAATTTAGATAAAGAAGACTACTCTTTAGTCTAACATAAATAAGTATTTGGGATTGATGTAAAGATTACTCCAAAAAAAGAGGCCTGATTTTGCAGAATCCCCTGTTGTGTAGGTATTATGAGTACACATCAAAGCTGCATTTGAGAATCAATGTTCCTTCTCTCTGCTTATTCATGCCCTTTTGAACCTACATACCTTCTACTGTATACAACAGGAGCATCATATTAAGCGGTGATCAATCCACCTCGGTGGATACTGCTTTCTAATCTATTAGGCACAGGGCAGGCTTCTTCAGCATTAGCTATGCTTCTCCTTCTTCTATTCCCACCCTTTTCCCTCCCTTAGATTAATTCACTCACTCTGGCACATACAGGGAAATGTTAATTCTTTTTTGTGGCTCAGCTGCCCTATGTCTCTATTACAGTGCTCCAGGTTATTACAAAAGAACGTCCAACGCTCTTGGATCTTTAGTTAGACTTCAGTGCAATGGAACAACTTGTGCTTAGCAAACCTTTGTAACGGTGCCAGCATGGGGTAATTTAAACTGATTTGACTACTTGTCTAATGTGAACATCGGGAGTGATTTCTGTCATACTTTTGCCCACGCAGGTTCAACTTTTCCAGCTGCGGAGGAGACAGCCGCTCTTCACAAGCTTCAGCAAAGGAACCATCAAGTGTAAGTCAATTGTGCTACAGCAGTTCTACAAGTGCATGTTATGAAATCAGCCTGTTTCTACTATGCACCACATACAGATAGCCTCTGCCTCTTTTCTCCGCCATCATATTGCTGACAACTATACTCGGCTGAGCAGTAAGCTTTCACTGATCACGGTATCAAGGAAATTTGGGGCTAAGGGCAGATTGCTCATTAAGAGGCAGTGTTGTCTGCTGAGTAAAGTTGGGAGTCAGGTTTCCCTTTCTGGCTCAGTCACAGACTTGCTCTGTGACCTTGAATCATTTAACAGCTCAGTGCCTCGGTTTCCCCTTCTGTAAATTATAACATGTATAAAAATAGCTATTTATACTTCTCTACCTCACAGGACAGTTGTGAGACTTAATGAATGTTTGCAAAGCACAGACAGATCTTCACATGGAAGGCACTATATCAATTAGAACTATTAGTGATTTAGAAGAACCTGGGATGAGAATAGGTTTGAACAATAACTCCAGCATGTATATAACAGGCTGTTGGGATGTCTACTACAGAGCACCAATTAAGGGATACTATCAGTCCTCTGTCCTACTCCCCTTATTATTTTTAAATGTAACTCATGAAGAAAAGGCAGAAAAGAAGGCGCACCAATAAATGTTTTCTTTGCAAGCCCTGACAACAGTAAGGAAATCTATCACATTTCTCATAAGCACCATTACTTGCCAACTGTCCTAGAAGCTAACTGCCTTTTTGTAATTCAGGTAGAATTGCAGAGCAGCTGGTAATTACCCAGAGTGTGTATTTTTAATAGAAACATGCACAACAGGAAGGCATCAAACCATCATATTAATCTCAAAGGCCACCTGCTTTCCTCAGCTGAGCAGGGCAGAGGAGAGCAAAGGAACGGGAAAATTATAGATTCACAGACGGCAGAAGGAGTCAGTCTGACCTCCTGCACATTGCAAGCCATAAACCTTCCCCCTCCTGTAATAGACCCATAACCCCTGGCTGAGTTCTGAAGCCCTCAGGTCATGATTTAAAGACTTCAAGTTACAGAGAATCCACCATTTACTCTAAACCATCATTTACAGCTTAAACCAGCAACTGACCCATGCCCCTATCCTGTAGAGAAAGGCAAAAAAAACAAACCCAGGGTCTCTGCCAATCTGACCTATGGGGAAATTCCTTCCTGACCCAAAATATGGCAGTCAGTTGAACCCTGAGATGTCGGCAAGACCCACCAGCCAGTCACTTGGGAAAGAGTTCAATATGGTAACTCTGAGCCCTGCCCATCTAGTACCCTATCTCTGGCTGTTGGGGATTTTTGCTACTAGCAGTCACAGATGGGCCACATGCCATTGTAGGCGATCTCATCATACCATCCCCTCCATAAACTTATCAAGGTCAGTCTTGAAGTCAGTTAGGGTTTTTTTGCCCTCACTGCTCCCATTGGAAGGCTATTCCAGAACTTTACTCCTCTTATGGTTAGAAATCTTTGTCTAATTTTAAGCCTAAACCTGTTGATGGCCAGTCTATATCCATGTGTTCTTGTGTCAACATTGGCACATACCATAAATAACTCCTCTCCCTCCATGGCATTTATCCCTCTAATGTATTTATAGAGAGCCTTCATTTGGTTAGGCTAAAGAAGCCAAGCTCCTCGATACCTCTCAAAAGGCAAGTTTTCCATTCCTCTGATCACCCCAGTAGCCTAGTATCAGGGGGTAGCCGTGTTAGTCTGTATCTACAAAAACAAGAAGTCCGGTGGCACCTTAAAGACTAACAGATTTATTTGGGCATAAGCTTTCATGGGTAAAAACCTCACTTGCATCTGAAGAAGTGAGGTTTTTTCCCAAGAAAGCTTATGCCCAAATAAATCTGTTAGTCTTTAAGGTGCCACCAGACTCCTTGTTGTCCTAGTAGCCTAGTAGCTCTTCTCTGTACCTGTTCCAGTTTGAATTCATCTTTCTTAAACATGGGAGACCAGAATTGTACACAGTACTCCAGATGAGTTCTCACCTCCACCTTGTATGATTGCAATAACACTTCCCTATCTCTACTGGAAATACCTCACTCAATGTATCCCAGGACTGCATTCGTCTTTTTTCATGGCCACATCAAATTGGCAGCTCATAGTCATCCTGTGATCAACCAATACACCCAGGCCTTTCTCCTCCTCTGTCACTTATACCTGAGTGTGCTAGGAGGTTTATAGGTGGGAATGGAAGGTATGTGCCCTGAAGAGCTTACAGTCTGAACAGGCAAAGTACAAAAATAGGCAAAATGGAGCCAAGGGGGCTGAAGGTCATGGAACAAGACATGGACTCTCCACACCATCCCTCCCCTTGCCACCAAGCCCACAGAATCTCTCTGCACAATCACCACCATAGTTGGAGGGGGCTATGCTGGGTCAGGAAGCAGAGGCAGGAACCAGCCACCCTTTGTGGTGTGCTCCATTATCCACACAAAGGAAATTAATTCTGCTCCTCACAGCATTTAGTACTCCCTGACGCCCAGGCCCTCCAGAAAGAGGGGGGGTTTGTGCAGCCCTGATGTGGAGCCTGGCTTCTAAGTGAGCATGGCTCCCTGACAGGAAGAAGCCACGAGTGGACAGAATATGGGAGCAAGATCTGTGGGGCTGGAACTAGATTTTCTTACTCACCCTCACACTCCACAGCCTTCCTTCTCAGCCTTTCTTTCTGACGGGGGAATCCAGCTGCAACTCAGTGTGTTTATAATTGGAGTCATTTTTCCCACTTCCCAAAAGAATAGCACGTTTGACCATAAAACATGTTCAGAGATGGAGCTCATTTCACAGATCTAAGGCAAGAGGGATCATTATACTCATGTAGTCTGCCTTCCTGCATAGGAGGCTGTGGAATTTCACCCGGTGATGTCCAATCCTGTTTTAAAGACTCCACGTAATGGAGAATTTGCCACATCCCTTGGTAATCCATTCCAATAGCTAATCACCCTCTGTTTAAAATGTGCAACTTATTTCCAACTTGAACTTTCCTGGCTTCCACTTCCAGACATCTAGCCTTTGTCTGCTAGATTAAATAAGCCTGTGGAATCAGATATCGTCTCCCTGCCTAGGAGGTACTTATTGATCATGATCAAGTCACCTTTTAACCTACTTTTCAAAATCATTTGTTTTCCATCCCCCTAGGCAGTAGCTCAGCTAGTGAACTAAGGGAGTGATTCTAGGTTATCAAGGCAGCAACAGCCATACATTTGATGCAATTTGAAGAGCTACCCTTTATTTCTGCCAGTGACTAAAAACAGCTAATTCCTTTAAAACCACAGGAACTGGGAATGTTATTGATGAAATCTGACTACTGCTTTTAGAAGCACAGGTCCTCTGAAAGCAAAGAAGAAAGATATCAATAGAAATAGCAGCATTAGAAAAATAGATTAAAAGGGATTTAATTGATGCTTCTCGCATGTTTGACATTGTAGTCACGCTGCTTCTTAAATCTGATTCTGACATCTGTTCAAAGGAGTTTGTTGATAAATGAACCAGAATGGAGTGATTTTGTGTGTGTGTGGTTTTTTTTAAATAAAAACATGTAACAAAAACTGCCCTCATGTGGTATCCAGGTTATGATTTCTTTCGTCATACTATTAGCTGTCAGCTTTCTGTGGTGTCAATCATTTGGAAATTGAAATAATTGGGACCAAATTCTATTGGATAGAATCAATTGGCTTGCACAGATGTAACTGAGGGCAGAAGCTGATCTATAACAAACAATAATTGCATGAAATCACTCAAAGTTTAAAGCATCATTGATTGTGACTTTATAATATTTCTATAGTTGGTCAAAATAAACCAGAAAATGGTTTTAAGAAAAAATTTTAAAAAGTTTGTATTTTGCAAAGTTGAGATGGACCCATTCTCCGTTGTTTGTGATTTCTTTAAACAACATTTTCGTTGAAATGGCTTTAAAAAAATTTTTTACCAAAATCTAGTAAGAAAACACATTTTATTGTAAATGAAAATGTTTTAAAATGATTTTGTGTGAATTATCACAGAAAATTGCACGAAAAACAAAACATATTGATAATGTTGACAATTTTGAAAAGCCACATTTTTGAAAATAGGCCATTAAAAAAAAATTTTCTGATGATCTACTTGCTTCACCATAGTAACTGAATGCCATGTAAACAGTGATGAATTTATCCTCATAAAACCATTGTTGGATAGGGAAGCATTTACCTCCGTTTTACAGATGGAGAATGGAAGGTCAAAGAGATAAAATGACTTGTCCATGGTCCACAAAACTTCCAGCAGTGCTGGGAAAGGAACCCAGGTCTGTGGCAGTCCACTCCTATAGCTTAACCACAAGCCTATCCTAAGCGTGACCACAGCTATATGCTGAATTAAAAGAGTCGGTCTTTTAACAGTGCCAAGTACCTAATCAACCTTGATGTGAGTTCTTCTCTGGCCAGTTGCCTTTATACCCTTTGCAAATGCACTGAGTAATTCTGGTGATCTTCTGCATGCTTTCCATGCTGTATGCTTACAATTATTTTGACATCTTTTCTTTCTGATCTTGCTCTTTACTATTTTCCCAGTTTCCCAAAGATACTTACACATACTACAATGGTTTAATTAATGACCAAGAAAGGTTAGCTTTTGGCCTTTTGTTTTAATATTGGCAGATAGTCACAATTATCCTGAATTTATGTGAGTTAATTTACATTTTTATTTGCAGTAAAAAGAAAATGATTCATTTATCCACTCTGCAGTAACATACCAGAAAGGGATGACAACAAGAAAAGAAAATTACCACCATTGGGTCTTCTGCTCTAGACAGTTTCATTGGCACCAGCAAGATTTATCTTACGTGGCAGCAGCATGGTTGGTAAGAGCTTCCAAGTCATGTATGGAGCAGAGGTCTCTCCAACCATGATAATGAAATGAGCAAGATCATGAGAGCTCCTCTAGGATTGTTTTGATCTCTGATTCCCCCATATTTTTTTAAAATCTACAATATATCCAAAATGCCAATAAATTCCTATATAAGAATTTATCTTCTCTCTTGAACGTTTAATATAAGCCTTGGGAGCAAGTTCTAAGCCCCTTCTAAGTTCCCTTTGCACTGCAGCTACTCAAAGGAGACTTAAAACTACCTTATAGCAACTCTTCTAGTGCTGCAAGAAAATTTTTCTTTATTATGAATCTTTGTTTCATTCTTTTCCCTGGACAAACTATATCTTGTTAAGGATGCTTTTTAAAAAAAAGTATCTCATGATTATGATGAAGCACTGAATTTCTTGAATAGCCAAATTAAGGAAGAAGTGTTGTGATAATTAGGCCTACAAAATTACCCTAATTGTGAGCTCAACTGTAAAAAGTGTGTGATGGTTTATGAAGTGTCACAATAACCAATCTCAATTTTGATGCAAAAAGTGCAAAAGGGAGACAGAAAGACACAATCAAAAACGTCTACATGATATCTCTCAAGCACTGTGTTAAGATGCAATACACAAGAAAAGTGTGGCACCAGAAATTAATCAAAATTGGTATGTTGGATATTAAGCCTAATTAGCAGACAAAATAATGAGGGGATGGACTGTTCAACCCATCACTCCCTTTCGGGTTCTTAAAGACACTTTGGAAGAAAAATTGTTTACTGGAGCAAGTTTCATCATCTTAGTTGCCACACCTATCGCCTCTTGGGACCCCAGATTTTCTTCATCCCAATCTTGAAGATATCCTGACCAAACTGAGCCAGAGAGAGAGAGAGGGAGGCAGAGGACATCTGTGTAATGCCCAGGATACAATCCAGACTAATGAGTAGCTGTGTCATCCATGTCCTCTAACCTGGGGTGCCTTTACACTGCCTTGCTTCTGTAGCCTCCATTCTGGATTGCTCACAGTCTCCAGTGTGCAAGTCACTCCCAGCTATGTCTATGTGTGCACTGCAGCCGGCCACACCTTGGTTGTTACCTGCCTTGGTTATACTGCATGCAGAGTGACCCAGTCACACCCCCAGTCTTAGATTTCCCCCAAAAAATGTATATCTTGTCTTGCCCGGCCCTCTCCTAGGCAATACAAATGCATATAAAATCCATATTTCTTTAATAGAAATAATATGCACATACGTTGTTATCTCAAATGGAATTTCACAGGCAGTTCAATTTAAGCAAACTGGATTAAATAAAAAAAAATCTCTTTGCAGTTAACAAACTTGTTTTATTGTGAGACCCATGCTGTGCTAGCAACATTCACCAGACTATTTTTAGCTTCAAAAATTAAGCCTGGGAACGACCTACATCTCTGAACTGTTTGGACTAACAGGTGGAATGGTAAGCGATTGGACAGAGGTCCTCAAAGCCATTTTGGGAAATCCTGAGGGACTTATGGAAAACTAGCAGACATTATTTGGACTACAAACTCTGATTCACCTGTAATGTATTTTATCTGCTTTAACTTCTCAATAACTCTCACTTCCTTTCTTAGCTAATAAATCTTTAGTCAGTTTACTAGAGAAACTGACTTCAGCGTTGTCTTTGGTGAAATCTGAAACGCATCTTGACCTGGGGTAAGTGACTAGCCCTTTGAGGCTGGAAGAATCAAATGTGTGGTGAATATTGATTTTAATAACCTTCCATCATTAAGTCCAGTTTGCCTGGGTGGCAAGTTTGGCTGGTGTGCCTAAGGGAACTGCCTGTGTTCCCTCCTGAGACTGATATACTGTTACTTGGTGAAATCTAATTATAGAATATACCACCAGTTTGGGGTGTCTGCCCTGTTTTCTGACAGTCTGACCTGAGATTGGCCTCTCAGTTGTGAGCCACATACCAGGCACCGTGACACTGTTAAAATGAAAGGCAGTCTTACTTAATACTTTAAATCTTTTTAGAAAAGATATAGAAGAGAGGGAAAAACATTTGAAATGTAAAGGATTTTTAACGGTGTATTTGCCACAGTACTAAGCAGACTGAGGTCTCTGTATACCAAACCCCACGTCTTGTTTAAAACTGTTTAATGCTGGACAGTGACTGGGTCATGGTATTACTTTTAGCCATATATTCCATCTAAATTAATACAACGTAAGGTAGGGTGGGGTAGAACTGAAGCTAGAGATGAAGAACTGAATGGTTCAGATGAGGATCATTTACTGGATTCACTTTTGCCAAAATATGAATAAAATAGTTGCTACTTAGTTTAATTTTTTTTTTTTTTTTTTTGCTTTGAAACTGTGATCTGGAAAGTGATGTACTCATATTTACATACTAACACATCAGTAGGGGCCTCAATTTGTGGGCTTTCTTTTTGAACAATCTGCTTTGATTTAGTTGAAATTTGCCTGAAATAAAAACAAACTTTGACTTCATTTTCTGCAGTATTAAAATACTGCAGTTAGGAAAATAATAGTTTAATTACTTATCATCTCTATTCCGCCTCTGAATAATCCGGTGAATATAAAAAACAGTTTTGACTTACTGAACTTTTATGTTTAAAGTCTATGGGTCATATTCGGGGCTATGAGAGAGCCTGTTGGTGCCCCTTCACCAGCACAAAGGAGTTGTAAAGCTTCCCTCATGGGTAGAAGATGATTACTCTGGCATGGCGAAATCTCTGGTTGGCACAGAGACAGCCACATTGGCTCTATGTGATCCCATCCTAGCATCTCTTGCAGAGGAGGACCAGGGTGGGGTTGTTTTCTTCCAGATGAAATACTGCAAAATCAATTATTGCTTTAAATGTAAAAATATGATGAGAACTATTTGAAAGTTTTTAGGATACACCAGACAGAGCTTGTGAAGTTTATGCTAGACGTTAAATTAGGTATAAATGCAAGTGTAACCCATAAATGTGTCATAACTATAAAGGGAAGGGTAATAGCTGTCCTGTGTACAGTACTATAAATCCCTCCTGGCCAGAGACTCCAAAATCCTTTTCCCTGTAAAGGGTTAAGAAGCTCAGGTAACCTGGCTGGCATCTGACCTAAAGGACCAATAAGGGGACAAGATACTTTCAAATCTTGGGGGGGGAAGGCTTTTGTTTGTGTTCTTTGTTTGGGAGTCGTTCGTTCTCAGGGACTGAGAGGGACCAGACATCAATCCAGGTTCTCCACATCTTTCTAAACAAGTCTCTCCTATTTCAAACTTGTAAGTAAATAGCCAGGCAAGGCGTGTTAGTTTTCCTTTGTTTTCTCAACTTGTAAATGTACCTTTTACTAGAGTGTTTATCTTTGTTTGCTGTACTTTGAACCTGAGACTAGAGGGGAGTCCTCTGAGCTCTTTAAGTTTGATTACCCTGTAAGGTTAATTTCCATACTGATTTTACAGAGATGATTTTTACCTTTTTTCTTTAATTAAAAGCCTTCTTTTTAAGAACCTGATTGATTTTTTCCTTGTTTTAAGATCCAAGGGTTTTGGATCTTGATTTACCAGGAGTTGGTGGGAGGAAGGAGGGGGGATGGTTAATTTCTCCTTGTTGTAGATCCCAGGGGGGTTGGAACTGATTCACCAGGAGTTGGTGGGAGGAAGGAGGGGAATGGTTAATTTCCCCTTGTTTTAAATCCAAGGGGTTGGATTTGTTTTCACCAGGGATTTGGTGAAGGTTTTTCAAGGTTTCCCAGGGAGGGAATCCATTGAAAATGGTGGCAGCCGAACCAGAGCTAAGCTGGTAATTAAGCTTAGAAGTTTTTCACGCAGGCCCCTACATTTGTACCCTAAAGTTCAAAGTGGGGATCTCAGTCCTGACAATGCTAGACGTTAAATTAGGTATAAATGCAAGTGTAACCCATAAATGAATTAAACAAATGAAAATCAGGCAAACCCATTTTAGACAGGAAATGAACATCAATTACATATGCAGATGTCCTTTCCTCAGTCATTTTTTTTAGGCAGACCACATTCATCGTAGTGTTTGAAATAAATAATATCTATGACTGTTTTTTGCTTGAGATAGATGGGGAATGGCACAACATGTTTGTAACCTATATGCAAACGATATTTACTTATTTCCCATCACAGGACAAGCAAAATTTTAATCTATGGCAAATTAATCATAGAATCGTAGGACTGGGAGGGACCTCGAGAGGTCATTTAGTCCAGTCCCCTGTACCTGGGAGCTGAGAGGTTCCCGCCGCGCTGCAGGGCTGGCGAGCTGAGGGGGGCCGCCAACCGCAGCGGCTGGGAGCTGCGGGGAAATCTTCCACTACCCCAGCCACTGGCCTACTGTGGGAGGGTCCCCCACTGCCAGCAGTGGCTGGACTGCATGGGGCCCCAATCTCATGGAGGTCTCTGGCAGCCATAGACTCCGTGACTTCTGTGACATACTCACAGCCTTAACTATGACTCCCACATCCCTTTCCACAGTACTGCTTCTGAGGCAGTCATTTCTCATTTTGTATGTGTGAAACTGATTGTTCCCTCCTAAGTGGAGTACTCATAGAGCTGTATAATTGTTTTTCCATAGCAAAATAATGTTTCCAATCTGCCAGTACAAGTTCATTTCCATTTGTATTGTCGTCTAGCACAACTTTGCTTTGTTAAGCAATATGGTATTTATTAGCCATCATGCAGGAGTAATAACCGTTAGAGTTGCCAAGGTTAAGATGACAAGTTAGGAACTGTAATAGTTAGGTTCTCACAGCTACAGTCCCGTGTAAGGCAGAGTGGCTCAGTGGATAGAGCTCTGAACTAGAACTCAGCAGTCCTGGATTGTATTCCTGGTTCTGCTGTGTGACCTCAGGAGGTCACTTCACCTCTGTTTCTCCTCCCATCCTTTGTCTAGGGCCTCTAGGTGCTACTATAATATAAATAACTCAGTGTTGTCATACATATGTACTATTTCCTCTTCCTGTTTGTCTTATTGAATACACATTGAAATGATGGGACCCCTGTGTGCCTGTACCACTTCCCTTTATTTGTTTTTCATTTCAATTTAAATAATAATAAAAAACAGCTGTACTAGGGATCTTGATATTACAACAAAATCCCAGCAGCATTAAAATAATCATTGACATGTTAACTCTGCCAGCCACATACAAAAGCTGCTTCCCATTCCTACATCCTTCCACGAAGCATATCTCAGCCCTCAAAACTCCCTGTCAAACAGATGTCTTTTGCAGTGTGCCCAGATCTGGCCCATTTTGGACCTTTACTGAATGAGGTTTCACAAATGGTAAAAAGTCAAGAAATATGTCTAGCGAGTATATTGAGACCACAATGCCAAAATCCCACCAATTTAACTCATATGGGGAATGAGAGGGTTATAGTTTAAGTGGAATTCTCCTACCAGTAGATGGGCCCAAATTCTTCTCCAAGTTACACCATTACAACCCCATTTACACTAGTATAGCAGATCAGTGACTGACCCACCATTTTCTGGATTTACCCTAAACTCCACTAGTTATATTGTTCATTGTACCCACAACCAAAGTCAGCATCTTTAAGGCACTGGATCCATGGAATTTCCTCACTCAAAAAATATCAATTGCTTTTGTTACTTTTTTTATGCATGTAGGCATGACATTCTAGGTTTATCTAATCAGAACTACTATAAGGAAAGAAAAAAATGGTCCTTCAAACTATGCCATAGGAATGCTGTCTTTTGGTGGCATACTACTAAATTTATCAACCCAGTTCTCATTTAATATTTCCAAGGAGGGATGCAAAGTTTTCTTTATTTCAAGAGGCACATACATTTCAGAATTATAATCAGCAAGACAAAGTCTGCAAAAATCTCCTATTTTGGTCTTCCAAAGGCAGGTCATATGCTCCAGGTCAATTATCAGTGTAGAAATTATAGCTGAGCTTTTCAAAGCCAACTAAGGGATTTAACCACATATCTCCCCTTAAACCCAGTGAGCTGTGTGGTTAAATGTACTAGTCAGCTTTGAAAATCTCAGCCTATTTTCTTAGTGCATTACTAAGATTGTTAATGAAACTGGTCATAGAGAAACATCTGTGGGAGAAGCAACAGAGGGTTGCAAGTCTTGCATCTGAAGAAGTGAGGTTCTTACCCACGAAAGCTTATGCTCCCCATACTTCTGTTAGTCTCAAAGGTGCCACAGGACCCTCCGTTGCTTTTTACAGATTCAGACTAACACGGCTACCCCTCTGATCTGTGGGAGAGAGTTTCATTTTACGTTTTCCTAAACCTAGTCTTCTGAATGGCCAGGTTTTCTTTCTCCTGGAGTTTCATGGATTGCTGCATTTCTCAAACCAGACGGAACATTTGTAGATATTCATTTTACCTTCACTGGAAATTAAAGACATATTCTCCAACATATAAAATAATCTGAGTATCCTCTGCATCAGTGAGCCAAAGTCCAAGTTCTCCCAAGCCAATGGCTCAAAGGGCTAATGCAGTTAAGAAACATCGGTTTCATAGCCAATGGTACACAAGGCAGTGTGTTTGACTGCCCTAACTGGATAATATTCATTTTGATGCCCCTTCAGATGTCAGGGCTCAGTAGCCTTCTAAACAAAATCTGCCTTTGCAGTGCAAATGACGTGAAGAAGCTTGAACATTTCCTATTTCAATGTAGGTTTTACTCATTGAAAAATGAGATTTCTTAAATCTTTTCAAGATCATTGATTTGTGTATCAAAGAGCAAACCACTGGTTGCTGCTTTCAGACTGAAGTAATGTTCTCAGTTTGCATATCTACAGTCTCATCTGATTTACATACATGTAAATGAGGAGTAACTTTCTGGAGGCCCATGGAGCTACCCCAGTGTAAATGATATCTGAATCAGGCCCTTTGGAACTCAGCATTTGTGCTGAGCTACAAAGTTTTTCTATTTACTTTGACTCAGATCTATGAATAGGTCTATTTTATTTTTCACATGATTATTTTAACTTGACTGAATGACCTCCCGTAGCAAAAGGAGCTGAAAAGCTGGTGGATCTCCCCAGCTGGGCATTCCCTGACTGTAGTAGAATTCCTGGTTGTCACAGAGCCAATGTAGGGGGCATTCTGGGGAAGGGTAAGCGTGGCCATAGCACACTATGATCCCTAGCTGGTGAATCTGCCCCTGAATGCCGTGGCCAGCTGTGTGTAGTTTAGAGCAGCCTCACGGAGTGAAACAAACCCTCATTCAGTGCCAGGATCAGGAAATTGCACATGGATCCAAATAAGCAGCTAAAACTAGTAGATACTGGCTGCAGCTGCGGATGAGGCAAAGATGTTTATTTGGTATGTGCTAAAATGATAATTTACTTGTTAACTGAAATGTCTAATAAATAAATAGAACTTTGCACTTCTATATTTCTTTGCATTCAAGGATCTCAAAGCACTTTACTGACATTAAACTTTAAACACCCACAATGTGCACATATTACTAACAATTTTAAATGACCTGATTAGAGATGCTCATCAGTTCAGTTATAGTTTGTAGTATCAATGTACAACTAATGTGTTTGGAGGATACAAGAACCTTGTGCATCAAATCTCCTTGAACTTAATGTACAAGTCCCTTCAGTATGCACAGGAAAGAGTGCTTTGAGCTCAATGACATTTAAAACCTGGGATTCCCCAGGCTTCCTTTATAAATAAAGGCTATAAAAGATTAAACTGTTTTTATATGCCAGTAAAACAGCTTCAGATCCATACAAATGTAGGCAATGAAAAGTGAAATGTATCTGTTTATAAGAGCTCCAGACCTGTGACAGAGAACAAAGGTCTGGGGAAAGAAAAATATAGCAGCTGATTTTGTATCTCTTTGCTAAGTGAAAATCCTCATATAAGATTTAATAGAATCTTTTAAAAATAAGCACACAAATGTGACCAGCCTCAGTGGCAATGTAATGGACTGACTTTGCATGCATGAATGAAAAGGTCTGGTTCAGAGAGTAGTTAAGGGACCTACTAGAAGGCATTTCCTTAGCATAGGGGGAGAACTCGGTTTCTTGAGCGAAAGCACCTGGGTTCTAGTCTGTGCTCCTCATGTGTGTGTGATTCATATAGTGATTTTATCTGTGTGCAGCACATGAATTCATTATATTAGTTCTCTTCCCAGAAGGAGATCCAGGATTCAGTTTTCCCTTCCTGACACCAGCATGGGTTTCAGCCCTTGCTCAGGAAGTATTGCTTTAAGTTGCTAAGCAGTGAGCCCTTTGTCTGATACCCTCCCAAGAGGCTCTGTTCAGTCATTCTGAACCAAGGGAGATGGCAGCTGTCATGTGGGAACTTAAGGTGGAGGAAAATGGTAATCTTAGCACTCTCTTGGTAACACAGTTGACAACCCAGAGAGGAAGGAAGGATAGCCATATAGTGACGAATGTCTCTTTTCTATTTCTTTAGCTCCTTTTGTGGAAGCCACATATGGAGAAAATCATTACAATGATGCTGAGTGAAAAAACGAGATACTTACAACCACAGAGTAGCATAAAATAACCTCCAGTGTCCTTCCTGAATATTTCCACAAAGTGTCTTAACTAAACTGTTTATTGATAGATTATTCTTTCCAAAATAGTGCCTATTGAGAACCCAGATGAGACTGGTTTGTCAGCCCCTCCCCTGCACAAACGCTCTAGGAGATTCCTTACTATTTAGGATAGCAACACAAGTTCCACTATTGATTACAAAGTCATATCGAGTGAGGTATGAAATACTCCCAGAGGTTACCCACCTAGAAAATATTGACGCCACATAGAAAAGCTTTCTGTCACGCTGCTAAAAAAATAAAAAGCGAAATTAACTGAAATCAGTCGCTGAGTTTAAAGAGGAAATATATAATCTCTAGAATTTAATACATATGTATAGATCCCATGTTCTGTATGGGTGTGTAATAAAAAACATATCAGAAAATAAATTTGTACGGCAAAGTCCTTCCAGTACAAATGTTGAACACTAAAAATTCACCACCATATGATCCAAAATTTGCTATTTCGAATGCATAATACCATAATGGTTTTTAGGGTCTGATCCAAAGACAGCTGAAGTTAATTAGAATCTGCATTAGAATCATCCCCTTTAAACATGATTACCAAGTCGGTTTAGTTTAATGAATGACAGACTACAGTCACAAACACTCTGTGATGGTATTAATGTATGCAACTTCCACTCACAGCTCAGTGGGGTGCATGTACATGTGAAAGGGATGGAGAGAGAGAAAGACATTTCCATGTGGTTACATGGTGTAGTGATTATTAATGTAAATTGCTGTTATCTCCACATAAGAAGATGCAAGACAGTTTCCAGGCTTTCCATGCACAAGAGCAGTCAAACATGAGGGGGTAGTAACAAAACCTTTTATCTCCTGCATATATCAGGCATTCACCATGTGTTTTTCCTTTATTAGCATACTCCTAACAAAGGTACCAGAATGTGGAACAAATTAAATACTTTTTTCGGTCTGTGTGTTTATTGAGCTTTGGTAAACTGGAAAGTTTTATACACAAAAGACCTAATCCCCCAAATGCAAGCTATGAATGAGCTTTGAAGTTTTCAAAAGGCTCAGATTCTCTCTTGAGCTGTTTTTCTCTATATATTCAAAAATAAAATATTCTAGTTAGTCACTAACCAACAGCACCTACCGTTGTGTTAATTGCTGAGCCTCAGGAGTGATTTAGAACAAATCATATGGAAATAAGTTATATACATAACATCACATGTCATTCTACAAGACAATCAACGTGGCAAGAAATATGATGTAAAAAGTTGTTAAATTGTTGACATTCATTATTTAAAACTCTGAAAAGTTTCCCACAGGGAAAACAAATTTTAAAATATTGAAACTATGTGGAATACACACAGATGGGAGATGTAAAAAAAAAAGCAAACTGAACCATGGATGAGCAAATCTAAAATCTGCAATAAAATTGAAAGCGAAACTCCTAACTGCATCACTGCAGCTGAATTGAATTTCTATATATGTCTCCCTAAAAACAGTTTCCCATTGTTTCCTCATTTCTCTTCATCTGTTGTCATTGTTTGTTTATGAATACGGAGGAGTATGAACCAAAACTCTACAACTATGTGTACCCAAATGTTGGGAAATCTGGATCCAGGTCTGAATTTAGGACTTGGACCCAAATCAGGTTATGGTCATCTACCTGGGTTGACAGCTCCCTTTCCCCTGCTAAAAGCAGGAGAAAGGACGCAGTCCCCTCCCTGATGAATACCACTCCCCAGTTGCTCCCCATTCTTCTTGGCCAATCCACCTCCTGCATCAGTCTACTTTAACCACTGATCTGCCTAATGCAGGCTGCAATCCTTCAGTGGGACCTTAAATAAGCATCCCGTTGAAGCTGATCCCTGTGTAAGACAGGTGCTCAGACTGCAAGCTCCTTAGGTTTGAGACAGTTTGTTCTCAGTTACATGTCTGTAAATCCTGAGTCACTACTTTAACTTCAGTGGAAGAGGTGTAGCCAAGAAAAAAGGGTAGATAAGAAAGGAGAGTGGCAGAGATGAGCCATAAGTACCATAGTGTCCCAAGGTGGGAGCACAGCACAGGCGGCAACATGAAGAAAAGAGAAGGAAAGGAAGGGAAATGTGACACGGCAGGTAGAGAAGGAGAATGTAAATTCTGAGCAGCTGCTGTTTCTACTGCACCCCACCTCAAAGAGATAAAGCAGTGAGGGACCAGAATATGAACTCCAACAATGATAATAAGCTCAATGCTCCTTATGTGTATTTCCTTAGAAATAAGAAACAGTGGGATTTCTACAGTGATCCTATAAAACACAATGTTGATCCAGTGGTAACTAAAGAATCATAGCATGTAATGTATACGTCAAGAAAAAAAAAGGAACCTAGTACAAATAACGAAATAAAGCTAAATAAAAAAAATTCAAACGCCAAAACCCCTTAAACATGACTTGAAAGGGTTAAATTATGATGAAAAGTCAGATGTGTGTGAGATGGCACAGAGGTTTGTGAATGGGTTACTAGCTTTTCATCTCCAAGGACCAAATCCTGACCTATCCTTCTGTGCAAAAGGGTGTCAATCAGAATCATGTAACCCGGCCAGGGTCTGCCACCACACAGCCTGTTTGAAGTCTGTGGGAGGGGAGAAATCTCTGGGGAGTGGAGGCCATAATTCGGCCCCTCACACACACACACTTCTACAGGCCATGAAGTGTGTGTGGCTCTGAGGATCCTGGAGAATGTCATGCCAAGCAGACAGGCAGGGTACTGCTTGGCTAATTGACATAGAGGACCATGGGGACCAAAGCTAATTTCTCATTGGAGCTGTCCACCAGGAAAAAGAATGGGCTCCCTGGGACAGAGATCAACCACCTCCCATCATGGCAATGGCAAACAGAAATAGATAGCCTCCCACATGGCCCCTCTGCCCAAAAGACACATTTTAAAAAATATGCCATGGGCCCCAGTCCTGGCTCCTCTTGTTCCCCTCCTGTCAGTGACATTCGGGAGAGAGGGGAGCCAGAATGTGCAGACAAGGAAACTAAGCCCTTCTGCTTAGGAGCAGGTGCTGAGCCTCTCTCTGCTGCTTTCTGATAAGGGTCCAAGTGCCCTCTGGATAAGGAGAGCCAGGCTGCAGCCTGTGGACCTGGTGTCCCACGCTCCTTAGGGTCTCAGTAGCAGCCCTCCTGGTTTGGTCCTAAGGAACCAGTTCAAATCTGGCTGAGTTTAGTAGTGGCTGGAAGTCATTGACCTCTTATGAGTGTTAGGTGGCCTCTGTCAGATAAACTAATTTCTTAGTCTGGCTTCAATTTCTTAGTCTGGTGGGCCTAAGTACAGCTGGGACCTAGGACAGGAGTCTTAGTTGTAAGGCCATGGACATAGAAATGATGACAAGGTTATTGCTTTTCCTTTACAGGGCTCCTCTATGTTAGGATCAACTTCCACTGAAATCAATAGTTGTCTTCCTATTGAGTTGACTAAGAGGCCTTAGGGTGAAAGCAGGCCCAGAGCTTCCATTTAGGCGACCTAGGCGGTTGCCTAGGGCACCAGGATTTGGGGGGATGGCAATTCGGTGGCGGGGGGGGTCCTTCCGTGCTCCGGGTCTTCGGCGGCAATTCTGTGGCGGGTGCCCCGAAGACCGGTAGCGCACAAGGACCCCACACACACACCCCGCCGCAGAATTGCCGACGATGACCGGGAGCGCGGAAGGACCCCCGCCTAGGGTGCCAGAAACCCTGGCGCCGCTCCTGGGTGAAAAGCCATTGATATAGCAATGTGGGCAGCTTTCACAGCCATTGCTTGTGCCCTCCCCATTCTGTGAATATATAAAAGACCTCACTGTCCAAAGCTGTCAGATTTGAGCCTTACTCTTTGAAAAAGTAAATTAAGTTTGTGCAATACTTAGGCTAAGTTATGGTGCATGACTGGAATGAAATTGCAACCTCTATTTTGAACATCCTCAATGTCATATTGGAGTGGTTTTTTGCTTTTGAACTGCCAAAGACTTCTCTTCCCACACCCAAGACTAGAACACTTGCATCTGGAATCCATTATATCCAGAGTACCTTGAAAAATTTGATTCTCTAAGTAGTGACTGAAGTAAGCTCAGTTTGTTTTGGCTCTCAAGTGCTCCTGAGCTCAGTCAGCTATGCAAAACTGCTGTAAGCGGCAGGGTGTTTTATTAATCGAAAACTGAAAGATAAAATATGAACAGCACAATTTATGTGCAGAACATAGTTTGTTTCCCTAGCCTCTCTTCCTTTATTTATATCAGTTCCAAGTCTAACCTTTCCTCCTGGTGAAAAATTCCAATTACACCTATAAAAAAAACCATAATCCTTTTAAGTTTAATTGAATTGAAATAAACTGAAGTATTTTAACATGTTCCCCAAAATAATTTTCATATGACCTTGACATGACATCTTTGCCTTAAATTGCATTAACGTCAAACTGCAAACTGCAGCAGAACACTTATCTCAGACGGGTAATTCAAAGCAGGAGTGGCAAGCAGCACTGCTGTGTTCAAAGAATTTATTTCAGTACTGGCTTTGCTCCAGTGTGAATTTAACTCTATGGACTCGATTCCTTAATGAATGCTGCATCCAGTAAGTGGTTTCTTTCCCCAAAACTGAACTCATAAGTACTGCACGGGTCAAATTTTGTTCTCAGTTACATCAGTGTTAATCTGGACTAATTTTTCTGAAGTGACTCCAGATTTATACCTGTGCAAAAGAGATCAGAATTTTGCCCAATATCTGACTGTGTTCACAAGTGAAGTGAGTTTGGCGGTCTGTTTCCAAGCCCCGTGTAGACATTCATTCACAAAAGATCTATCCCATCTCTTCATTTTTAGAAAAGTCATCAAAATAAGCAATCTCGGCTCGGTATAAAGTCAGCACTGGAAAAATAAGAATGCCCCAAGCACATCAGCATGTGTACTGGCAAAACTGTCTGGGGATCACTATACTCAGTGTCAGCATTCTCTTCTTTCATGAGATGAGTTAGAGAGAATAAAAAGTTACAACGCAAATTTACTCAATGTTCTCCCTGTGCACAGTGGATGAAATTCACCCAGCACAGGGCTTACATGCTATTTAGGCCTGTGTTCTGTATAGGGGTGAATGCTCCCTGCACATGTAAGCTCTGCAGAGTTTGGGTAGGATAGAATCGAAGGAATCTGGGTGTTTCCCACACCTTCTGCTGCATCCTTGCCACCAGAAATCTCCCCCACATCCATACACATGGCTGTGGCTCCATGAGAGGTCTTTTTCCCTCATCCCCAACACTTCCCCACATTAGGACAAAGGAAACCACAATGGAATGATGTCCCACATCGCACATAGGTACCCTGCATGGGCTCCCCATACTTTGCCCCCATCCTGTGCGGTGGGGACCTACAACTGTTCTGTTTCACTTAGAGCCTTACATCGTCCTTAGTAGGATTAGACCCTAACTGAGTCATAGCAGTTTTCTCCCAAGCATGAGGTGTAATTGGTTCTAAGTGTGTCCATCCCCAAGGAGGGGCAAGGATAAATTACTGCCTCAGATAAATAAAAGACACCTATACAATAGAAACTCCTGCCTAGCTGTGCAATGGAGGCTTTTATGGCAAGTGGACCCAGAGGCTATTCTCATGTCTACTACAGCCACTTCCATGGGCTTTACATCCATTAGTCATTCCTGTGTTCAATAAACAAGAAACTTACATAGCAACCCTAAAGGCCACCCTTGCAAGATCTTGACTTTCGTGGATCACGTGAACTCTTATGGCTTTTACCTTGCTCTAAAGAAAAGCATTTCCCAGTTTCCTTGATTGTTCAGGGGCTAGCACATTGTATGATCAGTTATTTAATTTGTCCTTGATTAACCGGGATAGATCTTGGCTACAGGAAACTGGATACCATGCAAGTGTTCTGATCTACATTTGGCTCTCGTTTCTGATCTGTCTCTTCCATCTCTCCCCTCAGACTACCTAGTGTTTCCTCTTCAAGCTGTGCTAAACTACATGGCAGCTTGCAGGCGTGTGCTCATGTATTCACTTGAGTCTACGCAGAGACCAGAAATATATTTCACTTGCCACCCAGTTCTAATTTGAACCCAGATTTCCACAGACCAGATCATTACCTCATGGCGATACAGAACCAGGCCCCCAGATCTGATTATTTTTAATTGTTCTTTCCTGTCTTTCAGCCAGGCCTGCTGACAGCAATTCCGGGCCCCAGGGCAGAACAGTCAATGGGCCCCCACGCACACACAAGCCACACCCGCAGTCCTCCTGACATTTGGGCAGTGCTGTGGTTGTGCTGCTGGTGAACAGCGAGCTGCCAGCTGCACTGATAGGCGCGCTCCTCTGGCACGGCCAGGGCTTCCACATGCCCGCCCAGGGCTTCCACATGCCCGCCCGGAAGTTAGAAGTTGATCAAAGTGAAACATCAGAATCTATTTTTGTTGTAGGTGCCAAGAGAAATGCAAAATGAGAAGAGAAATAGTATAAATGGTAAACATTAAACTAGAATTTTAAGAGAGTACTTTAATAACCAGAATGGTTATTTGTCATACTAGCTGATCAAATATTGTTTCAACAATATATTTGCTGAATAAATTATTTGAGAAACATTTATTAACCAGCTCTATTTGTTGTAGCACATAAAGAATTATTTTCTCATCTCTCTTTTTTTAACCTAGCAGTGTCCCTTTAAGCAGTAGGCACTTTAGAATAGCCCTGCAGCAAAATACTGGGGAGTTATTAGAAGGAAAGCAAAAAGCTTTTAGATTGCAGGTGTGTGCTGAACTTTCATTGTGCTTAATTTGCTGATAAATGTATCTTGTTAGGGATAGTTTTCTCTAGATATGTATTGACCTTTCCTTGTTTTTTTAGCAGCAGCTTCAGAGTTAAAGCACGAGATAATTAATGGCACAACTAATCACACAAGACATTGCATGGGAAGTATAGAGGATAAACGAATTAGGGCTAAGATAAGTACAAATAAGTACCCTGTAGCCTGGTATATTGCAAACATTGTGCTGGACTGACAGTAAAATTTGAAAGATCGTTGGTGGAAAAAGACAACTTTGTTTCAAAACCAAATGTAATTACAGAGCTATTTCAGCAGAGTGCCCAATCCAGAAAGACCCATAGTGAGTGATCCCCTAGGGAGGGTTCCTACAAGTTAGGTTTGAGATGGTGACAGGACAGTATGATCAGTGTTGTTTGTACTGATGTTGCCCATGTTGTGTATCTAGCTCTTGGGTTTCCAGGATATCAGTCTGTCACCTTCTTACTAAATTCACTTAACATTAGAGCTGGTCAAAAACTGCAGAAAAAAATCATGAACAAGGGGTTTTTTGTTTGTTTGTTTGTTTGTTTGTTTTAAGTTGCCATGTATATAAGTTCCTAGGGGACTGGGGGGAGTCATCAATTTTTTTCATGGACAGTTTTGAAAAACTTTTGCAAACAATTTTAGTTGAAATTTCAAAAACTTTTGACCAGCTCTACTTAAAAATATTTTCTTTCAAACCTAGTTAAATGTATGTTAAACAAGATTTGGTCATAAAAAATCTACAACTTAAAAAGTCCAAGCTATGAATCTTCAACTCAAATGTTATTACTAGAGCTGGTTGGGAATTTTCCATCGGAATGGTTTTCCAGAGGAAAATGCCCTTTTCATAAAAATAAAAAAAAATTAAAATTCCTGTGGAAAATTAATTTTGCCTGAAAATTTTGATTTTCCCATGGGAAAATTGAAATGAAAGCTCTCTGGCTGCCTACCTGCAAGGCTTTTATCAATTTCAATTTCTGCCAGCAGGAAGAGTGAAATTGACAAGACTCTTCCAGGCTGGCGAGCTGAAAAATTCCATTTCTGTTCTCCCCAAACTGACATTTTCTGGAAATCCCTTTCCATGAAAAATTTTGCATTTTTGACTTTTCATCATAATCTGAGATGAACAAATTAAAAAAAAAAAAGATTTTTTTTCTAGGAAGGGATTTCCATTTTCTGGCCAGCAAAGTTATTCCCGTTATAACATGTAGATGTGAAACTGGATATCCACAAAAAGCATAGACAGGCACCTACATGTCTTTGAAAGCAAATGCCTCATGAAAATATCTAGCTATAAAACTGAATACATGTATAACAAATGCTGAGATCCATGGTATCTCAAAAGTTGAAAATAAGATGAAACTATCTGGACCTCCTGTTAAGAATAAAGCTAGAGCACTTCTCATGGCAAAGACGCCATTGGGCAGCTGGAGAAATACATAGAAGGGACCAACCAAAAGAATCCCTCCATCAGACAGAGAGGGAAAACTTATGGGACTTGACATAGAACACATGCGAACAGTGGCCTAGGATAGACAGGGATGGAAGAGCCTTGTTTGTGCAGGAAGGATTCAAAAACATGTTGCCAGTATTTTAGCCAGTCTTCCAAAAAAAATACCATACCATTCTCCTCCACCACCACCAACAACAACTTAGCCTGTGATAAGCCTGTGTACAAACAAAAAACAAAAGAAACACACATAACCAAGGAGAGATGCAACACTACTTGGCCAAATAACTTATATTATCCTGCAGTTTACTTGAATTATTTATACATTGTCGCTGGGTATATTAATAATTTTTCTGCTGAAAAATATGCTGGTTACATTACCAGTGTTGCAACTCCTGTACCTTATTGGCAAAGCTGGGGGCAAAGAGGTATTTTACAGAGGTAACTTCTACAGGCTTCTTTTTAAAAATATCTGTCATTTAGTGCAATCAACTTCATTCTAAATATTTGCTCTTCTGAAATATTTTTAAAATTCCCCAAGGATAAGTTCTCTCTAGCAAGGAAGATTTTGCAACATCCAGAGAGGGGAGGACTCTAACAGAGGAAGAGAAATCAGACCAATGGTCCCTTCTCTTGGGTCGGAGAATTTTAATGAGGATTTTCTACCCGCCACCTCCAGCACTTCAGTGAGTTAAAATTAAATTTAAAACTTGAGGCTAAATTCTTTGTTGGCATATACTGATGCAGCTCCATTGACGTATGTGGAGCTGCACCAATTTACACCAACAGTGACTATGGACCTTGCATTCCTCTCCCTTAGCTTTCCATCCAAACCTTTAATGTGAGAATATTGTATCTGGAGATTCAGCGGTATTATTGATTCAGTTAACCTGTCATTGTTAATATGCACAAGAGATTGACTGACAAACACTGCTAACAGCAAACTCAGCATAATGACAACACTGCTTGTCATTCACACAAGTTCATTGCCACAGTTTACCAAAAAGGGCCCTGATACTAAAAACGCTCAGGAATACACTGACTTTTTGAGTTCAGTGGGACTATGTCCAGGAGCAAAGTGTAGCTCACTGGATTGCACCCAACGCATTTCAAAACCAAAAGTCGTATTCTGAACCCTATGGAATAAATCCCCTTCTTCTTTATAAACAATAATTGCATCTATGGAATAAGCCCTTATCAAAAACAATTATTTGCATGTGAGAAAATTTGTGAGGCTCAATCAGTATGATTACTATATTACGCCCTGTCAAATAGGGAGATTTGATGATTATATTACTGCGTAATGTTTCTCTAAACAAAAAATTAAGTTCACTGTTGTAATTATTACAGATTTGTTTCTGATATTTACATATGATTTATAAACTTTATAAAACTTCCTAACTAAATAGTTATTTAAAAAAAAATCTCAACTAATGATTGAGAAGTTAGGGGCTGCTCCCGCAAACATGGCCTAGCCAAAGCATGTGTATCCCACAGAATTCCCCGCCGGGGATTCGCTCAGAGTAGTGAGCCAACACCCACTAAGAAGTGACTGAAGGATTGGGCCCTTAGTCATTTGGTGATGAAGAGAGATTTGCAGATATATATCATCTGGAATATTTTTCTGCTTCTTAAAGGTACCTGGGCAATTAGCCGTCATGTCAGCCATCACTGATGACTGAGAGAAAAGGTGCTCAGTGACAGGGAGTAGCTATTTATTTCCCCCCACCCCCACCCCCACCAGAAACAAAGTGACAGGTTCATAAATGAGAAATGGGAAAGTCACATCCGGTCAGTCTGTGCAAAGAATCTCATTAAGAATCTCATGAAAAGTAGAGAAATATTTCTCTGAAAATGTTATGCAGCTTTCCCAGCCTGTATTATACATGGTTTTTCAAAAGGAGGAGAAATACATACTGCAATTACGCATTTCCCTCTGTTATGTGTTATTTATTATGCATCTACTTTGTTGCAAAGTGGTGGGGGAGGGGGGAAGTAATTTGATGCAGAATGTCAATCAAGCATAAGGAAATAATTAGTAGGAAATAAGTGCAGCTATAAGACTCATACTCCAAAATACAGTTACAGATACAGAAATACAGAACAGACTCTGAAACAAAGCTGACAGACTCAACGGCCAGATTCTCAGCTGGTGTAAATTACACCAGTTTAGGAACCAAGACCCTCATTCACTGTTTGTCCCATTTTTCTTGTATAAAATAAAATATGGCAGTTCCTCACCCACTTTATCAGCAAACACAGTATTTCTTTCAGAAAAGGTCCGGGTTTTTTGAGAACAGAGTTCTAAACTCCTCCTATCTGAAACCATTCTCCAAACTGAATGCTACTGGTTAGGTCTATAATGCTGCAAGTGGACCTCATTGTCCATCATGCTTTCCCCTCTACCAGCGCTTCAAGTTTATAACTCTTTCATCCCAGTCTTTCCAAATGAATCACAATACCGTAGCTTACACATGCAGTGGTTGTTTTTTTTTGTTTTTTTGTTTTTTTTGCTGTGACTTATATTAGGTGCCTGAGAACCCCACTAACCTTCCTTCATCTGCCACATGTTTCTATTCTGAAAGTCCAGCTAGGGCAGAACTCAGTAGCCTACTTACTCAGTGGTGTTTCTGGCTGGGAGCATGTTACTCCTGCATTACATGATCTGTACTATCCTTCAGTTGTTTTCACGTGCAATTCTACTTGTTATATTTCACTTATAAAGCCCTAAATGTTGTGGTGTCTGGCTTTGTAAGGGATTGGCCTCTTTCTTTGTGTGATACTGTTGTGATTGAGGTCAGCTGTGGTGATCCAGCTAACAAAAGCCTAGTTTAAATGACAGCCATGCTTAAGCAGGTATTTCTAGAGAGGAACTTTGGTGCTTGGCCTGACAGAGTTTGAAGGTGAGATTCTAGGCCAGGGATCGGCAACCTTTGGCCCACGGCCCACCAGGGTAAGCACCCTGGTGGGCCGGGCCGGTTTGTTTACCTGCCATGTCCGCAGGTTTGGCCAATCACCACTGGCCGCGGTTCGCTGTTGCAGGCCAATGGGAGCCACGATCGGCCGAACCTGCAGACGCGGCAGGTAAACAAACCGGCCCGGCCCACCAGGGTGCTTACCCTGGTGGGCCGTGGGCCAAAGGTTGCCGATCCCTGTTCTAGGCTGTGCCTCTAAGAAGGACAGCATGTATCTCATGGCCCCAGGAGGGATAGGGCTAAAGTAATTTAAGTGACCTTTGCTCCCTTGTGATCCTGTTGCTCCAGGGCTCCCAACATAATTTAGTCAATCTTCGGGCCTGTCTAAATGATAGTAGTCTACCTGGATTGCCCTGTGGAGGGAGGGATAGCTCAGTGGTTTGAGCGTTGGCCTGCTAAACCCAGGGTGTGAGCTCAATCCTTGAGGGGGCCACTTGGGGATCTGGGGCAAAATCAGTACTTGGTCCTGCTAGTGAAGGCAGGGGGCTGGACTCGGCAACCTTTCAAGGTCCCTTCCAGTTCTAGGAGATAGGATATATTAATTAATTAAAATTTAATTGCCCTGTGAGTTGTAGTTCCAACTGTAATCTCCACAGTGTTGCATGGGGCAGCACTACCTCTCTTCCCTCAGTCCGCCTCCCAACACACACCCTGCACCCAGGCTCGTGAGGAGGAGGTCCTCAGAAGGTAACCCGCTGGCTCTGTTTTGCTGTACCCGCAACAGGAGGTTCTTTCCCCGTCTGGATAGAGGGCCCTATTATACCCTTACAGCCCTTTTACAGGGTGAAATGGGGCCAGGATGGGGATGAGGTTTGTTGGCATTCACTTGATAGTGTGAGGTCTACTTAGCTGTTTTCCCAGGCTTTGGAGAGTAGGTGGGTTAAGATTAATTAGCTACCCTCCCTACCATGCTTTGCATGTGGCAAGTGTAATATAAATGCTGGGTATTGTTAGTAAAAAGGGGAAATTGTAAAAAGGGGGCCCTTGTAGTTTGACAACTAGATGGCTGAGAAGTTCATTATTTATTGATAAATTTCAGACCTGGCCTGGCATCTCCTTGAGGGACCATTTCTAGGGATGAGAGCATAGTCCTGTTTCCATGGTGTATGCAGTCTATCACCAGTCTGATTAGGTGGCTTACAAAGGTGCCATTTAGGACAACTGTGATAAGATGAATAGAAAGAGGGTGTTCAAAAGGCTTGTGTTTTTTCTGACTGTAGGGTTGGCATTCTTTCCGAGACCTTTTCCCCTCTGCTTATCCAGAACACCTCCAGCAGTTCTGGGAGAACACTTCATCCAGTTCTCTGGGATCTCTGGGAAAACTCAGTTTAGCTCCAGCTCGTCATTCAGCTTACTTCATTAGCCATGTCACAGCTCTCTGCCCACACTGGCCAGGCCCACACCAGGAGGATTTGGTACTAGATGATGATATCAGAATTCCAAACCACGTCAACAGCAGGGGTGCTGGGACAGGGGGGTCATGGCCCTCCCACTTTTAACTGGCCATAAGGGCGAGCGATGGTAGAGTGGGGAGGGGGAGGGAGGGGTCTCAGGGAGAAGGGGCAGGGTGGGGGCTTGGAGAGAAGGGGCAGGGCCTCAGGGAGAAGGGGCGGCAAGGGGATGTGGGGCCATGGTTTGGGCACCAGTGGTCCCCCCACTTTTAAGGGCCTTCGTTCACTCCTGTCACACACCACACAGTTTATATACATTTTTCCAAGCTCCTAACTTCTATACTTCCTGAATCTAATGGCTTTGGACATCATATGGATCATGTAAAGACCAATTGCTTATGTCCTCAACTCAGCTACATTTCAAGCTTATCAGTTCAGTGTGTTCCCACTAATCTCAACTAGCCTGAAAATACTGTCTCCAGCATCCAGCCTGTCACACACTTGTTTACAGTTTAACTTTGCATTCAAATCAAGTTATATGCAAGTTTCCTCATTCCTAGCAAGATCTATGCTTACCTTCAGAAATAATTGAGTGACAAATCCTTAGGCTCTTCTTTAGGCCATCTCACACATGAAAGTGGGAAAAGGGTTTACCTGGTATACCAATATTTATTGGCAGAATGTTAATCAAGGGAAGGAACAAAGGAACTAGGATAAAACAATACCTGTAACAAAGAAATGATTTACTTGTTAAATGCATAAAGTCATAACATCAAACATGCCTCTCCCACCACAGAAGTTACCTCTGAGAGCTGCTGTAGTGCTCTTGTTTGTCCTTGGTAAAATAGTAAACAAAGATAAGAACATTCAGACAGACATTTTTAACTAATTATAAACCTGTTGGGTTGCGAGTGGGCTCCTGTGTTCTTCTTCGTTGCCGTGTTGGCCTATTTCACTCAAAATGAGCACAAACCAAAACCCCAGATCCAAACACCCCAAAACTCTGGAAGGTTCAGATCCAGACACAGCCCTGCACTTTGCAGTTCAGACACATCTCTGATTTTTGGCTGTTTATCACAACAATCACCTCTGGGGTGGGTTTTTTCTAGCAGTTAGTGATCAGCTGAGTGAATGACCCCCAAGTTCAGCCTTGTCCTCCAGATGGTCATCGCCCTCTGTAGCCTGACATTGCTAGGTCCTTCGCAGCTCTTGTTCATTTCTGTGGTCACTGTCACACCTTGATGTGACTGGAATCTGGTATAGTTGAAGCCAGACCTGGGCTTAGATTCTTTCCTCTCTAGGCAGCAGGCTGGAGGAATGACGTTTGGGTCCTGCTTAGTCCCACACACTAAGTGATGCAGTTCATTTTCATGAGAAATCATTTGTTTGGGGGGAGAACTTCTCTCCTCCAGAATCACTGATAGCGATGTTTATAAGTCCAAGGAGCTTAGAGGTTTCTTTTCTCCCTAATCGCACTGGGCTGGATCTCCACACAAAAGAGCCACGGGGAGGAAATGTCTGTGAGGCTCCCCTAATGGAGATCGTTCCACTGTGGCAGGAATGGGGAAGCTGTTTCCTCCTCCTCCTCAGCCAAGAACTAGCAGGTGCTTCCCCATGCAGAACTCTTATTTCTCAGGGCATCCACGCGAAGTGCAGGACCACCCACTCCACCTTTGAGAGCCAACTTCCAGCTCCTTGGCAGCAAGGCCCTAGAGGAGCGCTCTAAAACCTCTCCTCCCTGCCACTGACCCAGAACCCCCTTCACAGGGGAGAAAGGTTCCATAGGCCATTGGGGAGTCCATAGACCAAGCAAAGCTCAGAGTGAATTAACTTTTCAGTGGATTCCCCACAGGTCGGGGGGGGGGGGGGAAGAGGGATGTTACAACTAGTGTCTCCCCATACTGGAGGGGCACAAGTTAAAAGGAAGGTGTGACACTGCACCCCATATTCTTCATAATTGTATGATTCTAATGTAATTATGATGCATCTGGTACAAGATATGTCTTTTGCGGTGTCATAGGAAAAGTTATGATTTGCTGAATATGGTTATCCTATTTGTATACATGTATTATTTTTGTATCTGAATTATAAATATTGACTATGTATTTGATTTCAAATGTGCTTACTCTGGAAAACACCCACAACTTTCAGGTACAACAATGACGAAGCTAGACAGTGCTGATGGTCCATCAGCAAAGACAATGGACCATGGAAGATCTTAGCCTTCCTGTAAAGATTTCAGCCAGCCTGTAAGTAATGTCTGTATGACTCAGCAGGACATGCAAGGGCATGTGAGCAGACCACACGACACTAAACTCCATTTTGGGATCTGTATTTTTCCACAACCTGGACTGGGAACTAAGTTAGGAACAAAGGGTTCCTGCCATATGGAGAAGTTATATAAGGTGAGGTGTGACATCATCTCAGGGCCTCCCTCCCCCGAAGAGAACTCCTGGAAACACCTGAGGAACCAAGATTGAACTGGGAGAAGTGCTGGTCCCAAGCTAAAGGGATTTCTAGCCTGTGTATGGAAACTTGGTGGACTGCTTGTATCATCAGTCAGGGTGATAGATAGGATTTGAATTAACAATTTATATAATATGCTACACTTAATTTGTGGTTCTTTTTATTTGCTAGGTAATCTGCTTTGATCTAGTTTCTATCACTTATAATCTATCTTTTTGTAGTTATTAAACTTGTTTTATGCTTTATCTTAACCAATGTATTTTGAGTGAAGTATCTGGGAAAAATCTCAGCTCAGCTAACAAGGGCTGGTGTGCATATTCCTCTCCACATCGAGGAAGGGGAGAACTGGGTAGTAAATTCATACTGGTTGGGTTTTTGATCAGGGCAGGACAGTAAAGCACTGGGATCCTAGGCTGGAGAACTGGGGGATATTTTGGCTGTAGTTTCTCTATTGTTGGTTCATGCAACTGCAGCTGGGTGTGTGTCTGCCTTTGTGGATGCTGGTGGGAGTGTAGGACCAGGAGCAGTCTTCAGCTTGTCACATCAGCACTGTGTGAGAGGAGCCCAGGCTGGTGAATCAGAGGGTTCAGTGTTATCCCAGTTTCAGGTGGTACCCCAGGGGTACAACCCATCACTGGAGGACACACGATCTCCCCACATCTCCTCCCCGCCCAGCCTAGGACCCCTGTGCTCTCCTAGCCCCCACTCCATGTTACTGGTGAGGAGGGGCTCTTCCCTTTCCCTCCCCTCCCCCCCGACACATTCAGCAACTCTCCCTGGCAGCCAGGCCCGGGCAGGGAGCAGGACAGAGCCGCTTCCAGTCACTGCTCTGTGCAGCGTAGTCAGCTGCCTGGGTGTGGCAGGGCAGCGGCTGGGTCCCTGCCTGGCCTTGGTTTCCAGGGACTGGGGCCGAGCACGCTGGGGTGGGGGAGGACTGTGGCTTGCTCGGCTGCTGTCCCCAGAAGCCAAGGAAGCAAAGGAAAAGCAAGAACCATGTCAAAATGCAATTCACTCATCCCTCCTGTCAACCCTGCGCAATCAGGATCTCTCACATTTCTTTAGGAGACATGAGAGCCATTTAAACCCTCGAAAGAAAAAGGTGATGAGCCAGAAAATGGATGAATTATAAGCAGGTGCAGACAATCCATGGGAGAACAATAGATGTGATGTGGTACCTGCCATCTGACTGCATGTGTGTGATGAGAAAAATATCAAACTTTTTGGTTGATATTTTCATTCCCCTTCACTTTTAACTCCAAAAAGGAAAGAGCTGCAAGTTCAGAATTGATTAAAAATGGCCTATTTAGGGGTAGCTTTCCACAGCCTACCCTCTGAGCACACACAGCATCCATTAACATTTTGCAAGGAAACAGGCCTGAATTAATGTTAAGAAAATTAAATATGATCTTCCAGGTTGACTTTAAAAAAAAATGATGGCACTCGTGTGACTTTTGCTGCCATCACATTGTTTGTCTGTTAAACCCCCTTTTCCTATTTGGGTCTGTCTTGTCTATTGTAAATTGTCTACTACTCTGTGTTTGTATAATACTTAGTGCAATGGGTTGCCATTCTTGGTCATTCCCTAGGCACCACTGTAATAAATATGATTATCAATAATAATTTAGGCTGCACTTTTCAAAAGACTCTAAAAAGAGTGAGGCACCCATTGAAATTCAATAGGAGTTGAATACCTCATACCTATCAACTCCATTGAAAATCCCATCCTTAATTTGGTAGCCAGAATAGTCCATATTTTCAATGCTGTGTGTGTATTCATCAGATACATATAAATACTAAATGTGCTCATACAGTTCAAACCACTGCATGTGGCTAGTTTGGTGAATAAGGGCTCAATCCTGCAGCTGGATTCACTTGGCCGGACCCTATTGGTTAGGCAGTACAGCACTGAAGTGAGGGGTCCACCTATGTGGATTTGATTCCAAAATCAGGGTCTATCTTGCTATGTGTGCCACAAATATTTATTACCATGTAGATTGCATATTTTCACACATAACGTAGGCACACGCAATTGAATGGACATAATTGCAAATGCTAAACTGTGATCATCTGACCTAGTATACGGGCCATTTGATTGACTAAAATCCTGTTACTGAATCACGATTTTAAAAGATTTCTTTGTCTACAATTCACCAATTATCTTTATTTAGGAACATTACTTTTAGTTCTTTAAGAAAAGCAATCAATACTAAAAGTATGCATCAATGTTTTAAAATAATTTGATATATACACAGGATGCATGTAATTATATAAAACATATGACAGAATAACTGATTTGACACTTGGATATACTGGAGTTTGTCTACACAGAGAAATTTACTGGCATAATTACACTGCTATAATTACACCGATATAAACCTCCCTTTGTGGACACTTTTACTCCAGAATAAGAGTCTCCATATGGGGAGTTATTTCCATATAGTTATAGCAGTATATTTTTGCTGGTATGCTTCTCTGCATTGACAAACTCTTACTAAATATTGTTGTTGGGTTTTTGTTTGGTTAGAGATTAACTAGATTGCTTTGGTTTGGAACATAAAATGAGGCCAGCAGATGTCAATATTATGTGCCTGTTGTGAGTTTCTTACAGTGATCCATTGGATAAGTGTCAGGTTTTAAGAGATAAGAAATAACTGACTGTCTGGTTTACAGATACATGTGGAAGTGCTTGGAGGGGTTTACGTAGGCATTGGTACATAAACATTTTCTTTCGGGCTCATCTAAAGTTCTAGTACAGTGTGTGATAAGATAAGATATTATAGTATCATGCTTGTGATGCCATCAGACCTTCCTATAAAACCCAATTTTTAAGTGTTCATCTCTCAAACTTTTCAAATTGGCTCCACTGACAGCATAAATTGTAAGTGGTCCTTAAAGGGACCCTAACACTCATTTAAGTTTTCTGAAAACACCTGATTTACACCTTTCATTACATTTTTTTCATTTCATTGAAAACTCTTTTCTGTTTCCACTTCTGCAACCCAAATATTGCAACTCTGATAATGCACGACAACCAGAAAGTGAAATTGACTAAGGTTATTTTTATTATCCAAGACAAAGAATGTGTGAACAGTAAACTGAGAGCATAATATAAAGGTGATGGATGAAAAGTCAATGAGATTTTTAAAATTATTTCAGATTTAATAACATAGGGTATTATTAGCAGTATAGGTAAGGATTTTGTTTTAATGAGATTTTTCACCTGACAATTAAAAAAACCCATAAAATTTACAGATAGCATTTCAAACAGAAAATTTAATTTCCTAACACACATTTCATGTTTAGACCCATCCCTAGTAATGCTTAATTCAAACAAACATTCTTGTCTTGATTACAACTTATCAGTTAACCATAAAATATGTCCCTTTCATGAATCTGAGATTCTTTTGTCATGTTGTGTAACTGCTATTATTCACTGAAAACTCAGTGCCCATCAATCACTGTTTTTTATTCTTGATTCCCCCCTCCCTTCCTTCTCCAGGGTTATTGGTTTCTTAGTGGATGTGGAATATTGCATGACAGTTCCATTTATATCTGATGTGTAACAAAAAAATGTGAAATTTCTATTTTCTTGTAAGGCTTAAGGTACAGTACTTGCTACATATTCTTGCAGGACCAATACAACTAAACCCAGCTTCTTTCCAAACACTTATATGGAAAAAATGTAGCTGATCTAATTAAGAGAACAAATTGAATTAATCTTAAAATTTGATGCATTTATTAGATTTTAGCTAGAAAAGCTTGAGCAAAATCCTCAAACCACCCAAACTGTTCACCATATACAATTGCTGTGATGAGCCAACCACAGATTCTACTAGTACCAACAAGGTCAGTACATTTTCACTCTACTACTGGTTGTAGGATGACCAGATCACACAGGTGAAATATCGGGACGCGGGGGGGAGAGAGGGGCGGAGCAAAAAAAAAAAAAAAAAAAAACGGCCGCCGGAGCTCCAAGCCCCGCCCCCCCAACAGCTTGCCTCCGCTCCCTTTCCACCTCCCCCCTCCCTCCAGCACTTGCACCGCCATACAGCTGATCAGCGCAAGCTGGGGGGGGGGAGGAATGCGGCGTGCTTGGGGAAGAGGCGGGGCCAGGGAGGGGACGGAGTCAGGGCGGGGGGGGCACAAGCCCCCTCCACTCCACCTGTGAGCGGAGGCAAAATATCAGGACAATTCGTGTCCCAACCGAAGGTAGGTCAGGATGTGGGACAAATAAGCAAATATTGGGACATCCCCGATTAAATCGGGACATCTGGTCACCCTAACTGGTTGACTCATACCTATGAACTTCTCTGTGCCAAGTAACTGTGCCAAAACTCACTTTCTAAACTGTCCAAATACTGTGATTGGATATAGAAAATGGCTAGGTAATTTTATCACTAATAGCAAAATGTGTAGTAAATCAAGCTCCAGTAATAAGGGCTAACCAAAATGCATTCTTCAATTAAGTCAACTGCCTATAAGGGGTTGGGGAATCAGGAAGGAATTGTTTCCTGTCCCATGTTCAGTATTGAACCACTGATTAGATGTGTTGGATTACTGGATGGGATGGACCAGTGGTCTGATCCACCATAGAAACTTCTTTTAGAAGTAGAATAGTATCAATGTAGAATGGGTAGATTACAGCCAAAGACAGCTGTTTGTGCAAGCTATGTAAATGTTCTTTTCTAATAAATGGGTCACCACTAGAACTGGCCAGATAGTTAAAAGCATCAGGTATTTAAGTGAGGAGCACTTTTGTCTTGCAAACCAAACAGCCAAACAAGATAGCTAAACAGGTCAGACAAAGTCCTCAGGCTGGTCTTTGCAAAAAACAAAACCAAAAAAACATCACTACCATCCCCCTTAATATCAATAACCTGTTCCTTTATTTTCTCTCTGATTTTCAGCATCATGAAAATTATCAAGGACTAAACTACAGTTCATTATGCTCTTAAATTGTTAGGACTGGCAGGAATTTTCTTGCAAAAATCTTAAAAGTTAGTAAAAGATCTTCATCGAGCTGGAATAAAGAGAACCTTGACCCTGCGTCTTCTGTCCCTTGTGTTAGCAACCTTCCGCAATGTTAGAACAGCTGGTTGGCAGAGCTGCTTTGGTGCTTTCAGGGTAATTGTGTATTCTGTGGCTATCTTTACAGCTACAGCTGGGATACTTTTTTTTGTCCTTTTGCTCCCACTTAATGTAACAAAATAGTCTGTGTGACTCTCCTCTGATCATTCATGTCCTTGCTATAGCTATTAAAAGTTGAAATCTCTCATCGTTGTCTCCATGGTATGGGCAGAATTCCTGGTAGAAAAGAGGTAAAACAGGTATGGATCTACCGGAATCTGTCTTATTCTCCCGTCTTCCTTCCCCGCTTTTGAATATGGCTGAAATATATTAAAATTCTAATAATATGCTTACATCCTCATTTCTGCTTATCTAGATGAGAAATTAATATAATGGACCAAATCTTCAGCTGGTGTAACTCAGTGTAACTCACAGAGCTACGCTGATTTACACCAGATGAAGGATCCTGACCCAGATAGTAAGAGGAGAACAAACCTCCTAACTCCACCTGCATTCTTACAGCTAGGTTCCTTTTCTCCCAGGAAATGTAATCTAAGGTCCTATAACCAGCAATACACTATTCTTCCAGCTAGGGTGACCAGATGTCCCGATTTTATAGGGACAGTCCTGTTTTTTTGGGTCTTTTTTTTTGTATAGGCTCCTATTACCCCCCCCCACACACACACCCCATCCCAATTTTTCACACTTGCTGTCTGGTCACCCCACTTCCAGCACTGCACTATTCATTCAGATGCTGTGAAAAAGACATTTATTTCAATGGCTAGAGTGAACATTTTAGCACAATTGATACCCTTGAGTGTATTTACACAAGGCCCATCGAGATAGGCAATATTGCCTAGTGGATAGAGCACTGGACAAGGACTCAGGATGCCTGACTTCTACTCTGAGTTTTGTTGCTGGATTGCTGGGTGACCTTGGCAAGTCATTTCACCACCTCATGCCTCAGTTTCCAGATCTTTCTAAAGGGAATAACAACGCTAGCCTCCTTTGTAAAGCACTTTGAGATCTATGTATGACAAGCACTATGTATGAGAGCTATGTATTTTTATTGTTATTATCCAAACCTTAGACTCAAGAGAGACCAGCTTGATAGCACTACTATTTGAAAATACCCACTTGGCAATTAAAGCCTCACTAATGAATGAGGTATTCACAGAACCTCTCACCACTGACAGCAAAATAAGGAGCCTAATCCTAGATCAGGGCAGCCAACCTGAGCCTGAGAAGGAGCCAGAATTTACCAATGTTCATTGCCAAAGGGCCACACTAATATGTCAGCAGCCCTCCATCAACTCCCCCCACTCCAACCTGCAGGGCCTCCTGCCCACCGGCAGTCCCACCAATCAGTGCCTCCCGCTCCCTCCCCACTCCACCCCTTCCCCTCTCACCTGCCACGATCAGCTGTTACACGGTGCGCAGGAGGCTCTGGTGGGGTGGGGGGAAGAGCGAGGACATGGTAGGCTTGGGGGAAGGGGTGGAGTGGGGGCAGGGCCTAGGGCAGAGCAGGGGGTTGAGTACTGAGCACTCCCTGGCATATTGGAAAGTTAGCATCTATAGGTCCAGCCCCGGAGTCAGCGCCTATGCAAGGAGCCACATATTACCCTAGGAAGAGCCGCATGTGACTCCGGAGCCACAGGTTGGCCACCCTGTCCTAGATTTTACCAACAAATTAATCCCTAGCCTAACTCCAACATAAATAATAACCAGGAGCTAGAATATGCCTAGCCATAGAAGACGACACTGTCAAAAGCAGGAAACACCATGAGTGTCACCTGGCATAGTTTCAGGCTCCCAAAGGAAGGAGTTTGGGACTTGCAGATCCCAAAGGAGCCTTAAATGACACTCAGATCTATGAAGGCTGCAGCCATCCTACAGGGACAGATCTCCTCTGTGCTTTGACCCACCTCACTGTTGGCATCACAGCTCCTTCAGCAGGATGGAGACTCCCAGTCTCCATGGGGTCGGCAGGGGACAATGCCATGGAGAACACTGGTGCGCTGTTTCTGGCCCACCCTACAGCTCTGCACAGAAAGATTCCATGGAGCACCAGCGCAGAGGTTTCCTCAATGGGAATGATGCTGCTGAAGAGATACTGCTCTCCACAGAGGGGTCTGCCTAGCTAGGATTCCCCCTTTGTGTAAGTCCCAGGGAGGATGAAAGCCCATGTAATGATCATGCTTCTTCATCAGTCACTGTGAATCAGACTGTGATACCCTTACACACAATAGGCAGTACCTTCCTCCACACGTAGCCCTGTTGATTCAGTGGGATTGCCTATGGTGTAAAGTAGTATTCATCATGAATACAGATGCTTCAAACTGGTCCTGTTAGCGTGTTTTTCCTGTGTTCCCTTCCCTTCCTAAACCTGGCACCCTTGTAAGGAAGCACTGAGAAATATCACATCCATGCAGTATCAGGGCTAATGAGCATGATGCACTAAGATATATAGTAACTGCACTCCAACCATTTCTTTAATCTATGTAGCACCTAGCCCAAAATTGGATCCCAGTAAAGTCAGTGGCAAAAACTCCCATCAACTTTGGCAGGGGTAGCATTTTCCCCAGTGTTGGGAACTCTTTCCACCTCTCATTTCAAAGAGCCCTATATGCTGCCGTAGCTGCTCTTGGACAGAGTCAGCTACTTTAGATACAATTCCCACGGTCAGCTGAATGTTGAGCACTAGAAAAAGCATAAAAGTGTCAAAACCCATGAAGCTACTCCAATGGCTGGTGATACTAGAAGAGATTAAAAACAAGCAGAACATCCTGGGTAAATATGCTGATGCATCATCATGTCAATAAAACTGAAAAAATGTAGGAGGCGAGCAAAGTGCTAAAACGCATGTTGTCACATCCGTAGCAATGCATACACCATCAGTGATGGCTCATTTTAAGTTCAATCTCTAAAATTCCTTCTAAACTCATCATAAAGTACACGCTCTGCTGCTGACATTTAAACCAGAGCAGCATACTAATAAATCCAGGAAAAGACACGCATTTTCAGTACCAGATTTGAAGCTTCTGTAGATTTAGCAAAACAACACTGATTTAATAGCCAGCTGCTTTGCCAACCTGTAGTCATAGAAGAATCTGATTACTGGCACAGAGTTGGAGAAACAACTGTGCGGTGGCTCAGTTCCAAAATCATTTTATGTTTTTTTTTTTCTATTGCTTCCTTTAACAAAATTGGCTATTAGGAAAATAATACATGATTAAAAACAGATTGGGCCAGATTCTCAGCTAGTTTAAATGAGCATAACTCCAGTGAAGTCAAAGCAGCTACACTAATTTGCACCTGACTCTGAATCTCCAGTTAGTTCATTTGCTTTATTTATTGACAATTCCACAGACATGCATGGGAAAGCATGCAGAGTTGTAATTCCGTGATCAGGTGGTTTCTGTGTCTCCTCCAAGCCCACAAATACGTCTCATTTGCAACAATTAACCACATAAACCAAATCTAATGTTCCTTAACAGCTGAAACTAATACAGGGTCAGGTGCAGGCTATGTATTACCACATTGCTTAAATAGAATATATAAATGGGTCTCTGTTGTGCCGTGTAGGTCAAGCCCTACAAGGGAAGTTGGTTGGAGCAGCACCACCACAGGAAGAGTTTTGGTCCCCCCAACCTGGGGCAGTGGGGCTCGGGCTGGCTCAGGCTTCAGTCCCTCCTGCTGGGGTCATGAAGTAATTTTTGTCAGAAGGGGATCGTGGTGCAATAAAGTTAGAGCACCCCTGTGCTAGACACTATACAAACACGGAACAAAAGGGATGTTAATAGAGACTATACCCCCGATCACATTTCCTTCTTAGCCCCACACTACTGACAACTCCAACAGACTCCAAAACAACAATATTAAGCTCCCTCGATCAACCACAGACACCCACCACCAAATAATCCTTCACTCATGGGAAAAGCCTGGGAGACCATACAGATCTTGCAGTGTGAACAGACGTGGACTCCGGAGGAAGCAAATTCTGCAGTTGAAGGTCCTTCACTCTTCAAAAATTCCCTGGCTCCATCAATCTCATAATTTAAACTAGTAGAGTTAAAGGGATTGCACAAGAACATTCACTCAAAATGATTTCAACTGCTACAGAAGCACCCAGGCCATCCCTGGGGTAACCATAGACCAAACCCACTTAATGGGCCTGGAGTGTAGCACCAAATCCATGGCCCTCTGAACTTGGGGAAGTTTCATGTATGGGTGTGAGGTCGTAGCTCAAGCCATTTTCTCATGTTAAACACCTGGTCTCCGTGTTGGCCCGATTAGCTCTTGCTTCCTGATATCTAGATTGTAGACGCATGGGCCTCATTAAAATATCAGCCCGTACCATACTTGACTTTAACGTAGTATTTGTGATATTCTTTATATTTAGAATGGGTAATACCACAAATATATTCTTGGTAAGTTTAACTACTACAGTTGGTAAATATTGATTTTTATAGTAGCCACTACAACTGTTGTTCATTTTAAAAATCCGATGCATCTTTGTTTTCTAAAAAGACTTGGTCATGGGGCATTTGGTTCACCCGCACAAGTGATTCAGGACCACAGAAGTAAATATTAAGTATGGATGTGGAAAATGGACTTTGCACATAGGAAACGCAGCAGAAACAGCTATGTATGAAGTTATAATCTTCATGGTTTGCAGGAAAGTGCCAAAAATCAAGTATAAATTGAGCAAATGAAAAAAGTTCTGATACCTAACACTATAGCTCCACCACCAAAATAGATTAGAAATCCAGTCCTGAATTTTGACTTTAATGAGTTTCTCTGTTTTGCACTGAAATGCCTTTTTACCCTGTTTCCCCCTAAAACAGAAATAATGTCCCTTACTATAGTTATATAGACCCATGGGCCTAAAGCTAAATGCTGTATTTACCCAAACAATCATAGGGTTTTTATCTGGGAAATCAGCCAAAAGCCAAATGTCTAGTGTTATTTCTAAATTGCATATAAATAACTGCCTATAACTGCTTTAATAATGTTAATGTTGCTGCTCCTGCCATGATATGTTATTATTTCAAGGTCGGTGTCTGATTTGAAAGGTTTTGATGTAAATCAGGAGCATTTGCCTTGTAGTTACTGGAGCGACTATAAATTTACACTCCCATAAGTGAGATCAGAATCTTGCCCCTTACGTTTTTGTAATGTACAGAGTTCTTCTGCGAATTATTTCCATTACCTTATCAAGACCCAGGAACCAAAATTCACAAACAACCCACTCTTATCATTATATCAGAAACTAGGTAATTCTTATCATCATCAAAGTGAACAAAGCAAAATTAACATTCTAATTCTGGGGCTGCAGCCAATTACAAAAATAATTACAATGCACTTTTGTCCAATTTGTGAGGAACAAGAAAGGATTTAAAACTATATATGCCAGTGTCCTAAATCCCAGAGCAAGATACTGTTATGTGATCCCCCAAATTCCTCTGCTTTTTTACATTTTCTTATTAACTTCCAATTTTCCATCCATTATGTTCCTCCTTATGCCAGCCTTGCACTTAGGTGACCCCTGTTGCAGGAGGAAAAGAGTGGATTTAACTCTGTGGGTTTCTAATTGCCAGCCTACAAACAGTGCAATGGATGGAAGTACACTGGCCTCCAGGTAGATAAACCCAGTTTTTACTCAGATGTGGGACTAAGCTATTAATCTTCCTAACCACAGAGCATAAAACACTCATCATCAACTGAGACTAATCTCTCTTGACTGTATTCAGGGCACCTCAGCTACTTGTGCTCAGGCTTTAGGATCAAAAACTGCTATGTTGTAGCTGCCAAGTTGGGATGTTAGCAGTGACTCTGCGCTGCTTAAATCATCCCTCTGTCTGCTCTGGGAGCCTCCATCTGTCCTTTCACTCATGAGATCTCCCTGCAGAATTCTGAGACCAGAACAGTGCCAAGATTCTAGAGCAAGCAACACAGCGGTGATCTACAGGAATGAAGGGGAAAGGAGACTGAGACCACGGCTGACGCTTGGAAGGATCTCGCCCTAAACATCTGTAGAGCTATCTCAATATCCTCCTTCAAAACCCTCCTTAAAAAACTGCCCTTTGCCATGATACCTACAAAAAATTTGACAGTGGTGAGGCTGCCTATGGCCTGAGGCCATTGCCTATCATTCTGACCAACAATGTCTCATTGTTTTCTCGTTTCTCCCATCTTTCTGTCTGCATCCTTTGGTTGTCTCGTCTTATATTTAGATTTAAGCTCTTTGGGGCAGGGACTACGTTTTTGTTCTGTGTTTGTACACCACCTAGCACAGTGGGGTCCTACTCCATAGCTGCGGCTCCTAGGCACTGCGGTAACACAACTACATAATAATAATGAGACTTAAAGAAGAACAAAAGCACAGCAGGTGACAGAAACAGGAGACAAAAGTAATAGTTTCTGTGTGTTCATACAGCAATAGGGGCCCCACACTCAGGGCCGGCTCCAGGCACCAGCTTACCAAGCAGGTGCTTGGGGCGGCCACTTCGGAGAGGGGCGGCACGTCCAGCTGTTCGGCGGCAATTCGGGGGACGGTCCCTCACTCCTGCTCAGAGCGAAGGACCTCCCGCTGAATTGCCGCCGCGGATCGCGATCGCAGCTTTTTTTTTTGTTTGGCTGCTTGGGGCGGCCAAAACCCTGGAGCCGGCCCTGCCCACACTCCCCGTTATACAAGCAGGTCTGCATGTTGAGTAGTACTATTTTGCAAGGAGCACACAGGACAGTGGTAGAACTAAAATCTGAGTCCTCAGCATTCCCAGACACTTCACCTTACAAGGTACCAGGTGCCCTCAAATGCCGCTGAAGTCAGGAGCTGCACCTTGTAAAATCCAGCTCTCAATCTGCCAGGCAGAAAATTCTTACGAATTGGCTGAGGAAGAGGAGCGTGAGCTTCACTAAGGTAAATACAACTGAGGGGAAGAGAGAGGACATCTGTTACAAGGTCATTTCGGTTAGTATGCAGTAAAAGTCCAGGAGCCAAGAATTTCACCTGGGGCAGCACAAACACTAATGGAATCTAGGCAAAACTTGCTCTGCTTAGTTATTAGTTAATATAGGGAGTAAGCCCACAGGAGAAATTATCAGAAGTATCCAAGGAGTTGGATATACATATTTAATGAGGAAAAAGCAGGGTGAAAATGCAGTTACTTATTCTATTAAAAAAAAGGGGGGGTGTGCTCACCTGGGTCTTGTGAGCTTCCTTCAGTTCAGTGGGCCTAAGCTAAAGCCCATTACATTTAATGAGATGCTTTCCACTGACTTTAGTGGAGCTGGATTGAACCACACATTCCTTGGATGAAAGGTTGGTACAGTAATTTAAGTAGAGTTTGTTCTGAAGTCCCATATCTATTTTTCCCTTTAAAAAAAAGTCGTTTTCTTCTTAATCAAATTCTTATTCTTGTGTGGAAATTATTCACACTTGGAGGAACACACGTATACCTCTCCTAATCAAAAGACCCAAGCACACAGCAAACCAATATCTTGGCCCTTCTCCAACATCTACATGTCTATTTCTATAGCTTAAAATGAATATCCTATGATGTGTCCTTTCTGTGCCGATGGGCTAACCCTTAATTGTGTCCTCTTGTGATGGCTCTCAGGAGAATGGGGGAATTCCTGCAAGTGTGGCTTTATATTTATTAGCACTGAAAGACAGCTATTTTCAATAAACATTCAAAGTATCTGCTCTTTGATGCACTTTAAATGGCGAGCTAATTAAAAGTTCTTGAGCAGACAGTGTTGGTTATAGTCAATCTCCATCTACTTTAAAATGCCCTTTTTTTAGTATGGTCTTTTGCAAATGCTGAATTGGTTTTGTTTTATCTTGCTTTTTGCTTGCAGAATAAATCCATTTAGACATTTTTAAAGGTATAGTGACATTTTTGACAACACTGTGCATCTGAGCTGTATTACTAAATGGCAACTTTGCTTGAAGGAGGGAAAGAATCTTTACTGCACATCATTTTAACATTCACTATTTTATAAAAGGTGCATAAAAAAGTTAATGTCATTTTTACTTTGAGTTGCTAGCTCAGAGAGATGGGCCCAATTCGCAAAGCTCAGCTCCAGAACCAGCACTGATGGGGTTCAGATCTAGGGTTTTGGTTTGGGTCCCTTCATCTCTAGGATGTTTTCATTGAAAATACATTTATTTTACACATTTAGCTGATGAAGATCTTGGGAAGGGATTGTCTCTGCCTATTTTTCACTCATTAAAAAATTAAGGTTAACTTTGTGTCATAAATACTACATATTCCTCCTCTATTTCACCTGTGGGCACATTCAATATTAGCTATTTGGACCTGCTCCTGTGAAGCACTGCTTAATGACTTCTTCCAGGTGCTATTGACTCCCTGTGACCCTCCAGTCTGAATTGAAGGTGCTTGGTATCTTGTAGGTTCAGGGCTTTGTAGCTTCATTGAGGGGGCATGATTCTGATCTTACTTGCACTTGTTTTACTCCGTTGTCATCATTGGAGTGACTCCTGATTTACATCAGCATTAGTGGGATCAGAATCAGGGAAGTTCTATGCTTCTTTTTTTTTATTCAGATGCTTAAAGAAAGGGTCTGTTGTAGCAATTTACATTTTAAATCCCTATGCTTCAGGGTTACCCTAATTGATTCCAAAGATCTCACTAACAGAAAGCTTGACTCCCACGTCAAACTGGGGAAAACTTTGGTGGGCACTCTCTTTCATTATTTTCTTTGTCACAAGACTCTTATGCAACTTTTGCCTGGCTACTGGGTCAGGAGAGAAAGAGGAGTGAATATATGGAGAGCAGAGACAAAACAGTCACAGAATAGGAAAATGACTAATAGGGAAATAGAAAACCACTCAAAGAGGACAAGAAAATAACTACCACAGCCCTTGAAGCCTAACTGAAAAGAAACAAGAGATGAAGTGTATGTGTTATTAAGTATCAGGGGATAGCCGTGTTAGTCTGTATCTACAAAAACCACAAGGAGTCTGGTGGCACCTTAAAGACTAACAGATTTATTTGGGCATAAGCGTTCGTGGGTAAAAACCTCACTTCAGATGCATAGCTATGCAGTAGGACACAGTACCTGACCCCAATAATGCATAGCTATGCATCTGAAGAAGTGAGGTTTTTACCCACGAACGCTTATGCCCAAATAAATCTGTTCGTCTTTAAGGTGCCACCAGACTCCTTGTGGTTTTTGTATATGTTATTGTTCTGATTATGGCAGGGAATGTTGGTATTTAGCAACTAAACTATTTTTATTTAATGTTTACATAACTAACACAATAGCAACCAGGGTCTTGTATAGACCGCAGCTCCATAATCTCTCCAGTTCAGAAACCTGGCTTACAAAATGAAGAGTGATCTTTGGCCTCCGTAGCCGCTACCTCCATCCTTATATAACGATATTAGCAGGCCTCAGATACATATCAGCAACAGAATCTCCTTTTTCTATTAACGGGCAGCTTTCTTATTTCCCTATCCCTTTTGAACAACGATTATTTATTGGTCTTAGTGCAGGAGCTTATAGATGCTGCCCCGAGAGTGGAGCCCCCATTGTGCTAGGCACAGCACAAACACACAGTAGGACACAGTACCTGACCCCAATAATTTTACCATCTCAATAGACGAGGCAAAGGCTAGGAGGGGAGAGAGAAGCACAGAGAAGTGAGGTATCTTACCCAGAGTCACAGAGAAGGGCAATTGCCGAGTCGGGAATACAACCCATATTCCTGAGTCCCAATCTAGTGCTCTATCCACTAGACCACATTGCTTCTCATAAGTAATTTCACTACCAATTATCAAAGAGGTGAAGGAGAAACTCAACCATTTAGATGATGCCCAAGGTGAACTTAGTGGTCACACTGCGCAGTAGTGAACTGCTTGGGTAAAGTGGAATGACTTGCCAGCACCACCAACATAGTGTCTTAGCCTTGCTCTACAAACTTATGTTGATATTACTATGCTGCTCAGGGATCTGGAAAATCCACACCCCTGAGCAAAGCAAGTATAACAACTGAAATCCCAGCAGAGACAGCACTGTCACCGCTGTGTCAACAGGAGGGCTTCTCCTGTCGACAAAGCTACCGCCTCTCGGGGAGCTGGAGTACCTACACTGATGGAAAAACCTCTCCTATCAGCATACGTAGTATCTTCACTAAGCATTATAGCACCTTAGAGAAGGTGACCAGCTAGATTTATGTCTAAGGTTCCCCTTTTCTCTTCAAGGTGCACGAGTATCAAGGACAAAGACAACAACAAAGATCTCAATACTCTACGTCAGGGGTCGGCAACCTTTCAGAAGTGGTGTGCCGAGTCTTCATTTTTTCACTCTGATTTAAGGTTTCGCGTGCCAGTAATACATTTGAACGTTTTTAGAAGGTCTCTTTCTATAAGTTTATAATATATAGCTAAACTATTGTTGTATGTAAAGTAATTAAGGTTTTTAAAATGTTCAAGAAGCTTCATTTAAAATTAAATTAAAATTCAGAACCCCCCAGACCGGTGGCCAGGACACAGGCAGCGTAAGTGCCACTGAAAATCAGCTCACATGCCAAAGACGGCACACCTGCCATAGGTTGCCTACCCCTGCTTTAAGTGCTTCTGATTCAAAAGCAGTCAGTCAGTAAGGCTAGTGAAATCCATACCGTGACACTGACCATAGCAGAGCCACATGGAAAAGGCAAGTAAGCAAACCTGAGAGCAGGGCCGGCTCTAACTTTTTTGCTGCCCCAAGCAAAAAAACCAAACAAAAAAGAAACCGCCCTGCCCTAACAACCCCCCCTCAGCGCTGCCCCACTCAATCAAAAACAACAACAACAACCACCACCACCACCACCCCCCAAGCGCTGGCCCACCAAAAAAAACCAATCACCCGAGAGCGCCCCACCACCCCAAGATTGGCCGCCCCTGACAAGGTGCCACCCCAAGCATGTGCTTGGTCGGCTGGTGCCTGGAGCTGGCCCTGCCTGAGAAAGCAAAATTCTATAAAAGCTTCATTCTTGTGCAACACCTTGTGTCCTCTCACAGGATGGAAGCTAGTGTAAAATTATGTACAAGTGATGCCTGTACAAACAGTTTCTTCTGTGACCACGGAAATGTTTCGTTTCTCTTCATTTGGAAGCTCTCGGTGCTGCTTTACCAAGCAATGGGGTACAACTCACTTTACAGAGGTAAGCAGCCCTAACAGCCACCCCGACAGTATAAGATGGAAAAGGTACTAATCCTGAATTTGGGTTGACAGGCGGTTCTGCTGAATTCTGTCTGAATTCAAAGAGTTTCCAAAAGGCTGTTGTTACCTTTTAGAATCCCCTTAGGCATTTGCTTCAACTCATTTTCCCTTCTTGCCATGCTAGCCTTGAGCTGACCTCCTGTCACGGGTTAAAGATTCCACACTAAGAGCTGCTCGCTATTTATTGCATGGATGAGCTTAAAATGTTAAAGCTTATTTCACTACCTCACTTTGAAACAATTCCGTCTTAGTCGTCTCAGGATGCTTTTCTTTTCTTCATAAATAATCAAAAGGGAATATTTCTGGTCTCTACAAGGAATTGTTTGACATGCCTGGTCAGACTTCAGTAACTTCGTGTCAGGTTCTTACTTGGGAGCTTTCCAACTCTAGTAGACAAGATTCACATGCGGCTTTGTGACCTTCCAAACACAAAAGCTCAGACTTTTCTCTGAGTTTCTCTCCCTGGGTTGGGTTTAATTGGTCTCTACAGTAGCTGTCACTAAATGCAGCTGGGAGGGATACCATGGAGATTACTCATATGCGTTCATTAGCATGTGTGGAGAAAAAATTCTTTAGATACAAAGTAACAAATAGACACATTTGAAACATTTAGTATACATGCCTTCTGAGGGCCTGATTTTTTAGCATGTTGAAATCAATGGGCGTCCTTCCATTGACTTTGATGGATGTTGGATCAGGTCACTGGTTCCTTACTATACGCTCAACTAGCTCTGCATAGTTTAAAAAATAAATAAGTGTGACCCTAAGAATCCCTCAATGCCAACTGGCAATAGGTTCACTCTTTTGTAACAGTAACTTCTGACAGTCCTAACTCACTATTCCCAGTACATTGCTTTCATAGTATTTATCCAAAGAGGTCAAGTGACATCTCAAATGAAAGCTTATGTTGTTACCAGTGTTTTCAGAACCCAAAGCAGTGGTAACTTCACTGTTTTTCTCCAGGTGGTGTTAGGAATAAATCAATGGGGACACAGTTCCTCCATCTGATATATGATTGATACAAACCAGTCTTGCATCTGAAGAAGTGAGGTTCTTACCCACGAAAGCTTATGCTCCCAATACTTCTGTTAGTCTTAAAGGTGCCACAGGACCCTCTGTTGCTTGATACAAACCAGAGTGCTCTTATCTAAGGTCTGGTCTATACTACCCGCCTGAATCGGCGGGTAGAAATCGACCTCTCGGGGATCGATTTATCGCGTCCCGTTGGGACGCGACAATCGATCCCCAAATTGGCGCTCTAACTCCACCAGCGGAGGTGGTAGTAAGCGCCGCCGACAAAAAGCGGCAGAAGTCGATTTTGCCGCCGTCCTCACAACGGGGTAAGTCGGCTGCAATACGTCGAATTCAGCTACGCTATTCACGTAGCTGAATTTGCGTATCTTAAATCGACTCCCCGCTGTAGTGTAGATGTACCCTAAAATTACTTTTTATTAGATCTTAAGCACACACAAACACACACACACATATGCTATCACAGTAGGTTCAGAGCACCTTTTACCTTTATATTTACCAAAGTTAAGATGGTTTCAAGGAGTCAACAGCCAGGCTTCCAGGGGACCCCTCCTTCCATCTAGCTGCTGGGGAACGTAGGTGTCAAATCCTCGCTCAAAGAAAGTTTCCTCTGACTGCTCCAAAACACGTTTTAACTAAAACTTTTTATAAATTTTCTCCAAACAAAGCGCATAACTCATAAAAGCCCCTAATAGGCTAACAATTTCCCTAGCAACATCCAATAACAATTCATTATTTTACTTATCAGCAAAGCATTTCTAGTCATAACAATAGTAAAACTTACATGTCAAAGGCACTTAAAACCAAGGCTGTGCAAACATTCCTTCTGTTTTCATGAAACCTTAACTCCCTGCCACCAGCAGAAGGTTGATTTTCTCTTTTGGTGGGTTCGGGTTCCGTAGCTTCCACATCGGAGTGTTGCTCTTTTAAGACTTCTGAAAGCATGATCCACACCTCGTCCCTCTTAGATTTTGGAAGGCACTTCAGATTTTTAAACCTTGGGTCAAGTGCTGTAGCTATTTTTAGAACTCTCACATTGACACCTTCTTTGAGTTTTGTCAAATTTGCAGCGAAAGTGTTCTTAAAATGAACAACATGTGCTGAGTCATCACCCAAGACTACTATAACATGAAATATACGGCAGAATGCAGATAAATAGAGCCGGAGACATACAATTCTCCCCCCAGGAGTTCTGTCACAAAATGTAATTAACGCATTTTTTTTTTTAAACTAGCATCATTAGCATGGAAGCATGTCCTCTGCAATGGTGGTCAAAGCATGAAGGTGCATATGAATGTTTAGCACATCTGGCATGTAAATACCTTGCAATGCCAGCTACAAAAGTCCCATGTGAATACCTGTTCTCACTTTCTGGTGACATTTTGAATAAGAAGCGGGCAGTATTATCTCCCTTAAAAGTAAACAAATTTGTTTGTCTTAGGGATTGGCTGAACAAGAAGTAGGACTGAGTGGACTTGTAGGCGCTGAAGTTTTGCATTGTTTTGTTTTTGAGTGCAGTTATGTAACAAAAAAATCTACATTTGTAAATTGCACTTTCACGATAGATTGCACTACAGTACTTGTATGAGCTGAATTGAAATACTATTTCTTTTATCATTTTTTACAATGCAAATATTTGTAATAAAAAATAATATAAATTGAGCAATGTACACTTTGTATTCTGTGTTGTAATTGAAATCCATATATTTGAAAATATAGAAAAACATCCAAAATATTTAATAAATTTCAATTGGTATTCTATTGTTTAACAGTGCGATTAAAAATGTGATTAATTGCAATTAAATTTTTTTAGTTAATCATGTGAGTTAACTGCGATTAATCAACAGCCCTAATATATATATATTTATTTCCCAGCTGTGAACATTGTGGAAAGAGGGGAAGTAAAGGGAGTGAAGCATACTGTAAATGGCTTATTTTGTCCATTCTATTGCAGTATCTTGGTCTTCTCATAAACATTAAAGGCTTGATCCAATGATCATCGGAGCCACCACACAGCATGCCTCCCACAAGTTTTGTATGGAACATGGAAATTCTTGATCATAATCCCAGCAGGGAATAGCCATGGAATGGTGAAAAACAGTGTTAGTTACTGAACTGCAATAAAATTTAGAGAAAGGTAAACTGCTGCTACCCTCTATGGTTGGGGCACTGCAACAGTTATTGTTTTCATACTATTAATTCCTGTAAACCATTTGACTTGGTAACCCACACATTTTGATTAAAAAACGAAAATTAACATGGCACATATTAAACAGATTAAAAACTGGCTAAGTGATAGATCTCTAAAGGTAACTGCAAACAAAGAATCATCAAACTGATGCACTTCTAGTGGGGTCCCACAGGGATTGGTTCTTGACCCTATCTTAGTTAACATTTTTATCAATGACCTGGAAGAAAATATAAAACCATCACTGATCAAGCTTGCAAATGGTACAAAGATTGGGGGAGTGATAAATAGTGAAGAGGACAGGTCACTAAAACAGAGCAATCTGGATTGCTTGGTGAGCTTGGTGCAAGCAGATAAAATGTGTTTTAATATGGCCAAATATAAAATCAGACATCTAGGAACAACGGATAATTACAGGATGGGGGGACTCTATCCTGGGAAGTAGTGACTGAAAAAAAAGTGGACATCATGGTGAATAATCAGCTGTGCTCCCATTGTGACACTGTGGCCAACACAGCTAATGCAGTCCTTGGGGATTAAATAGGGAAATCTTGAGTAGGAGTAGAGAGGTTATTTTACCTCTGTATTTGGCACTGGTGCGACCTCTGCTGGAATGCCATATCCAGTTCTGGTGTCCCAACAAGGATATTTTAAAATGGAAGAGGGTTCAGAGAAGAACCACAAGAATGATTAAAGGATTAGAAAATATGCCTTATACTGATAGCTTCAGCTCCTTGAGTCATTCTAGTTTAACAAAGATCACAATCCATAAGTACCCTTCATGGGGAGCAGAAATTTGATAATAGAGGGCCCTTCAGCTATCAGCAAGATCCAATGGCTGAAAGTTGAAGGTAGACAAATTAGACTATCAGTAAGGCACGCATTAACAACAGTGAGGGTAATTAACCATTAGAACTATTTCGGGAAATTCTATGGCCTGTGTTATGCAGGAGGTCAGACTAAATGATCACCATGGTCCCTCTAGTCTTATAAACTGTCTTACAAATTGGTTGTAATTACTGGCAAGACATTAAAATAAAATACCAAGGGAATTTTAAGAGAAGGCATAAATCTCACTCATCCAGCAACATCATAAATTCTTATAGGCCATTTTGAGGGTCTCAAAAAAATTAACGTTAATAAATTAACCACACTTATATGTCTGAGACTTAAGTATTATCCACAGTTTATAGGTGAAAAAATTGAGGCTGGAGCTTTGGGTGACTTAACCAAGATGACCTAGTCTGTTGCAGAGCAGAGAACATAGCCAACTCCTGGTGAGTCCCCCGTAAGAATGCTGGTCTTCCCCTTCCTCTTTATTAACACAGTCAACTTAATAGTAATTCCAGATAAACAGCACTATTTGTTATGTCTTTGTACAGCGCATAGCCCAATGGGGTCCTGGCCTATGACTAAGGGTCCCATACACTATCGTAAAACAAATAATACCTTTATTTGTATTTATTATTTGTTTCTGATGTAATACTGTGCTGATCTCACCACCTGATAGGGGTTGTCAGGGCTTCCTCCCCACTCTGAACTCTGGGGTACAGATGTGGGGACCCACATGAAATACCCCCTAAGATTATATTCCACCATCTTAGGTTAAAAACTTCCCCAAAGCACAAATTCCTTGCCCTGGGATGGTATCACTGCCACCACCAAGTGAGTTAGACAAAGATTCAGGAAAAGGACTACTTGGAGTTCATGTTTCTCCAAAAATATCCCCCCAAGTCCCTTAACCCCCTTTCCTAGGGAGGCTTGAGAATAATATACCAACCAAATAGGTACCCAAGGTGAGCACAGACCAGACCCTTGGGTTTTTAGGACACTAAAAACACCATTAGATTCTTAAATAGAGAAAGAAAAAAGGAAAAGAAGCACCTCTGTAAAATCAGGATGAAAGGTAATTTTACAGGGTAATCAAATTCAAAACACAGTTTTGTTTGCCCTCTAGGCAAAACTTTAAAGTTACAAAAACAAACAAACAAGAATAAACCTCCCTCTTATCCTAGGGAAAATTCACAAGCTAAAATAACAGATAATCTAATGCTTCCTATTACTTACAATTTGTAATCTTAGATGCTTAGTTCAGGTATGGCTTTAGGAGATGTATTTTCCCTGCCCTGGTTCCTCGCTGACCCGGAGAGTACAACAAAGAGAGACAAAACAAAAGCCTTCCCCCACAGATTTGAAAGTATCTTCTCCCCCCATTGGTCCTTTTGGTCAGGTGCCAACCAGGTTATTTGAGCTTCTTAACCCTTTACAGGTAAAGGAGGGATTTTATGCTACCCTTAGCTGTGTGTTTATGACAGGGGTAGAAATTAGTATTTAAAAAGTATTTAGGAGGCTCCCAACTTCCACTGAAATCCCTGGAAGTTAAAAGTATTTAGGCTCCTGAGGATCTGGGCCCTTGGTACTATTTCTGCCATCATTACCTCCTTCATTTTTCTCATCACAAGACAATGAAAATCAGTTAAAGTCAACTTCATTTTTGACATTATTCAGTTTTACTTTCAGGTTTTCAGCCCTGCCACCTTTAGATAATAGATCTGACAAGAAGAAGCCTGTTTAGAATTTAAATGCATCAGCACATTTCTATTGAGTTACAGTTTTGTAAAAACTTGTTTAAGTTTTAGACCAAGTTTAAAGGAACAATGTTCCTTAACCTGAACTCCGCAACTGGAAGAGAGCAAAATAGAGAGACATGACAAATCTTTGAGGCATTTAGTTATAGAACCTTCACAAGCTTTTTATTCATCTAGAACAGTGAGACTCAGACTGAGACTCACGAGTGACAAGTGGCTCTTTGCAGCACATGATATTAAAACACTGATTTAATTATTAACCAATCTAAGTGATTAACCAATTAGGATGCTTTTACTATGTTATTAACCAACTGCAGTTGATAAAATAATACTGCTTGGGCAGTCATTTTGCTGTGAGAATAATATATACACACACTAAATATTTCCCCCATCATATTATTTAAATATGAATATATAGTACTATAGTAGAAACAATGAATTCACACTACTGCGGCTTTTTGGGGTAATGTGGTTCACTAATTAGGCTCCTGAACCACGGAGTGTGAGTAAAACAGATCTAAACATACTCTGTATTGCCCTCTTCACCTAAACAAAATGCAGATAGCTTTACTGTGGCTACGGTACTGTTTGGGGATACTTGGCACTACTGGAATTAAATAAGAAAGTAGAAAAATGTCCATTTATAAAAAAACAAAAATCTCTCATTCAACTGCTTCTTCAACTTCAAAAGGCATGCCACTTAGAGAACTTGAAATTGGCTCCCTGATCAATAGAGAGGAGTACAATGCGGAGCTCTACACCTGTTGTCTGACCAAAGAAACCAATTACAACCGTGGCTGTGCAGAAGCCACAGGAAGAATTGGGAATGACACACACTAATCAGCCCATTTCCCCTCTACTATTTACCTGCCAATCAAGAGGAGTTAGTGTTGCTAATTCTGAGAACCCATCCTCCACAAAAGCCAGAGCCGGTTGAGAACTATGTCACAAATGCTATCTGGACACAGCAATAATGAGCAAAGCAGGGAAAGAAAGAAAAGAAGCAATTAGTTTTAATAGTACCAAACGTGTAGGCAGAACTGCAACCCTATCCCCAATGCAATTTTTAAATTAAAGCTTCAAGAGGCAGCATGATCAAATAGAGTACTTGACTGGGACCCAGGATCGCTGGTTCCATTCTCAGTTCTCGGGGAGAGAGAGAGAGAGAGAGAGAGATTTACTCTACAGCCTTAGCTAACAGCCAGGGGCAATTGGCTTTTAGCTCATGAGCTAAGCTCCAGACACTCCAGGTTCGATCCTGCCCACAGCTTTATAAAACCTCTCCTATTCCAATGCAAGTAAAATGCTACTTTGTTTTCTCCAATACTGGAATGTTTGCAGTGCAGGATGAAGTAACAGCCTTCCTCCTCCGGATAGTGTTAGATCTGTCACTGAATCATTAACTCCTCATTAAGAATATTTTAATGATTCCTTTGTTCTTACAGTGAGAGTTGTAAATATTGTCTAGTAGTGTAGAAAATTCCTGGCACCTTCCACTATAATGGAAGCTATTCGCGTTGCTGAAGATAAAGTGACTTTAAGAAGGGACATGGCTGAGAGAATATTTCTGCAGTTGGTTCTCTAATTATTTGTATAAATCTAGAAGCACTACTAAAATGGCATTGTACGTTTATGCAGTTTCATCTAAGAGTGTTTGCTTTGACCCTGGCAGAGCGTTCTAGTACACAAAATACGGAGCACCAATGGATTATAAAATTGTGAATTAACCAGCATTGTGGAATTTAAGGTTGTGGCAGGAAGTAAGTATATTAGCATGTTTTAGCTCCAAAGCCTAATCTCATTTTAAGAACTCATGCAAGCATTCACTGGCTTTAAATGGCAAAGAAAACAGGCATCAAAACTGGAGTTTCACCAGAACATGTGATGCCAGAAGTTCACACAATTACAACCTATGTGGTATGTGTGACAGACAGGGTCCTGTAGATTACGCCTGCTATTGGGTATTTTTGTGGTGTTCTGAATAAACTTTCCACAGCTGGCTTCCAACTCAGAAATTTTGGTATTTGAGAGAAAAATTCTTATCCGAAGGACAGACAAAAAATACATTTCTCATCTGCACTGTAGACGTTTTTGACATAATAGCAAAGCTCATAAATAATCCTAAACTTTGTAGCCTACTCAGACATCCATGGATTCTTATTCAAACAATTATTACTAAATTTGAAAAAAGAAGAACAGGAGTACTTGTGGCACCTTAGAGACTAACAAATTTATTAGAGCATAAGCTTTCTGTTTTTGAAGTTTTTCTGTTGTAATATAGCCACCCGCAGGTCTGTCACTGAATGACCAGACAGGTTAAAGTGTTCTCCCACTTTAACCTGTCTGGTCATTCAGTGACAGACCTGCGGGTGGCTATATTACAACAGAAAAACTTCAAAAACAGACTCCAAAGAGAGACTGCAGAGCTAGAATTGATATGCAAACTAGACACAATCAACTCCGGTTTGAATAAGGACTGGGAATGGCTGAGCCATTACAGACATTGACTCTATCTCCCCTTGTAAGTACTCTCACACTTATTATCAAACTGTCTGTACTGGGCTAGCTTGATTATCACTTCAAAAGTTTTTTTTCTCTTAATTAATTGGCCTCTCAGAGTTGGTAAGACAACTCCCACCTGTTTATGCTCTCTGTATGTGTGTATATATATCTCCTCAATATATGTTCCATTCTATATGCATCCGAAGAAGTGGGCTGTAGTCCACGAAAGCTTATGCTCTAATAAATTTGTTAGTCTCTAAGGTGCCACAAGTACTCCTGTTCTTCTTTTTGCGGATACAGACTAACACGGCTGTTACTCTAAATTTGAAAAAAGCATTTACTGTAAGCAAAAGTTTGTTAGGATGCAAAAAAAAAAAAAAAAAAAAAAAAAAAAAAAAAGTGTAGGGCTGAAGTCACCTGGAATAAGAATAGATTGTATATACTTAATGCACTTTCCATTTTTTGGGTACTTCTACATATATACACACACACATATACACACACACACACACAAAATATTAAATATGCCAGTTGCAAACTGCAAGTGTAAACTATGTAGAATACAAAAATAATTTACCCAAGGCTGGGCAAACAAATTAGCAAGATTTCCAATGAGAAAACTATTTTAAACCACTGAAATATGAAACAAATAGATACTGAAGAAAGGGTGACTATGGGTTCCTTTCTACCAACAACCTTACTCTGAATATTTTGATTATTCCACTGTATGGCCAAGATTTCATCAGAGCAGACAAATAATAAATTATGAATTGATGCATCGTATTTTGGCATCTACTGTAAATTCAGATGGGATCTTTCATGATGGTTTTCCAAAAGGCTGTGGCACCAATAAAATTAGACAGGATGCCAGCCATTAACAATAGGTTGCACTGCTTGAGGGGATTAGAACTATATTCCTAATTCAAGTGAAACAATCTCAACAGCTATTGCTGAGGCAGTACAACAACACAGCCCAAAAGGAAAAAAAGTTGTTCTGAAATTTTCATTGAATTTCAATTTGATTGTGTGCACAACCCTTATTGGTGGCTTCCTAGGGTGAATAATCAAATTTTACTTGCATGAATTGTCATGAAATGCAGATTTAAGTCTGATGACTCAAATATTCAATACAAATAAATGTTGAACTGTGCATTCAGTTGGGATACTTGAAAATGTATGCTGTGCTGATTAGTTATGTATGTCATCTGGAAACAAAACCAAATACCATTGCTACAATTTACTGTACGTTACTAACCAACAGTGCACATTTCAAAATCTAAATCCTGAATATCTAATTAAGTAAACAAATACTTACATTATAGGAATGCTTCAGACTACAAACTATTTTCAAACTATTTTTATTGGGGATGGGGTGGAGGGGAGGAAGACACCCCATCAAAAGTTAGAAAATTATTTTACTGAACAGATTCCAGAATTTCACAGGCTGCTCACAAACTTTTCAAGAACTGGAAAAGATGAAATTAGAGAGCAGCTTTTTTAGTGTGAGTTCTTAGCTCTAACCAATAGTTTCTCTTAATACTAAAAATCCTTGAAGAATTCCAGCCATGCATACTGAGAAAAACTGGTGGAATCTTACTTCTCATTAAAAGTGTTTAGCTTGTAAACGTCCTGGTTCAGGGACCTTCTTTACAAACTTCTCTTTAAACCATCATTCACATGCTTAGCACTATAGGCTACCAACTGTTCCACATCTGTTTCCCCCCCCCCCCCAAATATTGTCATTTCACATAGTTATTTGCCAGTTATTTTGTTCCAGTTGTGTCTTTTCTGGAACTGAAAATAAAGTTGGTTATACCTCCAGTGAACATTTTCAGCAATTTCTCCTTTCAGTTCAAGTTACAAACTTGAGTTCACTGAATTCTTTTTGGTTAGTCTTCTGCATTTCATTCCTTTTTAAAAATATTCTCTTATCTTCCCCACTTAAATTCCTTTACTGCTGAATGCCAATACCACCCTGACGATCATCCCTTTATTTCAGTACTGGGTTTCTTACATTGAATGGACTAATTAGCTTTTTACCATCTGACTTTCAGCTCTGCAGGATAGATCTTGCTCCATTAAACCATCTTCTTCACTTTCTCCCCCTTTCCCATTTCTTCTGCCTAATATATTCCCTTCTCATTAGCTTTTTTCCCTTTTCAGTTTACCCTAGGCTGTCCATATAGGTGGAAGACTATTTCAAAGTAACATATCACCCAACTTTACTTGCTATCTGGGGAAGACTAGTCACCAGATCCTCAGTTGCTGTAAATTTGCTCTTAACTCCAAATGAGCGCAGATTTACGCCACATGAGGATTTGGCCCATGAATGCAGTTTCAGTTAGCTCTGTGCTTGCTGTACACTTCCCGCATTTATTTAGCATCTATCCTATTTACAGCCATTAACGTCCACTCAGGCTATTTTTTTAAAGCATGAGCTCATATGTAATCATTTGTATTTGAAACAGTCAGATTCATTATGTAAGAGCAACCGTAGGAATTTTTCAGCTGCTGAAAAAAAAGCATCAGAGGTTTCATAAACAGTCTCCTTGGAATGTTAAAACACACTTGTAAAGGAAATAAGTGCCACTTTCAAATTAGTCACGTCACACCTTGCACGACTGAGACTTACATGTCGGGGGTAAAGATGTAACCCTTTCTGAATATTTGTGAGCAATGATTCATTAGTGATTTAGCCCTGCTCCCACCTCTCAGTTTACTGAAGTAAGATCTGCATTTCATAGTGAGCATTTCAGACTACGTAGTCTGTTGATAAAAAGCAACATCATATGGATCTCACTCTTTTTAAAGTACATATCCATTTCCCTGGGTGCTTTCACAATAATTAAAAATGCAGAATATTAAAAAAAGATCAAGTTAATAATATAAGGAAACATCCACACTTAATAATTGTGACATATTGGCTGGATCCTGTAACATTCAGAACAAACCTTATGGAATTAAGACAGCTTTACTGAATTAAGTTAAATCTTATTGAATTTGGATTACATTGTATTAAAGATGCAGTTGTGTATGTGTTATTGTGACATTGTATGCATCTTCTCTAGGAGGAGAGGGATGCTAGGGTACTTCGTCCCTTATCAGCCATTGGAAGCCATCCCCCTGGAGAAGTACACAGGTACTAGTTCAAAATGGATTCTCCAGAGACCAACAGACAAAGAAAGGGGTTTTGGATAAAACAGCCTGGTTTTAAATTGGCTCACTGTTTTCTTCCTGTTCCAGCAAACAGACAGGACCCCTGGTCCACAGAGGGCCCAATCCTTAGGGTAGGGTCAGAAGAACTGGACCTGCTGAGGCCCCATAAGCCTGGATGCTTTTTGTGAGCTGAAGTTGTGATGAACTTGTGACCAAAAAGGAACACCCCCCACCTTTTGGGTTTCAAGGACTGCCCCTGCCAGAGCTCATGTTAGATTTGGGGTGATATCCGGTAAGGTTAAGTAGCATGTGTGTAGGTTATTGTATTTTGAATATGTTTTCTCTGTAGTGTTTTTACCTTAAGAATAAAATAGGGCTTGCACAGAAAGAGCTGTGTGCTAACTTATAACTGTTGACGATCACTTTCTCAGTCTCTGAAGGGAAAGCAACACAGTGAAGGCAGAGAACTGTGCAGTCTGGAAATATCTCAGTCAGAAGGGAGTGAGACATGGGTCTCCACCCAAGAAAGGCAACAGCTGGGGAGCTGGAAGCAGGTGCCCTTGCTGGACCACAGAGAGAGGAAACAGGTGCAGTTGCCCTGAATTCTGATAATAGTATTAATCCTAAAATCCAGATCTCTTACTATCCACTTACCTTTAACTCACCTTCTTCAAATGCCTGAATAAAAATACAGGCAGGCTTGACGGTTAACAAATCTGGGTTTCATCCCACTCCCCAAAGCATCCTTCCTTTCAATCCCCTTGGGGGAAACAAAACAAACCACCACACACATTGCTATTTACCATTACCCTTTATTAGAGGCTTAAACTGGGTTTCGGTCCAGACTACTGTTGCGACTCAACTAAATCTGAATTAATTTTCCCCAGCTAGGATTGTGATACAGTTAAATCTGCATATAATACATCCACTGCATTCATCCCAACCACTAGTTTTGCAAATCAATCAGAAAAAGCAATGCAGTTTTCCTGGTTATTGATAGGGCCACTCTCTTCATTTTTGAAAATCAGGATTGCATGCGTTTCCCCTCGGTCTTCTGGTTTCTTCTCCAGCTGTCAGAAACTTTCCCTAAAAATATTTGTCAGCAGTTCAATAAATTTATTAGCCAACACCCTTAACAATATACCCTTTTTCTTTGTAGCTATTTTAAAAAGATCTTCTAATTTTTCAGATTTCTATTCAGTTTTTCTGATCAAGCACAGACCAATGCGCTGGTGGTTGAACCCATGAACTGTGTGTTTGGGTGGGTTTTGTAGATCCAGGAGACTTACAGGTTTGCGATTTTGTACTGGAGATGTCACATGTGGTTTGACCTAGTAAAATTGGTGGTAGATAGCCTACCCACTACTGCAAAGATAAAGTTGTCTGTGGACCCTTACCTATGCATTTCCTGGCATTCAAATGTTTATTTTAAAAGTAACTACAATATTCTGAGATGCACACTTGGTTACTATGGTAATCAGTGGAAATAAAAAACCCTACAATAGAGTCTATTTTTCTTCCTTAAATTGATAAGGCTTTACAAGCCTTAAAATTTGTCTGGGAACTACCATAAAATTAGTTATTTCTATTTTTTTCCCCAACACTATTTTTTAACAATAAAAAAAATTTGGTTACTTTTAAAATAGTACTCACCCAGAAGCCAGCACCACCCTAATTTGGGTGAAGAAAAAAAACCCAATTAATGATTAGGCTTAGACACAAGTATATACTGTAGGAATGTGCTGGTGCAGAACAAAGACAGGACATGCCCGTAGCATTTTAGGAAACTTTTATAATAAGTCATATCTCTATTTTTTTTTAATTTATCTCACACTTGCCTTATTCTATTATTCCAGCCCAACACTCAAAATTCTAACTTGGCAGCACAGCACATGAGGAACGTATGACATTAAGGGGAGAGAGAGAGAGAGTCTCTCTCTCTCACACACACTTTAGGCTTTTACAAGAAAGCTAGTTGCAACCTTTACTATTAAGTTGCTACCTCTCCATGGTTGCATGGTAGTATAAGTCATTGAAAGCATATTATACCAGTTCATCAAGGGTAGTGGTTTCCTATTCACTTCTAGGTGCAATAGAAGGTGTTGACTTGTCATCTCTTAGGTGGCCAGGAAGGCTAAGTAAACCACTATCTCCTGTGTGCTGCCAGGATTATTGAGGGCACATGAAATGCTTAAGCTAACAAGCCTCCCTTTTAAAAAATTCCAGGGGTTGGTGACCAGACATTCATTGTGGAGGATCCTGGCCTCTAGAATTCAATTCCTCCAGCAGTTTGACAGCATTTAAAAAAAAAATAAAAGCTGTAAGAGTGTTGCCTAGGGACTCAGGAGACCTTGGTTCTTTCCTAGCTCTGCCAATGGCCTGCTGGGTGATCTTGGGAAAGTCACATCACCACTGTGCCTCAGTTTCCCCATCTATAACAGGGATACTGACACTGACCTCCTTTGTAAAGCACTTTGAAATCTTCCGATGAAAAGCACGTATTAAGTTTTGTACTTTCATCCATGACATTGGTAATGGACAAATTTAAAATAAAAGAATCTAGGGACTTAAGGACCAGATTTTCAAATAAACTACGTATGCAAATTTGTCACATTTGCATGGACAAGTTACCATGACCGAGTGTGCCAGTATGAATACTGCATGATTTGCATGCAAAATTAAATGCCTAACTTGTTGGAAAATCTGGACTAAGAATTCTAACAAAGTTTATCACAGCAAGGCACCTGTGTAGTGTTTTGGCCAAGATTTTTGCACTGTAAACCCCTGTGATTTAAAACCTACGGCTATACAGATTGGCCTGTTTAATCCATTAGATTGATATTTATATAAAAAAAGACTCAAAAAGGGTCAGGTGATAGGAGGGATTGAAGAAATCCATCATATGCTGTTTGTAACAGCAGAGAAACGTAGTCAAGGTCACTGATAATGGATAAGTAAACAAGAATATCATCCCTCGAAAGCTGAATATTTGTGCTTTGTGAGGAGGAGGTTAATCAGAAAGTGTTTTTGTAGATAAAGGAGGCCCAAAATAAATAGAAGATTGATCACAGTATATTTAAATTATTTAGACATGTAATGCAATAATAATGGACAGTTTTTAAAGAAGGAAACTACTTGAGAGTGACAGAGCTAGATTTCTTAATCTGTTGATCAACGCACAAGATCAGAAGATGTTTTAGGTTTAAGCTCAAGAAAGAACAGGAAGAAATAAGAGTAAATTTTCAGTACTATGTGAGACTCAGTAGTAATTCTCTGTTAGAGTTTAGCTACATGGACACTAATCCAAGTCACAGTGTTAGCTCCCTCCACTACTTGCCCTGGCAGTGGATTCTATATGCTGTGAACAGGTGGGACTTAGTGATTAGAGTATCGCACAAAGGGAACCTTTTTGCAGGTGCATTTACAATAGCAGGAAATGGTGAATACAAGACAGCAGACTCAAGGAACATTACATACTATGCATGAAAAGAAATTGACTGGAATTGACTATTTTTCAAAAAAATCTATTTAAAAAGTGGTGTTATTTAAAGAAATATACCTGAATACAGAGCGGAGCTGTTCAGCAAAGATAGTAATAACAGAGAAGCAGACTGTATTATCAGGAAACCGGAAAAAAAAATTGAGGCCGAGTCTTAGCACTCCTTGTATCCTTTTCCTTGGGATTTTCATAGTAAAAATTGGGGATTTAAAAAAAATATATGCTGTAAAACTAGTAAATTTTGCTCCATTTTTCAACATCTTTGGAGACTGGAAATTATACAACTGTATCATCACTTCAATATTAGGGCTCATATCCTCAATACTTAAATTCAAATTATTAAAGTCAATTTTTCCTCCCTTATCTTTTTGTAAAAATCCATGTCACCTTTTGTATTTTTAAACAAGTGCCTCGATGATCTTTAATCCACCCTCTATTTTCAATCTCCTCTTGCTAACACATCCAGCATTCATGACCAATTTTAAGAAAATAAACATGGACACATAGTAGGGAAAAAAAAACAATAAAGGAAACTTTACAGTTCTGGCTTCCAGGTGAAAAGATATGTTAGTAACATCAGAAAAGCCTCAAAAGTCAGTAAGTCACCAAAACCAGACCACATACATCCAAGTCTCTTACCAGCACTACAGTTATTTCTAAGGAAAATTGCAACAGGCAAGTTCACACAGGTCAGATGAGATAGCTGAAAACTATACAGAGACCAACAGGCTTCATGTGACCCCAGAGAGTGTCAAGAAATTAAAGCCCAACTAGTTACAAAGCCTTTTTCTACAACTTTCTGTTTGACATCATCAAATGTTGTAACAAGCCCAGAGGTTTGGGGGGGGGGGAGGGGGAACCATAATTTAGAAGGGTTGACATCATACCTTACTTAGTAAAATTCAGACACAGTACAGCCACAGGAAAGGGCCTTAATGAACTAAACACTAGGAAACAGAGACCAGTAAAAATAATTAATTAATTAAAAGGCTTAGGGATTACTATCAAGTATTCCAATATTAAAGTTTCAATATTACATGCTTTTGTGCCCTTTCTTGGTGCTAAATTATTTCTAAATTTAAGTAATGGTGCCCAGATACTTTGGTGATGGCCAACTTAGAAGCGTGTGTGATTTCTCTATCCTTTGTCAGATGCAAGTGGTACTTTTATCAGAAGACAATAGATACAGAATTAGGGGAACATTACTGAAATAGGTTAAATAATTAATACTTTCAGATTACAATGACAACCTTTGAATTATTAGATGGGTAGTTCAGTTCAAAGCTGATAATGGGATCTGAAGAAGTGAGAGTAGAGAAATCTAATTCAGGCTGACAAGACAAGTAATGTAATATGCTGAACTAGAGAATATTAGGAAGGGATTGTGAGGTGGCAGATGTGTGTGTGAGCCGACTATGTAGATATAAACAAGCAGTGAGGTGGTATAGTAGCACTGCACTAGGCTGCATGAAAGAAAAGAAAATAAATATGACAAGGTGAAGATGAATTTTATTCCATTGGGTAAAATATTTTGGAACAATAGTAGTGGAAAAGCAAACGGATTTGTATTTAAAGAAAAGTAAGTACATGGACCCCAATTCCTATCTCCATTTAAGTCCATGGAGTTTTGCCCTGGATGTAAATGGGAGCAGGACGAAGCCCATAATATAGGGTGCACCAAATATATTGTCTTGAGGATAACACTTTAATATTTATATAAACTTTTTAAGTAGTTATATGTTTATTACTATTCTGAAGGAGATTTTCTATTTCAACAACTCGAGGTCCCAGTCAGGAACAAGGCCCCCACTGTGGTAGGCACCGTACACAGTCCCCACAAAAACATCCCAAAAAGCTTACAGCCTATGTAGCTAATAATCCAGAGTTCTAAAGGAAAAACAAATATTACAGGAGTCAGCTATAAGGTAATAAAACGCCCTCTCTTGCCAGTGCCCTTTGTTCCCCATAGTGCATTTTCTAGTGGTCTGTTCTTGCCTAGATTTAAATGGCTGTTCTTCTCTGACATTATGGGGTTCCATGTTTATTGTGTCTCTGACTTCCAGATCTTTGTCCTTGGTTTACTTAGAAAGGATATTTTTGCCTCTAGAGAATAACTCTGAAAATTGGATTTGAAAAATCAAGCTGGGTTTTCCCCCTCTTCTTCTACATGATTAAAGTTTCTGCTGGCCAAATTATATCCCACTCCCTCCAAAAGTTTGTACTGTTGTGCATCACCAACAGAAATGTTTACTAAGTTACAAGATGGAACAGAATCCAGCTTGCTATTTCAGCCGAGCCAACAGGATTTAAAAGCAGAAACTTCTGTCACTGCAGTAAGCAGAAATGACTGAATACATATAAAAGAAAGCATATATACCAGATGATTAATGTGCAACTTTTAAAACAGTCACTTTTCAGAATATAATTCACATTTTAGGTGGTTCAAATGGTGGCTATTCCACATAAGTCTAAGATCCCAGTCAGAATTTTCCCCCCTGAAATAATTGCAAAAGTTGGGATTAAAAATAGTTAATGGATTTAAAATATCCAAGGTCAAAAATAACATCTATTTTAAGTGACTACCTGCTTAATCTGTTTTCAACAGTAATTTCCTTTCACAGTAATGAACAAATAATATACAAGCAAAAAGTAAGTTGAATTCCCAACAGCATCTTCCCTTAGATTCAGAGTGATAAGTCATATCAAACATCCTCCGTACATTTTTTTCATTAAATTTATTTGGTTTGCCTTTATGTACTCACTTCAACACAATGTACACATTCAACATTGTTGTAGATTCTTGAAAACCGATACGTCTTTCATTCTTTGGTATTTTATCCAGTACTATAGGCTACATGATCTGAATACCAATTATAGGGATCTGAAATCTGTTGGGAGACTTATCTTTAATACAGGATTTACTGAAGGGTTTGAGCTTTTCCACTCATTGTGCCATCAGCCAAGAGACTGGTCCATCTGATATATCTCGGCAAAATTTATTCTAGCTTAACAAAAAAAATTGAAGGGAAACTACTGTACTAAATGTAATTCTGAATATTCAGAATGGGAGAAGTGACACCAAAAGCATCCAAGGTCCTTCTCATTAAGTGAGAGAAGGAATCATTCACGGTTGAGATAAGAACAAAAGCTTGCAGTAAAGATTCATTGGTATTACAGTATCTTTTAATTATACTAACCAAAATATACACACAAAAATGTGTATTTTACATATACTCAAAAAAGTCACTGTGTTCCATAAGAACTTAGTATGTAAACATTAGCAAAATGTCCTTACTGCAGTAACAGAAGCAAATATTGTCAGCACTATAGGTTAGGTAATTGCATTAAAGATGCTGCCAGAAGAAAGCTACAGAAGCCCAACGTTCAGAGAGACTAATCCAGAAGACCTCACCCCATACAACTCCACTGATTTCACTAGATGAAAATAGAATATGGATCACAGATTTTGATCTTGGCCTTGGCTGTTACATTTAGCTCCAATAAGCTTGAAAGAGGCTCTACATTCACATGCCTGGGTGAGAGAAATTAATTTTCCGAGGTCAATGTCATGATTTTAGTTCTCAGGTAGAGCAGCCACTAGGCCGCATGAACAGTTAATTACCAAAATGAAACATTGTTTGACTCATCCCTCTTTGTTCTCTACATCAGTTACATTCCAAGAGATGTGAATGCTGAACTAGCTGTAACAAATCTCTATGTTTTCTATAACAAAAGATCATTTTATCTCCATTGCTAAGAAGTGAGAGGGCTAAAAAGCGTTTATAAAATCTCAGCACTGAACTCACAGTAGTAAGAAAGTCATTCTGGCTGCTGGTTTTAGCAAATACAAAAGGCTTGATGTAAAGCAGCTTATAACTAAAATTCACATTTTGTTTTTAAAAGTGGAAACGCATTTTTTAAAAGGAGCAGATTATTGCTGTGTCTCAACAAGTCCTTTCTTTAATAAAGAACATACTGCCTTCATAGAAAATACATGTTTGACACCTAACAGACAAGGTAGCTCGAGAAGAAAAATAATAATTTGCATGCCACGACTATTTCTTCATTGGTCAAAATTTGGCAACAGTACAACTATATTTCAGTAAGAAGGTTAAATGGTGTCATTCTAATTATGCTTCCAAAACTGTGGTGCTGATAATTTTAAAATTTGAAACACTCTTGAGTGAAACAAGAAGGCATTATCTAAATCAAAGAGTTCTGGACTGAAGAAAAAAATGCTGTTGTAATTCAGATTCTTGTCATGTGTGACTAAAAAAATACTGGAGGTTCCTCAAAATGTGTTGTCAGCAAGCCTGTTGGAACATTAGATATGCTGTGCAGAGAAAAACAAAAACAAAAACAGGAAAGGTGAGACTGAACCTCGTCTTGCATTAGTACTACTATGTTAAAACTAAACACATTAATGGTCATTTTCAAAGAGAAAAAGATTAAAACTCCATACCCACTTCTCCTCATTTTATAAAAATGTAATACCCTAAGGTCTATTTCCTCGTCCTCCCCAAAGAATACCACTACCACCACCACCATGATCAGGATTCATTCTGGTGATGCGAGTTATGACTGCAAATTGGAGTGATGGGAGTACTGCAATGTTGCACTAATGGGAGATTTATGTTAATTCCCCACAATGATGATTGAATTTATTCCTATCAAAAAAAATGAGCCTTTGATACTGGATCTTGATTTCTGATCATGGGATCATTGTACAGTTGGATTAGCTACTGTGCCCATATGTGTAAGCATACCCTTTAACTCATTTTATAGGATTTGCGGGGGCAGCTGAATACAAAGTTATATTAACTTAAGTATCGTGCACTTTGGAGGACCCATTACAAAAGAACTAAAAATACAAGTAGGGCATAAAGTTGCCTGCAAGAACTCTCTGATTACAAATATTTAGAGGACACAAAAATGACAAGCAAGTGCAAACAAACACCAAGCATACAGAGTAACATATTATGTAAAAATGATTAAATCTTAATGTAACATACATTTCTATTCAACCAGGCCATACCGGCTACACTTCTGTTATTCTAAGCATGCAAACATCCTACAAAAAATCCTGTGAACTTTACAATATTGTTTATCAAAGAGTAACTTCAAGAAGACAAAGCAGAATACTCATGTTAGATGAGAGGGCTGGAAGATTTTTTCCCATGGTTTAGATGACTTTGGTCACAGCTGACTGCTGGATCTTGGGAGCTACTCACTGATTATTATGGCAACCACTCCCAATAATAGCTAATATTTTTTATCACCAGCCCAGATAGAAGAAAAAAAAAACAAAAACAAAAAAAACACTGGCCCAGCCTTGTCAAATAACAGCACACACAACTACACTCATACACTCACACCTCCTCGGACACTTCATACCAAACGCTCTCTTTCTACTCTCACAAACACTTCACACCAGCTGTATTGCACTGATCATTTCATAATTCACTTAATAATCACCTCCTACCTCAATCACCAATATCCTAAATTTAATTCACCCCCATTCATCCCTCTACCCACTGAGCATCATTCCACTTAATTCATCACTCTTTGCTCTCTCCATCTCTTGCAGTATCTTCCCTAATTTCCCCCCACACACACCACAATTCAGTTTCCCAAATCCACTGTCACTCAGCAGAGACTTTTCAAAACTATACTGGCCATCTCAGCCCCTTAGGCTCCTCACAGCTGCCTCAGCGCATTTCCCTAACATAGCAGTTACAGCACCAGTTGCACTCATCAGTACCTGTTTTAAGGGTTTTATTTTGCAACTATGAGAAGAATAACTGCTTAGATTCTGTAGAACATGACTGGTCATGCTGGCCTGGGAAAAATGCTTACTTTTCCTAGAGGAGCAGGATTTTGCAAAGACTTTTTAGATAGTGCAAGCAGAGAGATATTTCTTGTCTCTGAAATAAAAATAACAAATGTACCAGAGGGCCTGGACTGCTTTGCCATCCAGGACATTACTATTTGAAATGTGGTTTCATATGCTTGCTGGCTAGCCAAGCAAGGGATGGGAGAGCTTTGAGCAACTCCTGAAGCTGCTGCAACTGTACAGACACTCCTGACTTGCTCATTAGCAAACAGCAATAGACTGTGATATACTGTACATCCATGCTCTTTCCCATGAGTGATACTGTGCGTGCATCTTAATGAAAGAGTGTTCCAGCCTGCACACAAGAAACCAGGAATGAGTTTGTTGTAGAATGATTTGCCACTAAACAAACAAAATTATGTAGGGTTTAAAAACAATCATTCTGTAGCGAGAACAAGTGAGTAAGGATTTTAACCTATAAGGACATAATATAAGAGACAAAAGCCAAGAGTGCAACATTACAACTATGATGATATGAGATGCTGTAGATGGCATCTTGACAATTGATACAAGCAGTTGTGTTGCTAAGCAGTAGTTTCAAGTGTGTTTTTCCTTTTTACTTTGGTACACTTAAAGTGCAGTCAATCAGCTCTGACATACTTCAGTGGAGCAGGACTGACATTAGGCTGGTACACTAGCCAGTTTAGCTGATTGCCAATGGGGGTATTTAGTACACTAGCAGCAGGAACATTCTGTTACAAAAAATCTAGTAAGATTGTCTAGCAGCAGTACAGGCATCTGGGATACTCCTATAAAAGTTCATATACTCTCCCACAGATTGAATATTTTGACCCCCATCTGTGCTTTTAATAAGGAAGGATACTGTCCTCTCTTGATTTTCATGCACTTCTGAGAACAATGAAAGCGTCAAAAACAGCTGTCTAAAGGGGGTAGCTTTCCAGAACATTAATGCAGAATGTCAGCAAGTTTTCTGGGAGCAAAGATGATTTCTCTCTATCTATTTTAATACCTCCATATCCATAATAGTCAGTGCCTGACAACGGTATCATGTACTGCTACAGCTGTGTCGCTGTAAGGTTTCCTGTATAGCCGCTCTATGCTGACGGGAGACTGTTCTCCCATTGGCATAATTATACTACTCTCAACGACCAGCAGTAGCTATATTGGCAGGAGAGCATCACCCACCAACATAGCGCTGTCCACACTGGTGCTTTTGTCAGTGAAACTTATGCCAATAAGGGGAGTGTTTTTTTTCCCCCCCACAACCCTGACCAAAAAAAAGCTTTACCAACAAAAGTGCCAGCGTAGACAGCCCGAGTCACTGCCAAAGAGAAAGAAACGATTTGTTTCATTAATTTCTACAGCTCTGTTACGTCTTGGTTGCTTTGCTTTTAACAATTAACACAGAAGCCAGGAAAAACAACAGGATGCTAACCAAAATGATATTTCCATTATCACCTTGAATTCAGACTCTGGCTCCTAGCGCTCAGTGGAAGAAACTCTCAGAGTGAGGACCCTCATTTGGGATACTTACTACTTTCAAACTGTCATGTACTAAAGATATTTTTATTCTGAGATGCACAATATGCAATTTATTATTTTGGTTCCTTTTAAAATGAGCTAGTGTCTTTTGGGGAAATTATGCTGCAATTCTCAAGCTATATTGCTTGTATTCGCCAGGGCAGAACTCTTTAGAAGGTAAGTAATTCTATTCTCCCGATCCTCTCCATACTACAAACATGCACAACTTTCATCAGTGGATGGAGGATCATTATAGCCAGAACCACAATTCACACATTGCAACAACATTACACACTTTGTAACTGCCTTTTTTACACTGTAAGCTTGGATGGGAAAAAAAAAAGAAAATGGTCTCCAAAATCATGTTCACCAAATTATGCTGGAATTTAAGTGCATGCAGTTTATATGAAGGCAAAACTTACAAATTCAGGTATCTCCACATCAGTGTTGAGGCTGTTCCGGACTGATATTCATAGTCCTATATATTTCTTTGAGAAGTAGCAAAGCTGTGTCTTCAGATTCCCTATGAATAAAAAGGGTCTGTTAGTTTTTTTTAACCAACATTCTGTTGCTTGAGGCAAGTCCTAAGAGTTGTTCAAATATTGCACAAGCCCCTCTCATATCTTTTCAAACATGCCAGAAGGCAGCTGAGTGAGAGAGAGTGGTGTAATTATGATTATGATCTATATTAAAGGATGTTGCCCTCTAAGGAATGCTGTTTATACATTGCCAATACACAGTTAAAAATGCAACAGAAATGATGCAATTGCTCAAATATTTACAAAGAGATTCAACATACAAGTAATAACCACATTATACCCTGATAAAATAAGCAACAAACTTTCAGGCAAAGGGATCAATGCCAGGGTTTCCTCCTCCTGAACGTTTGACTCATTTCACTGATGTCTTCCTGAGAAAACTTTTTAATATGAATTCTTGTGTATTACCTGCTATATGCTGCGCTGATTAGGTACTTTAATATGGTTTAGTCTATTAGAGTAACAAATCTTTAGATAGAAAAAAATAACTACAGACTGCCACCTTGTGGAGAACACAAACTACACAAATACTATTAAACAAAGAAAAAAAAATCTAGACAATGAGGGGTTGTGCAGAAGAACTCACCACTGGAATTTATTATTGATTAGATTAGGGAAACTGAACCACCAGAGCAAACTGTTGATACGACTGGCATACTTCAGGATTGGAGCCTTGATAAGAACACCTCCTATACAATCAACTATCAATTTACCACCATGTAAACATTATCAACATTAAAAAGCCCCATGAGATATTACTTCAAGTCCTGTGGTTTAACCACTGGACAACATTGCCTATTTCCAGACATAATTTACATTATTTCTATAGAGTTTTTACTTTCCAACAATCAGAAGACGTTTCACTGTAGGGTGACCAGATGTCCTGATTTTTTGGGTCTTTTTCTTATATAGGCTCCTATTAACCCCCACCCCCATCCCAATTTTTCATTTGCTGTCTGGTCACCCTATTTCAGTGGCACCTGATAACTAGTGCAGTAAGCTACTTGTGCTTCTACTATTATGAAAATTATAGTAAAACCACACAGTACTATGACAGGTTTCAGGGTAGCAGCCGTGTTAGTCTGTATCCGCAAAAAGAACAGGAGTACTTGTGGCACCTTAGAGACTAACAAACTTATTAGAGCATAAGCTTTCGTGGACTACAGCCCACTTCTTCGGATGCATCCGAAGTCTCTAAGGTGCCACAAGTACTCCTGTTCTTTCTTCACACAGTACTAGTTTCACTCAGCAAAAAAAAGGCCAATGTTTTGAAGGAACAATTTTAGTTTACTTTTGTTTTTCCAAATACCAACTGGTCTTTGCAACAAGAGAAAAAGATACAGTTAACTAATCATTTGGATATTTGAGGATCAGTTGTTGTTCATGTTGTACACAAGTCATGTTAGCTATCATATGTGGTTTACATACATGTCAATGTCATCCCACACCCCATGTCTATTCAAATGTACTGTTTGTACTGTGGTAATAAAATGCATAAATCTAAGATACACAAAAGTGAGAAATTAAGTATGCGTAAGAGTGAACATAGATTGGCAGCTTTTTCCTTTCAACAGGTTATTGCTTCTCATGCAAGTCACTCTATATCCTGTACCATCTGAAATGCATGAAATTAGTTTTTGGTATTTTTACCTATTTTTTTACATTCGAAATCCAGATAAATTAATGGTGTTTTGCATGGCCAATTATATGATGGAATTGAAATTTCCCTTTTTATATCCTAAAAACCAGCTTTGAAACCATTGGGCACGTCAGCAGTAAAAATCATAACACATATCAAAGCTTTGAAGGAAGATGCATTTGTGGCAATTCTTTTTCTTTATGTTAAAATCTGATGACAGAGTATTAATATCCTGCAATTTCATTCCCACACAAAGTACAATAAAGTTTTGCTACTTATTGTGCTCTTTCATCATCTCTTCAGGAATGGTTTCATTTGAAAAGCTGGAGCTGTCAAAACAAATATGGTGTCCTTGCCTACCCTTGAAAATGATGTTTGCTACATTTATCTTTTTTGAGCACCAAGTTCAGAATAGGATGAAAGTCAAGGCAAAGCATTACGTGAGAGATAAGAATGTAAATTTGTTTCGTTGCAGAAAAATAGCAGTTCTTATTTCAAAAAAAAAAAAAAAAAAAAAAAATGATAATGCTACCTAGGTAGGTGCATACACTTTTGAGAGTGACATTCCAAGATAACCCCAGAGAAAAAGATTGGTTTCTAAAGAATTGGATGATTTCAGAATACCAAGGATCTCACACACATTCTAAAATATCAGCTGAAACTCTAGGTGTAGTCAGTGCAAAGCATGTCACCTGAAAAATAAATCATACTAGAAATAGTACTATTCATCCAGGTACAACATGATGTCCAGAAAAAGAAGTGTTGGCCATTTAAATAGCAATGAAAACCATTCTCAGCTTGTGCAGGAGCAGAGGTGAGTGGAGGCCCATGGTAGCAGATGATTAAGGATGCTGTTATAAAAGGTTGAAGCTAAATTCATGCCATGAGATTCAACTGAAGTAGCAATGTCTTCAGAGAGACTAGCTAAATGACCTAGCAGCTGGATAACCTAAGTAGAATGTCTCTGAGCGATGTGTACAGAACTTCATGTGGCTGAACACAGCTAATACTCTAGGATAGAAGAGTCTGTGGCTTGAAACAGAAGTTGACGCACCTCTGCTAGGGTGCTCATTAAATAGGACCTAGAAGTTGTGGGTTAGCCAAGAAGCAGCATTTAGACATGGCTCTCTTGAAGGCCTGATCTAACACCAGTGCCAAAAGAAACAAGAAGCCGACAGGGGTTCTGCAGGGATTGGTCCTGGGTCTGTTCAATACCTTCAGAAATGATTTAGATAATAGCACAGAGAGTACACTTACAAAGTTTGCAGGTGATACCAAGCTGGGAGAGGTTGCAAGTGCTTTGGGGGATAGGTTTAAAATTCAAAATGATCTGGACAAACTGGAGAAATGGTCTGAAGTAAATAGAATGAAATTCAATAAGGACACATGCAAAGAATTCCACTTAGGACGGACCAATCATCTGCACACATACAAAATGGGAAATGACTCCCTAGAAAGAATTAAAGATATAGAAAATATGACCTACGAGGAAAGATTGAAAAATTTGGGTTTGTTTCATCTGGAGAAGAGAAGACAGAGGGGACAACAGTTTAAGTACATAAAAGGTTGTTACAAGGAGGAAGGAGAAAAATTGTTCTCCTTAACCTCTCAGGATAGGACAAGAAACAATGAGCTTAAATTGCAGCAAGGGAGGTTTAGGTTGGACATTAGGAAAAACTTCCGTCAGGGTAGTTAAACACTGGAACAAACTGCCTAGGGAGGTTATGGAGTCTTCATCATTGGAGGATTTTAAGAACAGGTTAGATAAAACATCTGTCAGGAATGGTTTAGTTATTACTTAGTCCTGCCTTGACAGTAGGGGACTGGACTAGATGACCTACTGAGGTCCCTTCCAGTCCTACACTTCTACAATTTTACTGTATTATCTGAGCACTGCATAATCTTTATTCCTCTTCACAACACCCCCTATAAGGCAGGGAAATGCTACTATCCCCATTTGACAAATGAGGAACTGAGGCAGAGACTAAGGGTAAAATTTTTAAAAGCACTTAACTGACTTCAGAGCCTAAGCTAATTTGTAAGAATCCCTTTGAGTTTTGTTTTGAAAATGGTTCTTTGGGACTTGCTCAAGTTCAGAAGCCTGTCTAGATTCACCAAACCCAGGTCCTCCCGAGTACCACGTTAGACTCTTAACAACTGGGCCATTCCTCCTCTTTGTAGTACTGTATCAAAGGCAACCTTTCTTTCACAACTGTGCACCAGCAAACCCATGCCAAAATTGAAGGTGCGTACTCATTAGTGAAAATCCAACATAGCTTGTATTGTTTCTAACCTACTCCAACAGATATCCCCCTTTCTACCACTCCTGGTAGAAGTATCATACTGAGGAAAAATCCTGTGTAGAACACTGCTATTTCTATCAAAAATAAAAAATAAAATAAAATTAAAAAAAAGCCTGGAAAATTAAGCTCTATAGCATGACATTTGTCAGAGTAATCTTCTGAATTTTCATAAAGAAAATGCTAGAAACAAGCAGCAGCATTCTTGTTATTGTCACGCTGGTCACAGATAAACCATACAAAATAAGACGAAGAGAACTGGTAATTAAGTAAATTGAATTAAATATATGTAACTACACTGGAAAAGCAAAATTTATGGAATTACAGAAAAGAATATATAATTCTTACCAATAACACAAGTGACTCTGTAGAGCAAAAAGGTATTCATTGAAACTTTCTATTGGTTTTTCCTGTAGAACATAGTCAATACGACGTCCTCCGTTTAGCATCCCGACCTTTACTAAGAAATCCTCTTCCTTCGAAAGATCTGGACTTTCGGCAGTCTTTTCAGCTAGAATTGATAGTTTTAACATTGAAGTCAGTCACAAGCTCAACCCTTTATTACTGCTTGATTCTAGGACTATAAACGGATGTCACGATTTTCTATATTAGTTTCTGGGAAGACAGTAGTAGCCTCAACTCAACTGTGGAATAAAACACAAATAAGTCCGTTGCTGTTTTCTGTGTGGCTTATTATTACAAATGGGGGTCTCAGTTTCTTTTTATTATAAATTTAAATAATAATGCAACCTTGAAGCAGAGTCTCTGCAAGACATTAGATAGGTAATTAAGAACTACGTCTCACTATCCATTCATATGGTTTCATTCTATCATAAAGCAGAGTGGCTAATAACCATAAAAATGAATTGTTTCAATCTGTTTCTGCAGCAGCAATGACCATCCTTAATTGATTGTGAGAGACTAAGGAAGTGTTTCTTCATTCTACCCAGAAATAAAAAAAGCATACAATGGTAAATAATACCTGTCAGAAAAGTGATAGCAGGCAGGAATCAAGCCCCCAACCTCCAAGAGATTAATATTTGTAGAAGGCAATATCTATTACTTAGACACAGTGTTCATTTCAGTTTCTCTACATCCACTCTTTCTGACTCTTGTCTTATTACTCAGCTTGGCCTTCTAGGCAGTAGAGTTTAATTAAAAAGCAGAAATCCCACAGATGTTAAATATTTGTTTACTCATTTTTCTTACAGAAGAGTGAAGGCAAGACATTTAGAAACTTGCTCTTGACATCAAGCTCAATTGTAAGATTACACTAATCAAAGACTCCTTTGAAGTAGATGCTGTTAAAATTTAATTTAATAAGAGGCAAGGAAATATAGTACCAAATACAAAGTATAACATATTAGGAATCTGAAAAAGTATGTTTTTTCTAGACAAGATCAAATTGTAATTAACTAAAAATCTAACATTTCTAACGTTCATTTGAGCTTTGATGTTTCCACAAATCTGAGATTAGCGTACTAAGAAAATATCCGTGAAATGTCAACCTACCTTCTACCACTTGTTTTTCTTCTTCCTCTTTAATTTGATTAGCTACCTTCTCCAGTTCTGCTTGCAGCTGAGTTGAAGAGGTATGAGCACGTGCAAATTCATTAAGAGTCTGCCAAGCGCTCTTCAAAGAGCTGATAAAACCCTGTTTTAGATCTGATCCCATACGAGAGAGAGAATCTTTCAACTCTAAAAAGATCACAATATCAGAAGAATTATTAGTGAAAATGTTAAGTGAACACAATTTTTTTTAAGTAAGTACTAGCCAAAGGCACCAATTATTGGTGCCTATGCGCCCAGGCCTCTTATTCCTCTTGATTAAAAGATGACATAGAACACAGCATCTTCACTATGAAAGCAGAATTTTGCCACCCATATTTGAAGTAGATGCTGTTAAAGTTTAATTTAATAAAAGGCAAGGAAATACAGTACCAAATACAAAGTATAACATGTTAAGAATCTGAAAAAGTATGTTGGAAATGACCACTTCATCCTAACCAGATGATTTCTTCCTAGAGCTCCACAGGAAGTCAGAACTCCCTCCAGGTCCCTGACAACCTAACTTGGGAAAAGTTCCTTACAATACTGAAATGTGTCAGTTTAACCAAGGGCATACGAGTTAGACACAAGAGTCAAGAATCCAATCCCATTGGATATTACTACTGTCCCAATAAGCACTGTATCTTTTCTTGACTACTCCACAGTGACGCCAAGCAGAAAGGCTGGCTAGCTCAGTAGCATGAAGATCAACGTCCACCCAGGGTGGGTCTAATTTTTTAACTATATGTGGGAGTGGCAGAGTTGCAGGCATTGGGGGACAGAGTTGGGGATCCAGTTAACTTGGCTACTACTACTCATCCTCAGAATCTTAAGAAGTTAATATGAACAGGACCGTTACCTGCAACTATTAAAAATACACCTCCAATTAGTGAAGTTACTAGTTGATGACTGTTAGACAGACTTAATTAACAAAAGGGCTAATATTTTCAAAACTAAACAGAGACAGTGGGTGCTCAATTTGAGACACTTTAAACCAGCCTGATTTCAGAAAGTGCTGAGAACCTGCCCTTTGAAATTCAGCCCCCTTTAAAGCATCTCAAGTTGGGCCCACAAGAAGTAAGACACCAAAGATCATTAGTCCCTTTTGAAAATCTTGACCTACAATATTTGATGCATTAGAAAAATCATAGAATATACATATACAGTAAAATATACATATAAAAATATTTTACCGAGATGAAGTCTTTTTCTGCCTTTGTGGTGTGGAATGAGAACTGGTTTTATGTCCAAGTCTTGAATAATCATAGGTTCTACCCTATAAGCCACTGGGTCAAGCTGCAAATAAAGAGAAAGCCAGAATAACTAAAATTATTTAACGTTTAAAAATCCAAAATTTTAGTGACATTTCAGTTAAAGAAACCTGTTGACAATTACTGAAGATAATTTGTAGATTCTGTCTTTTTCAGTTATCTCAAGTGTACTAATGTTTAGTTAAACTGTAAATCACTGCTGGTTCATTAACACAATGAATGTTTTCTTTCTTTTTGATTCAGAGACTCTAGGAGAGGGACATGACAGCAGAGATGAGCATTATTTTGCCCCAGCTCTTTAACATAATACATCCAGTGCACAAAGGATCTCTCTTGCTACAGAATTAGCAAATATCAGTAACCATTCAAAACACCACAAAATCTTGCAATACTCTACTCAACTATGTTGAAAGCAACAAAGTCAAGATAAAACTCAGATTTTCCCCAGTTTTCAGTATTTCATATAACTGGTATACTGGTTGGTAACATGACAAGATGGGGATGAAGAGAAGGATAAATCTATTGTATTTTACAATAACAAAGCGTTTCCAAATCTTGATGTGAACATCAGAAGTGGAGGAAGACAAAGAGCACGCTAAAAGTCAGATGATAGAAAACAGATTCTCAATAAGATTATTATTTTGGCTTTGGAAAGCGAAGAGGGCAGGTGGCAAGGTAATCAGGCTAGGGATTAAGTACATGACTTGCAACCAGCTACTTATTTTCTGTAGAGGTTCAGAAATAACCATGGGTAATTGCAACATTCAGGGGATGATGACTGTTTTAAAATTACTTTTGGTGTGTTAAGAAGTTCAAATGCAATTTTCCCACCTTCCTTTCATATAAATTACTAGAAATCCAGTCTCACAGGTACTTCTCACTCACTGGATGATAAATATTGAAGAATCCTTTGCAGGTAGGAAGTCTATAGTTCTCATCAATCTTCTCCACTCCTCGTACAGAAAGGAACACACCAATTGGAGAACCCAGGGCAAAGAAATTCTCTGGTTCGAAGTCTAGCACGCTGTAAGCCACAGAAACCTAGCAGCACAAAGTAATCAAATAAAATAAATGCCACCTCAAATGTCAGGCAATTCACTTTAAGCCTCACTAAAAAGGGAAGATGGTGACTGACTCAGCAAACACCCAATAACCCGCTAGTTTACACTACAGGGTGGCAGATATTTGCTGGGATATTCTGCCCATATGGCTTACATGGAGAAGCCTTACAAAGACATCTTAAAAAACACACAGGAAAGTACATGAGGATAAGTCAAACTAACAGGAAACATTTCAATGTATTTTTTTTAAATAAAACTTTAGATTAAGAACAGATCATTCAAATTTCAGGTCTACAATGATGCAGAACAAAGGTAATGTGTAAGCATCCAAAGAAAACCCAAATGACCATTCAACACCATGGCTCTCCATGGTGCTGTGATTTAACATAGGAGACCTTGATTTGGGAATGAAGCCAGCCCTAGCCACTCTGAAGGGGTGAAATTATTTGTGGTGGCCACATTACTGAAAGCAAAGCCTAATGCTAACTTTAACAAGCCCTCCCGCACTTATAAGGAAAAACAAGAAATACCCAAGTTCTTTTGCATGACTAGAATGAAATGGAATGTTTTTAATTTTTTTGTTTTGTTTTAGTATATAGCACTATTCTCAAATAAGATGTTTTAATTAACAATCTTACCTGGCCCGTACCAACTTCAAAATACTCATAGTCAATGTTCACAGAAGAAACGAAGGCACCAACAGGAAGTTTTCTCTTCGACCGCTCATGCAGGCTATCAGATTCTGAAGTGGCCACAGAAGTAACTGCTTCTTTTGCTTTCTGTGCAGCTTCCTGAGTTTGCACTGCTTTTATTTCTGCTAATGCTTTTTTCTTTTCCTATTGAAACAAAGTTATCAAAACCAGAAAAAGTTTATTGCTTTGGCAACTCTTCTCAGTCCCTATCTTGGGCTTTCAGATGTACCTTATGCATTTACAATTGGTCTGTTTCAGACATCAGAAGCACACACACATCCCACCCCACCACACCCTTGTTTGTTTGTTTTTTGCCTCTTTCTACCAACCTTCCTTATGGAGCACTGTGGGAACCTGCACAGAGGATTCTAGGGCACAACTAGCATGAACACTTGCAGGTAGCCAAATAAAGTACCACAGCTTGAAAACTCAGAATATGCGCCATATTACCCAATGAAGCAAACACCACATTCTTTGATTCTTCTAGTTGATGGTAACTGGTTGCCAAGTCACTGAACGTGTTAACATTTATTTTAAGTTTTTGTTAAGAATAGTGCCAGAAAACAGATGAAAGCATTCCTCCATCCATCAATCTTCAAAACAAGTATTGTTTATAGCATGAAATCCGTTCAATATTTGAATGAGGCAGTTTTGTTCATTCTCATTTACAAAAAGCACAGAAAGCGATTACTATGACAATACCAGCTTATAGTAGGAGTAATAGAAAACCTGAGAGTCTAAGTTATAAAATGATTAAACTGCAGACCACCTCATTCTGAATTAAGTGCTGTAAGAACTGATACTAATACTGAGCTACCTAGAATTAGTTGTTGGTGGCAATCTAGAATATTGTACTATAAATGGATTTTCACACTGATGATCAAGAGCTGTTCTCAAGAGTTGAAAAAAATCAACCATTTAAAGAAGGAAGTCATTTGGCATTGCTATTGAAAAGAAACACATTTTTCACAAGCACCAATTAAAACACAATCAGTAAATGAGGTTACATTTAGAACCAAGTATAAAAAAAATTGAATGGCAAACAAGCAAAAAAGATACAAGCATTAATCAGGGGAGGGACTAGGGTAGAGAGAGAAACTTTCACCTCTAAGTCATACATTCAAATCTAGCTTAGACCAAGAATGACCACAAGACACTATCTGACTGCTGTTCTGTGGCCTACATTAATTTGGTGGTTCAGTCCAGCTCCCAGTCAACAGAGCAAAATCCACCACCACAACTGGCAACAAGTTTGGCAATTTGAGCAAGGATAAAATTGACAAAGGTGAAATATCCTTTCACCCTCCAAGTTAGGTATGAGGCATACTGCAGAGATGCCATGAAGAAGTTATGCACTGCAGCTACCTGTACTGTGCTTCACTCTCTCTTTTTTCCATACACTATTACATTTTATCATTGTAGAATCAAGTTAGGAAAGGATTTTCTCTATAAAATTCAGTTTTGCTTTATATTCAAAATGCCAAACCACATTATCCTGGTATAAACTCTACAGAAACATGTCATGTGTGCAGTGTGGAGATCTACAAATATAATAAAATAGATTTTTATTGCTAATACACAGAAATCAGTTTTTAAAAAATTTGATCACATTAACTCTTTCCCTTGTTAAAAATTATCACATTCCCAAGATGCTACAGATAAGACCTATAAATCTGGTATAATTAAAAAAAGATTATTTGGCATTTACTGGAAATTCTGCAGTGATTTCTTGCATTATTCTTTTGCTCATTGTTATTGAAGTTAGTGGGGGGAGGAGGGAAGGAAGGAAAAAAAAATCAAAGATTCTGACAGACCCCACCTACAAGGAAAAAGCAAGAACTTGTTTTTCCCCAAAGGCTTTTAACTCATTGATCTATAGATTAGATCTTTACTTGGACAAATGAACTATAATTGTGTCTAATTTACTGAATATAAACAGGCAAAACAGTATTTAAAAATTAAGTTAGTCAGTTTCATTTCTGATAGAAGGGTGCAATATTTAAAGTCTCTCCCAACATTTAGGGCTTATCTTCCCAAAAGGAGTTTCTTGTAGGATTCTATCCTGTCAAACCTCCTGCTTAGCAGCCACACACGTACAGTAGGAGAGATTGAGATGTTTTGAGCAGTAATATCAGCAGTATGCCGTTGAAATTTTTATTTCTACTTATCAAACTTATTTTTTGAGTCTCCTTGTTTTCTAGTTCCTGAATGAATTAGGATCCTGCATGAAAGCTAGCTGGCTTAGGATCAAACCACACAACACAGGTGATGATAGCGGACAGAGGGAAACACTTTGAAGAGTTGACAGAGGCTACAGCTACTCCTTCATTTGAGGGGCACACCACACAGCCTGAATGGTTCACTATCTCAGGATCTTAGAGCCTTCACAGATTCTGGATTTTCAGATGATGGTGGCAGGCTTTGTACCTTTTAACCATTGTCAGTTGGTTACTACTAGAACTGTTAGAAATTTTGAGTTTAACAACATTTATAAATAATTCAATTTCGGATGGAAAACCTGAAATGTTTTTGTTGATGTTTTTTGAACAGTTTTACAGTTGGTTAAACTTTTTCAGATTGACTAGCTCAGCAAAATTTTGAAAAAGTTGAAATTGAAATAACATTGCAGATTTCAAAAAAATTCTCATGTGCAATTCAAAGAGCTGATTGTCTACAATGCTCTATATGCTTACAAGACTGGGGTATCTGAGTCCACTTCTCTCCCCATGCCCACCCCACAGCATCTATGATCATCTCAAATCATCTTGCTCTCTGTCAGTTTAATTCTTGGGAAGAGCACATTACTCTTGTTTAATGTTTATAGCCAAAGGTTTGGCAACCTTTAGAGCACTGAATTACTATACAACAGCCAGGCACATGTACAAAAGTCAGTAATACTAAAGGCCAAATCATATCACCATATTAAAAATAGCTCCTTTTATCCTAGCCAGTAAATCCCGTACCAGATGAACAGCCTTCACCTGCTGGTCACCTATCCTCTTGCTGACTAAAAAGATTGATATGCATCGATCAATGCATCAATTCAGTGTAAAAAAATCCAAAACATGTGGGGCAAGATTTTCTGAAGTATCTAAATGACTTAGGCACGTCTGAATATTTTACCTGTGATGACTAACATATTTCATATACCTTTCTGACAGTATAAAATATACGATTGTCAAGCAATTAAAAAAATTAATCACAATTAATTATAGTGTTAAACAATAATAGAATACCATTTATTTAAATGTTTTTGGATGTTTTCTACATTTTCAAATATATTAATTTCAATTACAACACAGAATACAACGTGCACAGTGCTCACTTTATATTTATTTTTTATTACAAGTATTTGCACAAAACAAAATAAATAGTATTTTTCAATTCACCTAATACAGGTACTGCAGTGCAATCTCTTTATCATGGAATTTGAACTTACAAATGTAGAATTATGTACAAAAAGTAACTGCATTCAAAAATAAAACAATGTAAAACTTTGGAACCTACAAATCCACTCAGTCCTACTTCTTGTTCAGCCAAGTTTGTTTACATTTGCAGGAGATAATGCTGCCCATGTCTTGTTTACGTCACCTGAAAATAAGAACAAGCGTTTGCATGGCACTGTAGCCGGCATTGAAAGATATTTATGTGCCAGATGTGGTAAAGCAGGGGTCCTCAATGTGGTGCCCGCGGGTGCCATGGCGCCCACTGGAGCATCTAAGTGCGCCCGCGTACTGACTGGCGGACGAGCATCCGCCGAAATGCCGCTGAGAAGCAGCATCATCCAGAGGCGTTGTCGCTGAAATGCCGCCAATTTTCAGCAGCAACGCCTCTGGATGACGCTGCTTGTCAGAGGCATTTCGGCGGCGACACCTATTGACATTGCTGCTTGTCGGCGGCATCTCGGCGGATGCTCGTCCGCCGCCACGGTCCTCTGTGGCTCGTTGTCTGGCGCCCACTGGACGAAAAAGGTTGGGGACCACTGTGCTAAAGATTCATAACCACCATTCCAGAGGACGTGTCCATGCTGATGATGGGTTTTGCTTGATAACGATCCATAGCAGTGCATACCAGCGCATGTTCATTTTCATCATCTGAGTCAGATGTCACCAGCAGAAGGCTGATTTCCTTTTTTGGTGGTTGGGGTTCTGTAGTTTCCGCATTAGAATGTTGCTCTTTTAAGACTTTTGAAAGCATGCTCCACACCTCGTCCCTCTCAGATTTTGGACGGCACTTCAGATTCTTCAGAAACCTTGGGTTGAGTGCTCTAGCTATCTTTAGAAATCTCACATTGGTACCTTCTTTGCATTTTGTCAAATCTTTAGTGAAAGTGTTCTTAGAATGAACAACATGTGCTGGGTCATCATTTAAGACTGCTATAACATGAAATATGTAGCAGAATGCAGGTAAAACAGCGCAGGAGACGTACACTTCTCCCCTAAACAGTTCTGTCACAAATTTAATTAACACATTTTTTTTTTTTTTAAACTAGCATCAGCAGCATGGAAACATGTTCTGGAATGGTGGCCGAAGTATGAAAGGGCATATGAATGTTTAGCATTTCTGGCATGTAAGTACCTTGCAATGCTGGCTACAAAAGTGCCATAAGAACAGTTGTTCTTTCTTTCAGGTGACATTGTAAATAACAAACAGGTAACATTATCACCCATAAATGTAAACAAACTTGTTTGTCTAAGCAATTGGCTGAACAAGAAGTAGGACTGAGTGGACTTGTAGGCTCTAAAGTTTTACATTGTTTTGTTTTTGAGTGCAGTTATGTAACAAAGAAAAATCTATATTTGTAAATTGCACTTTCATGATAAAGAGATTGCACTACAGTACTTATATGAAGTGAACTGAAAAATACTATTTCTTTTGTCATTTTTATAGTGCAAATATCTGTAATAAAAAATAGTAATACAAAGTGAGCCCTGTACACTTTGTATTCTGTGCTGTAATTGAAATCAATATATTTGAAAATGTAGAAAAACACCCAAAAATATTTAATAAATTTCAACGGGTATTCTATTGTTTAACAGTGCAATTAAAACTGTGATTAATTGCAACTTTTTTAAAAATCGCAATTATTTTTTTTAGTTAATCACGTGAGTTAACTGTGATTAATTGACAGCCCTAAAAAAATACAGTTTGGCTCTAACTTTGTCTAGCATAGTACCTTTGGAAAGAAAGGAAATTACTATACCTGCATGAAGTATGGATTTAAAAAAATTGTCATACCTACTGAGTTAAGCAGTTTTAAAGCAGAGACGGGTTTTATGCTATGCAGTATTGCAGTGAAAGGTTCATTAATATTGTCCACAATGTCCTTCACAAAGCTTTTAGGTATTTAATAGTTGAAGCAGAAGACTGTTTTTAGTGACATGCTGCATAACCCTCCTATATGCAGAGAGATTCTGACAACCTCTGATGAGGCAATTTTATGCACGTTATATAGAGAAGTATTGAAATCATTTGGGCCATTACATAACAGTAGAGAATGGTACGTAATAGTAGAAAAACAAATAATGTTAAATAATGCCAATATAAATGCATTATAAAACCATGCGCATTTACCTGTTTGGCTGCTCTGTCTTTTACAAAGTTGGCAATTTTCTTTCTTGGTCCAAGAGGGATACCCATTTCCTTCAGGTCATCAGCTGTACACATCAGCTGGAAAAAAAGATATATATATATATGCACTTCTTACTTCTTAGTGACTTACAGAAAATATGGCTTAAAAATTAGTTAAGTAAACTCAAATAGTGCAGATTAAGATTTACACAGAATTAAATAAAGATCAAAGAGAGTTTAGGACAACAATAAACATACATAACAGGAGACCAACCTACTTAACTGAAAGTGTTATGGATTCACATAATATTTAATCTTAAGTATACAATACATACAATTAAAGTTTCAATTTAAAAAAGAGCTATTTAGACTAAGCTCTAAAGCAAAAAAGATTGTCTGGCTCCCAATTTCAACTTAAACTGTTAACTGTACCAGAGATTCCATATCAATTCTCTCCTTTTCAAATGTGTCGATATATTCTGAGACACTGAGCATTTCCAGAGCCTTCTGTAAGGTTGGCACTTCATCCTCTACATCAGGATCACAGGGCTCCTCACCAGAAGGAGTTATCATGGGCGCCAAGGAGTTGGTATTCTCTATCACCTTGAGAGAAGATTAAAGCAGCGCAATGAGATTGACAGATAGAGTGAGGAGTTAACAGCAAGCTTCAATGAACAAATATATGCTAAACCATATTTTTAAAATATCGGTAACATCTGAGCATTGTTAATCATCCTAGCCTAAGGGCTTTAAAAAAACATCAAATATCAACATCAAATTTTCAACCAATAAGAATGGACTGACACTAAATTAAAATATTTAAAGGGAGACTAAAAGTGACAATGGGGTTCCTGGAGTTTTGAATCTCCATGGTTTACATATCAAATGCCTTTAAGGTTAAAAAAAAAAAAAAAAATCTACCTGCCCTCACTCTGAGACCTGAGAACTAAAGTAAACTGACTCCTCCTCATGTATATCCATCATTACTCACAAAGTTCTTCAAGACAGTATTTTACCTCTCTTTTGCAGACAGCTTTACCTCACTTTCCCTATTTGCTCAATGCCATATAATCTGTAACAGAGCCAATGTTTAGAATTTAAGAGTTTCTGGGTCCCGGCCCAATGCCTACATCCACTAGACAGAACCTCCACAGACCTTTAAGTTTATATGGTACAAGAAACCTCAAATATAGAGACTACAGAAACACAAACTGACTACTCTTAGATTGCATTTTTCCACTAGTCAATTAAAATTTACTATCACATCAGGTACTGTGTTAAACTGATAAAAGTTCTGACAGCTTGAGAAACATCTCCAAAAAAACATCAGAGTGAATTCATCTCAAAATTCAGGTATGCAAGTAATACCTGCTTGTCACGAACAACCACATCATTCACAAGCCCATTAGCAGCAGTGGGAGGTGCAGAGTTTCCTGATGAAGTCAAGTCTTTCTGGTTGGACAATATGTCAAATAAAATTAAGGCACCTGGAAATATAAATTGTTTTGAGTAAATATTCCAGTTTTCTTGATCCAAAATCTTAACAAACAGGACTTCTTGGGGATAGCAGTGGCTGGAGGTAGGGTGCAAGAAAGTTCACTTACATAATTTTACAGAAAAATTAAAAAACAAAGAAACAATGTTTAGATAGTACACTTATGTGAGAATTCCTAGCGTATAGGAATTGCTTAAAGCTGGTTCACGTGAACAGCAATTACAATAGCCAACATCACCTTTACTCATTAACTCAGGTTATGGAATCTTCCTAGAGCCGGGACTGGAGGAACAGAGCCCAAACAACACAGACAGGAATTCATAGCTTCATAATACCCATAATGCACGCATAGTAGGATAGTATTATCCCCATTTTACAACTGGGGAAAGCAGGCACAGAAGATAAGTGACTAACCCACTGTCACATGTCAAATTGATTTTTTAAGACTAGACTAGAATGCAAGTCTTTTGACTCCCATCTCTATGCTCTAACCTCTAGATCATAATGCCTCTTAAGAATGGAGTATTATAACAGATTCTAGACAGTATTTGGTCCTGCCATGCGGGCAGGGGACTGGACTCGATGACCTCTCGAGGTCCCTTCCAGTCCTAGAATCTATGAATCTATAAACCTGACTATATTGACATTTTGCATGAGTAGCCAACAACACTCCAAAAAACCATTATGGTCTATCAGGCCAGCTTTCCCCATGCTTAAACGTAGTTTGCATTTTTCTCTATCTAGCAATGCTATTTTGTCCCAGAAAGTAAACAGATATATTAGTAGATTACCTAAACTGTGCCCAGCAACAGAGACTCCTCCTTTAAAGTCTGGGTTACGACTCATGAAAAGTGCATGTAGGCGGTTCATTTCCAGGCCTACTTTATCCACAATGGCCTGACAGTAGGTTGGGCTGTTGTAAAACAGTATATCAAGCAAGGTCTCATTGGTGAAGTGGCGCAGACGTCCAATGCTTGGCAAAGTGATTTTTTTAATATTCCTGGTGGTGCAAAAATTTTAGCTGTAGAATGATTATGTTAAAAGTCTTTATAAGAGCTTTGCAATTCCATTTTTCCATAGTTTTGAAGGTTTAACCATCTGGCAATCAATTCAGAGTACCCTAACCATAGCAGTCATGTTCTCCTCAAACCAAAATAAAACTTTCTGGTCTCATCTCAAACTCATACATTAGTGCTAATATCTTCTCTTTAAATTGTTAGTGTATTTATTTCTATGTTAAGGAATTTATATGTCTCTCAACCTTTTATGTCATGTTTAGGTTTAAGGGAAAACCTGTGATATTACTTCATTATAATTTTGCCCTGTTGCCAAGGGTGTGGGGATGGGGAGAAACGACTGTGTATAAAAATAGGAGGTGAAATGAAGTACAGCCTCCTGACAGCCTGCACCAGAAAGGAAAGAGAGAGAATACATCAAACAGGGAGGGAAGAGACAATAAGAATGGGACTACAAAGAGGGAGGTTACAAATGAAGGACAAGCAGTGACAAGAGGAGAGGTTAATATTTGAAAAGACAATACATATTAACCCTCTTTACTGCACTCAGCTGTAGAAATGATGAGTGAAATACCCATCAGGGAAATGGTTACCATATTTATTCATTATCTTCCTTCCTATTCATGATCACATAACATCTCTAATGACAACTAACACAATTGCTTATGTGGAAAAGAAACGTCAGGAAAATATTTAATCTATTATCTTTTAATGAAGTCTAGCAGCTGGAAATAAGGCAAGTCAGCACTATGTGATCATCCAGCTTGTTCTATCACCCACTGTTTAGAAACTTCTCAACTAAAACATTACAGAAGAATCATTCTATTATTATCAAACCATGTTTATCTACCTTGCCTTTACGGTATGTAGTAATTTCTCATTCATTTTCCTTAACTCTATAAAGTACTGTATTATGCAATTTGTATGACAGACGCTGTGCATAGTGGTACCATACTGTATACAAACCTGTCTACACCTGTCGCATCCCCATGTAGAGAGCTATGCCAGTGAACCGGTAGGAATTCAACTCTGCTCACTTTAAGTTCCTCTAAAGACTTCTTAAAATGAGTCTGCAACAGTTTCAGAGACACGGTCCTAAAATCATCAACTTGGGAGGTGGTGGTGGGAGGGAAGTAACGGAAATCAGATATTAATGATAATCAAACAAAGGCCTAACACAACAGGATTTCAAATATGTTTCTCAACTATACTGAACATTTTTAAAGTCCTCTTTCCCCATTTAATTTTTTTTTTTTTTTTTAAAGAAGTTACAACATTTCACAAAAACTACTTATGTAGATATAAGAAAACTGTCAGGAAATAGTTAAATATCTAGTTCAAAGTTGTATTTGGTGTATCCCCAAATAAAACCATATTTAGTTCCATGATCAAATATATTTTTGTGGGGTTTTTTTTGTTTTGATTAGAATAAATACGGAATATAAATTTATTAGGCAAAAGTCTTACCCTAAATGTTTAAGTTGTTTCAATCATTATACATGAACTTATAAAAATATGAGTTTAGTGTTGAGGGACCCATAGCAATAGCTAAAATTATCAATGACCGTTTTGAGGAAAAACCAATACTATTTTCCATTTTTGGCTTCTTTCTCAAAATAAGGAAATATTTGCAATTCTTAAAATTAACACACTGTTCAAATAACATTTCAAAAGCAATATAAAAACTGTCTAAACCACATTAAAGAATTCAATTAATGAAGAGAACTATAACCCAAGTTTAAATACTTAAGAATAAATCTATGATTAAAGACTTACCACATTCAACAATGCTTCTAAACCGTAAATCACACACAGGACCTATGCCATGAACCATGAACACTAAATGGTCTATTTGAGACATCTCCCCTATAAAAAGCAAAAGAACAAATATTAGTATGTGATTATGCTCACAGTGAGGCAGTTTAGTCATGTAGTTTTATATAACAAGTATTTAGGGGTTTAGGACAGGACAGTAATAATGTGGCCCAGGATACAATTTCACCTACAAATTTTCTTTTATAATTAAGAAAACCCATTTCTTGCCACCACTTCAATTTTACTTAACTTTTCCTGTCTTTATTATTTACAATGCCAGTGTCATTCCACATGCAAGAAAGTGTGGAATTATACAGTTATATATATATTTATGCATGCATCAGAACCTGCCCATCTATGGAAGTACAGTGCAAGTTCAAAGAAGTACACACTTAAAAGCAATTCAAGTACCTGAGACTGATGACCATGTTGGGTCTTTTGTTCAAATGTGAAGGAAAAGTTGTAGTTCCAGCCAAAGCAGTATAAGATTTATACAATTAGCATAATACTACCATCAGTCAGATTATACTCTCACACTGTCTACATCTATTAGCAGAAAACTAAGTACTGTTAATTTTCAAAACTTTTCAGAATTATGGGATGGAGTAGCCTAAAAATCCCAGAGGCAGATTTAGGAAGCCAATTTAACTGTGAAAATGGAAGATTTATTTGTAGGCAAGGAGCAACTGACTGACCCTTACAAAAGCAAACAATGTTCTCCAATAATATGCAATGATGGTTGCACTGGTAACACTTGCTTTCCTCTTGGCTGTAAGAATGGCACTCTCCTGGAAACACTGTCTGTCTGACAAATATATTGGGGCAGAGCGCGATTGTTTTGCAAAGCTTTGATCAATCTGATTTATAAACCACAGGCAAAAAAGAGGGATTCAGGAGGACTCTCCCACTGCAGTCCACATGTGCCCTGTCACATACCATCCGGAATTTCATCATGATCATCGTCAATGCCACGCTTTACAACCCTTGGCCTTGTCTGACCATCTTGCGTGGTCCCCCATTCATCTGGTACTGCAGAAGGTTGGAACTGAACTATAACCTGAAAAGAAATATATCGTCTAACTTTAAACAAGGAAAACTCATTTTCTAGTCTGTTTACCTGAAAATTCTGGCCTTAGAATGTATGAAGGTACTGTATGTTTTAATATACTTCTCATTCACTAAATGTATCTCTTGTGACTGACTCCAATACATTTTCTGTTTTTCGCTATTATTCCTATGCTTTATTGGGTGAGTGGCTAGCTGACTAAAACTAAACTAAAACAAGACTTAAGTAATTCTTGCTGGTTTGGGGGAAGTAACTAGACAAAATAACCTTTACCAAGTTGTCTTCCATAACTGGGGGAAGTTGGCCTGCTGATTGGTTCAGGTTTGCAGTGCCCAAGAGTACCTTTCATACTTCGTCATGCCCACACTTGATTAGCAGGTTAGATATTTTTCTCTTAGGAAACAGACCTTACAAAAAATCAGTCTCAAAGTGACAACATTATGATACACTTTTTCACATGGGGCAATATCTTAAGTCAATGCAGAAACCTGAGCTACTACAGAATTCAGCCATCTGCCTACTTACCTGAATTTTCAGCTAGAAGTATGTTACACCTGCATTCCACAATCTACATTGGTTTGGTGCAATTTAAGGTACAGGTTTTAAACTAAACAGCCCGTAATGGTTTGAGTGCTGCCTACCTGAAGGATTTACTAGCTGAAACGTCATAGCTTGTGTTATATGCAGTGTTGTAGCGGTGTTGGTCCCAGGATATTAGAGAGACAAGGTGGATGAGATAATATCTTTTATTGGACCAACTTCTGCTGGTGAGAGAGACAAGCTTTCAAGTTCACACAGAACTCTTCTTCTAGCCTGTGTTATGCAGGAGTTCAAAGTACATGACGAGAGTGGTCCCTTCTGGCCTTAAAATCTATTGCATATCTCCTCACATGATACCAAAATAGCCAAGGTCAGCTGAGCTGACAATCCCTCATTTAACCACTTGGGAGCTGCTGGCAGGTATTCACATCAAAAGGCCTTTGACTTTAAAAGTTGTCCCACCTCCCCAGTGGCCTAAGAACACCCAAATGTATTAACTTTGTGGTTACATTGCAAAATCTCTCAGGTTTTAGAAGAGAGGATGATTTTTATTATTTCTGATAGTTTGTTGAGGTAAGGAGAGTTTATCAACATTATTTTTAATGTACACATACCCAAGGCAATGAATAAGTATATTTTTAAAACTCCACATGCTAAATTTGCATTCAACTTATGCTTTACATAAAAGCACTCAATTCCATGCTACACCGCAAAGACCTAACAATCAGATAGTTAGCATTACCTTAGGATTATGCATAACGATTGTTTCCCCATTTGGAAATTCAAGTCGCCGGTGCCACTGATTCGTAGTGACAGCTTTTTTATATTCTGCCTGCAACAATAGACAAGTTATGTAAAACCAGTATGTCTGTTTAGACTAACTACATGTAACATGCCAAGCCAAAAGTTAGGGCTTGCCTACATGATGCACTAGGGCACTCCAGCTGGGGTGTATATTCTCATGTGCACCAGTGTGTCACACATGACCTGGATGTGTGAACCCTGCTGGCACACACTAAAAGTTCCCTAGTGCACGGTGATGTAATCCTGTTTCAAACAGCACTATGTAATGTGCACTAGGAAACTTTTAGTGCAGGACATGCTGGTGCATCCCCAGAATTTACAACCCAGTTGGTGTGCACTAATGCAGTATTTCTCAATGACTGGTCTGTGGACTGGCGCCCGTGCCCTAGATCTCCCTGACACAGTTTAGGAAAGCAGAAAGCTAGTCTCTGGTATCAAAAAGGTTGAGAAACACTGCATTAACACACCAGGTTGACAAGCTTTTAGAATATGCTAGGACACTATTCGCATAATTTTATTTACAGTAGGGAAAATGATAGGGATATACAGCACTATAATGTGACTCAAGTTATAATCTGGCAACTGCATAAATATAAATATATGAAGATATACCTATCTCATAGAACTGGAAGGGACCCTGAAAGGTCATTGAGTCCAGCCCCTGCCTTCACTAGCAGGACCAAATTCTGATTTTGCCCCAGATCCCTAAGTGGCCCCCTCAAGGATTGGGCTCACAACCCTGGGTTTAGCAGGCCAATGTTCAAACCACTGATCTATCCCTCCCCCGAATATATTTTAGGCCAAAAGCACTAAGGGACAAAAGTGAGTCTTAAAGCATCTTACAAAGCCCCACTTTGTGCATTAGACAATACTAATTTAGCCCCTTTCTGTAATACAATTTCAACCAGGAATGTAAAAGCTTTTCTAGAAGAGAGATAATAGCTCAGAATTGTTAGGTTAAGTTCTTAGTTATGTTTACTTAAAAGTAATACTGACCTCTAGCTTCTCACTGAAATCCTCAGTATAAGGAATAAACCTGCTATCTTTGTCTCCCTTATAAAACCATGTACATCGTCTGACTTCAGATGGCTCTTCTTCCCAATATACAGCTTTCCTTAGTCTGTCATACAGGTAAACATCATAGCGCCCCCCATCAGTGCTCAAAACCACGCTCTCAGGATCAGGTTGAACTAGAATACAAAATTCATGCTTTGTCACAATAATAATGTGTGCTTTCCTCTTTGAAAGTTGTGAAAGCGATTAGCATTCTGATTGACATTAACCAATTAAAACAGTAACCTACGCTGTTTTGAACTCTGTTCAAAACCCCTGCTTTTATCGCTTTCCTCAAAATTTATGTACTTCTCCACACTTTTAGATAAAGGAGTGAAAACATTTTCAGGAGTGACAGCTTGGAGTTACTTATTTTTTCTGTTGAACAAAGGATGTTAATGAAACACTAGTGGGGAAAGACCTGTTTGGACATATAGTGGTGTGCCACTTTCTCCAGTTGCTCCACTTCATTCCATTATGAAATTCAGTAGGCTGAGAGCAGAGTAAAATATGCCATTATCCTGATCTATGAAGTAAAGTGCCTCAGAGATACGGATTCTACTCAGTTTCAGATGTGTGCTAGTACACTGAAATGAGTGGAGTCTGTGGAAAAGCACAGCACCACAGGATGGACAGAACAGAAAAATGAAAACAGACCACAAAAGGAAGGAGGGCAAACAGGAGGAGAAATCATATGAAAACTTGGAAGGCATTAGAACAACAGTGAACAGGCAAGTTCCTCAAACAGTCAAGTAGTTGCTAGAAATTCTCTACATATTGTATGCTGTATAACAATACTAATTCTGTATCCACCGCTCAGATTAAATTATCTTGCTTACTGTAGTGTGTAACACATTGAGCCCTGAAAGTTTACTCTCACTGCCTTGATTATGTGCAGCAGATCCCATTCGACTGAGTGATATTTTGCAGAACCACCAGGGCCGGCTCCAGGCACCAGCTCAGCAAGCAGGTGCTTGGGGTGGCCAAGAGGAAGGGGTGGCAAGTCGGGCTCTTCGGAGGCAATTCGGCAACGGGTTCCTCTCGGAGGGAAGGACCTGCCGCTGAATTGCCGCCGAAGAAGAAAGCGGCTTTTTTTTTCCCCCACTGCTTGGGGCGGCAAAAACCCTGGAGCCGGCCTTGAGAACCACCACCCCATTCCACCCTAATCTTCACCCACACATACCAAGAATCAGCTAATAACTTCCATTTTTCATCAATAACTATCCTATAAAGTTGGGCCATCGGCCTGTAAAGGCTAAGATATCAAGATAAGTAAATCCATTTGAAGTCACACTCTTCTAGCATTGCTACTTTCTAATAAAAAGGTCTTTAGTGTGAGTGGAATGTTTTGCCATATTTCCTATTATAAATTTGTTTCTATCAAATCCTTGAAAATAACTTATTATAAACTTGACCGATTTCTCATCTCCAATTACTGGAAAAAATAAATTAAAGAGACATGGCTGTCAAGACGGATAGGGTTAATCGTTAGACCAACCATCTCTTTTCTGAAAGACCAATATGCTCTCTGCTCTATCATCTTCAACAGGGTTGATAAAAATCAATGATTTACAAATAAATACCGTATTTTCCGGCGTATAAGACGACTGGGTGTATAAGACGACCCCCAACTTTTCCAGTTAAAATATAGAGTTTGGGATATACTCGCCGTATAAGACTACCCCTCTTCCAACGCACACCAAAAAAAAATTAAAAAAACATCAGATTTGATTTCAATATGGTAATTTTAATTCAAATGCTTATGACATGCAGGTACTTAGCAGGAAAACTGTCATTTATAAACATAAGGCTGTTTGTCATCAAACATGTAAACATAAAACAGTGCAAGTGGATTAAACTTTTCCTAATTCACTCTAAAGCTGAAAGGAAGGATAAGACAATAAACCCATGGGAGCTGCCATGCTGTTTGTTTTCTAAGCTGTCAACCAAACTGGAACTGATGATGATAGGAGGAAGATAACAAACAAGAGAGAGAGAGCAAGTGCCGGGCAAGTCCCTGGCGAGTTAGCAACGCCCATCATAACTGCAAGCTACGGTATTTTTACAGGTTTTGCTGGCGTGACAGTTTCCCTTTAAAAGCCTTCAAAATCCTCCTGTTCGTCATCTGATATCATAAGTACATCAATGACATCTTGTGATACATTTGTAAGGCAGTCATCGTATGGATCGAATTCCGTATCAGATGGTGTGGTCTCAGCTTCGGCTTCCTCTTCATCTTGCCACAAGTAGTCGTCCTCCATACCATCTAATGAATTTGATATGCCACACTTCTTGAAAGACTTGATTACTGTTTCTGCATCAATATCATTCCAGGCTTTTATGACAAACTTGCACAAAACATCCAACCGTGGAGCACGCATGTTTCCTCCTTTTGTGAATGACTTTTCGCCGCTAACCATCCATTCATTCCACTGTTCTTGAATGCGATCTTTAAATGGCTTGTTTAGGCACACATCCAGTGGCTGTACCAACGATGTCAATCCTGCAGGAATAACTGCCGCATCTGTGTTTAGTCTTGCAAGCATTTGCTTGGTGCTGGGAGTTAAATGAGCCCTGAACATATCCCACACCAGTAGACTACATTTTTGAATAAGTCCACCTGGTCGCCTGCTCCATACATTATCAAGCCATAGCTTTACCCCTTCTTCATCCATCCTGCCTTTTTCATTCACATGTACAAAACAACCAACAGGGAACTTGAATTTCGGCATTGTTTTTCTTTTAAAAATAATCATTGGTCTCAGTTTGGCGCCATCAGCTGTGCATCCTAGTACCACTGTAAAACTGGACTTCTCATGTCCTGTTGTTTTAATTAAAATTGTTTTTTCACCTTTTTGATGGACAGTTTTATTTCCAACCATATCAAAATTCATTGGAGTTTCATTCATATTTCCAATACTACTTAACGCATAGCCATGTTTAGTGCGCTGTTGTATTACGTATCGATGGAAACTATTTACTTTGCTATCAAGATCTGCAGGTAATTTTGGGGCAATTTTCATCTTTTGCCTCAGTACCATATTATGCCTTCCCATGAATCTAGTACACCAGGATACAGTGGCCTTAAATCTGTTGCTGTGATCTGGGTTAGATTTGGCCCACTGAAGTGCAAACAAATGTATTTTATTTCGTGTCACTACATAACCGTTTTGGCGATGCTCATTCACCATGTCTGCTACATGTTTTTCGAGTTCTGGCCAATGTGGAGTGCCTCTTCTTAATGCACACTTACCCCTTGGCATACTCTTTAATGCTTTTTCATTTGCTTTCCAGTCCCGAACCATCTTTTCTGTTACTCCATATTGTCTTGCAGCAGCGCAGTTATTATGTTCCATGGCAAAGTTTACAACTTTAAGTTTGAAACTGGCGTCATATTTCTTTCTTCTTGCTGGTGGAGCCATGATGGGGTTTTGACTGTTGGACATTTGTATACTGTACTGTATGTACTGGTGCTATACTGTATGAACAGGTACAGATACTGGTGCTGTACTGTATGTGGTACCCAGTATACAACAACCAGCCAATCACGGCAAGCGATGTACCTTACCGGCGATTGGCTGGTTGTTGTATACAAAGCCTGCTTGGATTGGTCAGCTCTCCCTGCCTGCCCAGCCCTCCCTGTCTCCAAGACTATCAGAGCGGTAGTGCAAACACGCCTCTTTCACCCGTCTGGCCCGCCCTTGTATCCTATTACCTCCTTCTCTGCCTCTCAGATCTCGCACATGCGCGCCTGCGCTGCTTCACTGCAGTCCTCAGGAGCGAGATCTGAGAGGCAGAGAAGGAGGTACGGTAAAAGGATACAAGGGCGGGCCAGACGGGTGAAAGAGGCGTGTTTTTCTGGGCACAGCGCCGCTCTTTTTTCCATACCCCGGGCGTCCCGGACGCCTGCAGCTTTTTCCGCCCTTCACTTACACCTTCCCGGTGAGGCGCCCCCTCACCTCGTCATCGGGCGGGGATGCGGCCGCGGCCGTTTTTGAGCTCCCCCCACCATATGCGGCGACCGCAGATTCTCCAGTCCGGCTCGGAAGTTTCAGCACCCGCCCTATAAGACGACACCCGGCGTATAAGACGACCCCCGACTTTTGAGAAGATTTTCCTGGGTTAAAAAGTAGTCTTATACGCCAGAAAATACAGTAAATAAATATCAGAATTTTTTATTTAAATTGGATTTTTTTGATAAAATGCTTTTTGAGGAAAAACCTATTAAAATACATTATAGCTCAGAGATATCTCATCATGGAATAGGGATTATAAATTCTAATTCTATAGTATGAGAATATATTAATGTAATGTTTAAGAAAAGTTTTGTAAATATGTTCCAATCTTATGGGCTTTCAGGGGCATCTGTATAGATTATTTAGGTTAATCTTTCAATCTACCCAATTGGACTCAGTGCTCAGTCTAGAAGATACCATCAGAGATGCTTAGTTTTGCAGTTCTCAAACTGTGGATTTGTGTCTCCAAAGATAACATGCTTGTTAACAGCAAAAATGTTTTTAAATAAATAAATAATACATAGAGGTGAGAAATAACAAATCTGCAAATTTGTGTACACAGAGTCAATCCCTTACCTCTCTCTAAAAGTGCAAAGTTTCAAAAAGTTCAATGAATAGAAGGTTGTTGGGGGCGGAATAGATCTGGACAAGGAGAAGTCTGGAGATAAATGTGAGAAGGGAGGGACAGGCAGTAGAAACAAAAGAATATGCTGTTTGAGCAGCATATTCCAGAAGCCTTGAGGTCTGAGTGTAGCCTTCATTGATTTGAGATCTACCATACCATTCTCTCACTAGAAGGGAAAACCTATAATGGCAGCAGGCCGTAAAAAAGACCCAGTTTGGGAATGAGAACCATTCAAGAACTATATGTTTATTGGTGATGTTTTAAAGAAAGTCACACCAATGAACTGATGGAAGTCACTTAAGCACTTGGATTCAGAGACTGTTAAAGTGATAATCTCACTTTCAACAGCAGTAGCTGCTTCTGCCAGTGTAGAAAGAATATTTTCTTCCTTTGGACTAATTCATTTCAAATTGAGAAATCGTTTGGGACCTGAAAAAGCAGGAAAGCTTGTTTTTCTCTTCCAGATTATGAACAAACAGGAAAATGAAGGTGAAGACGACTGACTTAGCTGTAGAAGCCAATATTTTAAATTTCTCATGTTGACCTGACTGACACAGTCGATTTCATTTTTGTGGGTTTTTTTTAATTTCATTTAACTATTTTAGTTAAAAACAATTTTAACAAAAACAAACCTGATTTAAAAAAAAATGAATGTTTAATTAAATTCAAAAATTCATATGCTTGTTTTGTTAAAATATTATGTGTTTGCTGTTGAAGAAAAAATCCAAAATACGTAACGTTGTTGTTTTAGTTAAATAAAACAATTTAAATGTTTGCCTGGTGATGTACTCCTCCTAATACAGCACGGCAAGAAAATCCTCCAAATATTAATGATTAACCTGTTGAATTGGAGATAGTTCACCTCCCAATGACTTCATAAATATCTGCTTCAATTACCATTCGTAAATAAAATAACCAAACAATCATTCATTTTCTGATATAGCTGTAAAACTGATCTGAAAAGTTTTCAAAATAAATCACTTTAAAAATGTATAGTGTGTACCTTCTAAAAATGAAACCTACATTTATCTGAGTTCTGAAGAATATGTATTAAGGTTATAACAACCAACAAGAATGCAGTTTTATGTAGAAATCCATGATTAAATTGAGTCTTCCTGACTAGTGATTTAAATGATTTACCGTATATACTCGTTCATAAGCCGAATGTTTTTGGTAAAAAAGTGACGCATCAAGGAGTGGGGGGTCAGCTTATAAAAGGGACTACACCAAAATTTGATGATTTTAAACTCTATGGAATCATTGAGTTGAATATCCAATACATTGTTGTTTTGTTTACCTGGAGCGTCTGCAGGCACGGAGCCCCTCAGCTACCTGTGGCCGCGGTCTGCCGCTCCCATTGGCTGGGAACAGCAAACCGCGGGCACAGGGAGCTGAGGGGCTCCGTGCCTGTGAACACTCCAGGTAAACAAAATGTCCCGACCCGGCGGCTTACCCTGACACACTGGGAGCCAAAGTTTTCCAACCCCTGAAATATAGGGTCAGTTTATGAAAGGGTCATACAGTTTTTGCTATTTTTATTTATCCATCTTAGGGGGGTGGGGGTCGGCTTATAAACGAACAGGCTAATGAACGAGTATATACGGTAAATCAAATCCACCCTGATCTTCAACCCAAAAAGATTGATGTTTTGCCCACCCACAAGAATGAAGATGTAAGGCAGAGCTAAGAAAAAATATAGTGCATACAATCACAGAGAAATGCAGCACAGCAAGTTTGTTATTGTGGGATGGTTACATATGTATTAGACCTGTACGCCTCAATAGTAATGAGGCCAAGTAGCAAACGTCCAACCTAGTAAACTTCTGGATTAGTAGAAAAGATTGGTTCAAGTTTATCTTCTCAATATAAGCCAACACCCAACATTCTCAGAGCATTCCTTCTTCATCTTTATAAATGAGCCACAGAACTCTTGCATTTATCTTCACATTCAATGGCAAGGAGCCACAATATAAGAATAAGATGTAAAGAAAGTTTCACTGCTTACCAGAGTTATAAACTTCTTCTAGTGTTACAGAATCTAGAATGCTGAATGGCATCCATATTTGCTTGTATTCCACCTCCTTGCAGTAAAACCAGTGAGGCTGAACTGGTTCATATTGGTTCTGTAGCAAAACAGGTGGTGCCTGCACCAGTGGACCTGCAGGTCTGGAAGTTTGCAGTGGTTGTGATGGTGATGGTAGTGCCGGCTGTGAATGAGGAAACTGAAAATACAGTAGTTTTATTACAGATGATTCAAGTATCTCAGTCTCAAATTATGTTTATTGAATATATTTTATATTTCATTTAGGAGGTTTTTCTCACTTGCCATTCTCACATGCTCCCCTCTTTCCAAAATATTAACTTTTTGGCATACACCTTTTATATACAGGATCTCCACCTGATGGTGTTTTAAAAATCCATATTATTTCAAGTTAAAGATCTGACTTTTTCTGTTCTCAGAAAAGATGGATAAGTAAAAATAGCAAAAACTGTATGACCCTTTTTCTCAGAAAAAGTAATCAACTAAAACTGCTGAAGTTTCAAACTTGTGATGGCCTAAGTGCTTTCCTTCATTTGAAAAAGTTGTTTTAAAATAAATGTTTGACGTTTGAAGATTCAGGCTCAGCATGTTTATCTTAAGTTTCTTTCCTATGGGCACCATATAAATATCTATACTCTGTTAGCTGCTCACTTAGACATGGATACACCAATGCAAGCGTTCACAGCTAACTTCAGTGAGTGGCTTGTACTTGTTGAGTTCAAAGAACACACAATCTGTGGCCCCAATCCTGCAAATGAATCTGGACAAGTGGATCCTTACCCCAGTGACTCAGGAAATTTAAGTCCTGATACTGAGAAGCACTATGGTTCTAAACTCAGTTTAGACTTCATAGGAGTTGTGGATTCTGATGACCTCTCAGGATCAGGCCCAAACTGCAAAAAAGGAGTTTTTCCCATTGCCATTAAGGGGACCAAAGATTTCAGCCTCATGTTAATGTGAGAAGAGGTGGCAAGATCAAGCACCCAAAAAGTCAAAATATTTCAAATTCCAAAAATTATGGTTGTTCAGGCATCATTAGCTTGGCAATGTTACATATACTCATAGACACACACCTTTCTATTCCTCTTTCCCTAGTGAGCAACAGAGGCAGGAAAATTTATGTAAGAAGATATGTTTAACATATCTAACATATATGTTAGCATCCAACCCTTTAAAACTGAAATCATTCTGACTACCAGCTTGTCTTCCAAAACCAAAGGATTAAAAAAAAAAAAAAAAAGCTATCTTGAGAATCACAAGAGCTAGAAACTAATCTTTTCACCATATGAAACCCAGGCATTCAGGATTTTATCTGTTACATAGTCTAGCTGCTAAAATCACGTGGCTTTGAAGATGTCACTTAGTAGATCAGTAAACTTTCCCAAAGCACTGGTCCTAGATCAGTGAAGACATTTTGATATCAGAGGGCAAAAGGACTCAAGATTCTCTTACTCTGTTAAGGGGTAACATGAAGCAGAAATAAAACAGAAAATTAAGACTATGGTTAAGGAAAAATATAATTAAAATAGAACAATCTGAAATAATTCTATATTAACACCAAGAAATCAAAGATTATTTGCATACCGGTGACAATGATCCTGGAGGGGTCTGATACATGTGGATAGGTGGTACAGAGGGTGGTGGCTGCACAAGCTGGCTTGGAGTCTGACTCTGCTGCTGCAGCTGCGGTGGAGTTATGTAAGGATTAGCTCTACTGCTTAAGGTGGTATGGCGATATGGGTTATATCCTTGCTGCGACGTTCCATGGGGAGGAGTAGAAAAGTTTGCAAGTGGGGGACAACTCTCTGGAGGAGTCTGATAAGCACTGATTCCCACCAGGGTAGTAGGTGGTGCACTATAAGATGATTGTGACTTCGGAACACTTGCTGCAAAAGCATTCTGCCCCTCTTGTGATCCAGGCAAGAATGGGAGAGAAGTTAGAGCCTTGGAGAAGGCTGATGGCCCAACAGGTGGTGTCACTGTTGTTAAGGGTGGCTGCCCTATGCTTCCAAATGGATCACTGGTACTAGGTACCTGGGAGAAATAGCTAAAAGTCTGTGGTGGATTAGGAGTAGCAGAAGTCTGACCCAAGAAGCTGTCTTCTTCTCCAACATCTGTGGAATCATCTGCAATGAAACATACAGCAGTGGTTAATGGAGCTATTCTAAGGAATTCTATCATTTGCTCTATAGTCAGACACTGTGCTATAATAGTATAAACTATTTCCAATATTTTGCTTATCTTAAGTGTTTTGGCATAATTTAGGCACCACATTAATGAAGGGTAAACATGCTATGCAGTAGAAGGTAGTAAGTCTCCAAAAACATTTGATTAATTTTATAGTCCATCTTAGAAACACACAGACAAAGCAGTCTGAGTTAATTAAAAATCCTAGATTGTTAGCCTTAGATTTGAATTCCTCTTATTTACAACGTGCTTATCATACCAACTTGTACTTGCACAATACAAAAAAAATTATTCAAGTAGTAAAAAAGTGACATTATAAGAACTTCACTCCCTTTTATTTTCTTCCACCTGCAAAAAGAGGATCATTTGAACTCATTCTACTCCTAAGAAAAAGCCAGTATAAACAGATGTGCATGGAAGGATGACTTACTCCAACTCTATCGTATTCCAAGGGAAAGCAAGTTCCAAAGTACATGAACATTCTGGAGCAGCTTGGCAAAAGCTTCCCCTTCCCACAAGTCAACAACATAACTTTGAGACAAGTTTCTAAACAATTAGTGACATGGTTGGCTCTAAATATGTTTAGTGTCCACACCACAACATGGTTTATACTCGATTAAGGGAAGTTGCTGCTAACTGCATGACGCCCCTACCAATGTCCAATTGTTTTCCTGCAGCCAGATCATAACATTTATTTTATTACATTAGACAAAGTTGCTTAACAGAGCTTGTATAACTGATTGGCTAGTCCTCCATCCTCCCAGCTTTCAACATAATGTTGATGGTGTTGCCTGGCCTCTGTGCACACAATCCATACTTTCCCATAAGCACAGATGCAAACTTGATTAGGTAGCTAAGGGCTAGTCTACACAACCCGCCTGGATCGGCGGGTAGAAATCGATCTCTCGGGGATTGATTTATCGTGTCTCATCTAGACGGCTAAATCGATCCCCGAATCGATGCGCTTACTCCCACCTTGTCAGGAGGAGTAAGCGCCGTCGATGGGGGAGCCGCGGCGGTCGATTTGCCGCCGTCCTCACAGCGGAGTAAGTCGAATAAGATATGCTATTCACGTAGCTGAATTTGCGTATCTTAAATCGATCCCCCCCCCCCCCTTAGTGTAGACCTAGCCTAAGTAGCTGTGGCCATGGAAACAAGGTCAATATAGGGTAGTCTTGTGAAACATTACGGCACAGATACAATTTAGCCATAATGAGCATGCCCAGCCTCATTACAAAAAGAACTGTAACACTACTGTAGTCATAGCCTAATCTGGGGGGTGATGAACTCAATCCTCCCAGTTTCCCAACTTTCTTTCAAGTAGCACTACAGACCAGAACATTACTCCCACCATTATTCATTACTCTGCTGCAGTCTTTGCTTGCCCCTGACTGATTTTTTGGAAAGGGCAAAGCTGCTAAACCCACCAAAGCAATTTTATAGTTTGTGGTTCTCATCTAAAATGCTACACACACTTTTTTTTTTTTTTTTAAATCCCCTTTACTTCACTGGCTATAGGGAGTCACCCCTTTGATGGTAGCTCCTTAGCTTTTTCTACACTTTCCTTGATTTCTTTAAACACATATTATATAAGTTGGTGTCTTATACTTTGGATTTTGGACATCATAGTCTGCAACTAAAAACTCCCTATTCCAAGAAAAATCCAGAACTTGCCTTTTCCGAGTATTTGATTATTTTAAAATAAGAAGGTCCATGCATCAGATATGCCCTTTGCCACTGAAATATGGCAATGTACTAGACTCACCCTTGGACTAAGCTATGCAATAGCTAAGGAAGGTGACAGAAACCTTGATTTTGAAATATCAAAAGTCTGTAAAGTAACAGTACAGCAATATTAAGAGATGAAGCTGGACACCACTCTGCAGGGTATATTTGTTGGAGAGAGCTGTGGGAGAAAGAAGAGACACAAACATTCAGGTGAGTATTTGTTAATAGAGAAGCCTTAGCAGAGGGGTGAACAACATAAAGAACAAGAAGAGAGAAGGTAAAAAGGAGCAAAACAAGGGACATTTTTGCAATCTGGTTTCCTGTACATTAGGCTGGCAGTTTTGAAGAAGCCCCTCTGCCTGAACTTGGTATGATACTGGCATGATAGGCTTTAAAATCAGAAGAATTATCATGCCCATACCCCACCTGATCTTTAGATTTTTCCCATTTTCCAGCTAATCAACGTCAACATCCTGGCAACCTCTCATTGGGAACAGGGCCCCCATGCACTCTGCTTTGTGCAAGTACCCAAGTTTCACTCTGTTTCTGTGGTCCAAAGCCAGGCTGTTGTTTTTTCAGGAATGATCCACCAATGACTTGCCCCATCTTAACCAACATCAACTCTAAATAGGATGTGTCTCAATTATCACATAAGCAGGAGATAAATGTGAGCATGCCTCAGATAGATAAAACTTATAGGACAAGTAAGTATATAAAGAACCTACAGTGAAAGACCACAGTAACCACCATACCAGATCAGGACAGTTGGTCCACCTATTCAAGTATTTTATCTCTGAAAGTGACCAATACCAGTTAATTCTGAGGAAAGAACAAGGAACCTCACAGTAGCCAGTTATAGAATAAAGTATGACTGTGAAATCTTGCCTCTAGCTTCCTTATCTCCCTGCCTGCTGCAAACAGAATCATTAATTTAATTACCTTCTCCTTCACTGTGTGGCATTGACCTTCAACCCAAGGCCACTTTTTTCCTTATTGGTAGGGTTTCAAGATCAACTCCAAAAGTAGCATTTAGGGACATTCCCTTAGAACAGGCCATGCCAGAAATTCATTCTGTCCCTGTCTTAAATACAAATCCTGAAGGGCTCCCACCTAACAAGTTAGTGTGTACAAAACTCACCAGTAATAGTCATTCAGTGCGTGACTGCATTTGCATAAAGCCTAAGCTATCTGGTTTTATGTGGGAGTTTGAGAAGACGTGAAGCAAAATCTCTTCGCCCCTGCACCCAAACACAGAGACAGAATGCAGATCTGTAGTCTCTCCACCCCATCAGTGCAGTGCAGTGAGGGCCCCAGTTCTGTTTAAACCTTCTATGCAAGATTGGTGCAGAAATTAGAGCTATGTTACAAAGGGAGTACAGGAGTCCCTACTCTGGGCAGCCCCAGCAGAGGGCTTAAGTAGCATGGAACCTTGTGCTGGTCCTCTGCATCATGAGAGTTTCACCTGCAGTGAGTACATAATAACTTTAGGGGGGAGAGTTTGCTCAGTGGTTTGAGTATTGGCCTGCTAAACCCAGGGTTGAGAGTTCAATCCTTGAGGGGGCCACTTAGGGAGCTGGGGCAAAATCAGTACTTGGTCCTGCTAGTGAAGGCAGGGGACTGGACTTGATGACCTTTCAGGGTCCCTTCCAGCTCTATGAGATAGGACACTGAAAACAATTATAAATCAAAGGCCAAACCTTCGTCCCCATAGCTCCTGCTTTGCATTGCTCCAGCAACACAAAACAGAGGAATTACCAGACACCCCAGAGCCAGCTTAGCTAGCCCTCACGTGTGTGGAGAACATGTAGGGCATGGTCTCAGCATTGTTGCACTTCAGCAATCCCTTAGCAGCCAACACAATTTAGAGAAACAATGAGAGTGTTCTAAGTTATACTGGGAGCTAAAAATGAGCCCTCCTCCCCCCCACAAGGCAGTGAGGAAAAATCATTCCATAAAGCCACTTTTGCTTCCGCTCCATTCAACCATAGACAAGAATGCAGCTCATATATCGGCAGCTGTTTGCAACCTCTAATAACATAGATCTATTTGCAGCCAAGAAAGGTCACAATATGATAGAGCACTGAGGGAACGGAGAGGACTCCGCTGATAATCCAAAGAGAAAGAAGACTGGTTCTCAAAGGCAGCTGCCCTAATAATTTTTTTTTTTAAATACTACATGGTAACACAAACAATTGTCATCACTAAGGTAGGCTATACTGAAATTAGTTTCTTCCCCTTATAAAACAGTGACATTATGTATTGTGGTTCCAGGCTACTTCATCTGCATTTGTGAGTTTCTCTCACCTTCGTCCATTATATTATGCGCTTCCAAAATGGAATTAAAACCAACCAAGTATGTGAACCACTATGTGGCAAAGGCCAAACTGCATTTTTAATTAAGGCGTAAGCCACGAAGTTATGCTTATATACTACTCTTAAACCATAAGATAAGACCCACTTATGCCAAACGAAGTTTACCAAAAGATCCAGGCCCTTAGTTACTGAAACTAACCATTACATTTAGCATCACTAAATCTCAATGGAAAAAGTGGTGCAGGGCACCTTCAAGTATGCGTTTCTATTCTTTCCATCCTCTTCTCCTCTGTTTTTCATCTCTTCTGTCTGAATTTGTGGGTCTGTCTCCTTTGTCATTATGCTGTACTCTTGAATTTTTATCCGTTTGATAGCAAAGAAATGAACTTGGAAAATTCAATCCACGAGTTTCCCAGTAACTAGTACAGATTAGAAAGTTTCGCCTGTAATTTCCTGTTTTCCTCTAGCACTTTACAAGCATTGTCAATGAAGTGACACATTTCAGTATATTAACTTCCAATCCAGCCAAAAGGAACCAGGAACTCAACTATGATTACCAAGATAAGCATTATTTATGTGCAGTCTGTAGACGTGTAACTGTGTCTTTGAAAACTCCCATAACTGCTACATTTTTGATCTCTAGGTTATATTTTTAATTCCTTATCACAGGGGTGGGCAAACTTTTTGGCCTGAGGTCCACATCGGGAAATAGAAATTGTATGGCGGGCCATGAATGCTCACAAAATTGGGGTTGGGGTGCGGGAGGGACTGCGGGCTCTGGGGATGGGGAGTTTGAGGTGTAGGAGGGTGCTCTGGGCTGGGACCGAAGGGCTCGGAGGGTGGGAGGAGGATCAGGGCTGGGGAAGGGGTGCAGGTTCCAGCTGGGGGTGCAGGCTCTGCGGTGGGGCTGGAGAGGTTTGGGGTGCAGGAAGGTGCTTCAGGCTGGGATCGAGGGGTTTGGAGAGCAGGAGGGAGATCAGAGCTGGGGCAGGGGGTTGGGGCATGGGGAGAGGCTTGGGGTGCAGGCTCCGAGCAACACTTATCTCAAGCGTGGTGCGGCCCCGACCCAGTGCCCCGGCCAGACCGGGGCCAAGCCACGTGGTGCAGCCCCCAACCCAGTGCCCCAGCTGGAGCGGAGCTGAGTTGTGTGGTACAGCCCCGACCCAGTGCCCCAGCCGGAGCGTGGCCGAGCCACATCGTCCAGCCCCTGACCCAGTGCCAGAGCGGGGCTGAGCCATGTTGTGCAGCTTGCAGGCCAGCTTAAAACAGCTCACAGGCCGGATCCTGCCCGCGGGCCATAGCTTGCCCACCCCTCTCTTATCACATGTAAAATATAGACTATTATGAACTATAATAATTACTGATATTGGAGAAAAAACAAGACAGTTCACACTTTTTACCAAATACCTACAAGTAAAACACCCAACTATTATTCCTTCCAAACAGCGCTGTATATGAGACCTAACACGTCTTTCTATGAAAGACAGGAACCAAGTTCCTGATGGAAGGTTTGGGGTTTTTTTAAGCAAAAAATTGTTTTAATTTAAAATCTAAAAAAAATTTAGATTTACTAAACACTAAATTGGAGTGTAAAGACAGGCTGGCATTTTATATAATATGCAAATAATATGTTAAAAGAAAAAGGGACTGACCACAGGTTCAATTTTGTTCACATATTTTATATAAAACTATACTGCATATTAACTGCGCATTTCCTTTTCATTTGCAGTCTTCATCATTTAACAGAAGCCATGGCCACATCCCCAACCAAGGCCATCTGCTCAGCAATAATAAAAGAACTGCCCAATCCTGGGATCTTGTTAAACTCATCTCTGCTCCCAATGAGGACACAGATTCTTTTATCTGCAGCTGGCCAAGAAACTTCAGTAGAATCCCTATTTACAAACTAATTGAGGAGTTCATAAAATTTAACATCTCAGAATTACAGCAGGCAGTTTAAAAGTTGCAGTATGATACACTGCATTGCTTTTTTCTTGTCCTCCATACCACCACGAAGTGATTTCCAATGCATCAAAGGCAATGGAACAAAGAGATGTTGACTTGTTTTTAATCAATATCACTTTCATTATATACTTTTTTTTCCTGTGCGGTAAAATGTTCTGAATAACTGGTTGTTCATAAGACTGCTGCTCATAAAAATAGAGATTCTACTGTATAGCCTTTCCTCTCAGATGTGGACAACAAAACACAACTGCCGGCCTTTGAGGGTGTGATAGATTTATGAGAACATTACTTCCAGCATTAGCTGTCAATTCACTGATTGCAATTCCAGAAGCTGATTACCAACTATAATAACCTAGATGGTTTAGGACCTCAAAGATTTCCTCTCTCATATATCTTGCTGTGAAAATTAAGGCTCTAACTCGGAAGCTGTTCTGTGTACGTGGATCCCTGTGTGACATCCCGGCATGCCTTTATTCATCCCTGTTATATAATTAGGATATGTTTTGCACAAGGTACATGTGACATATCACCCTAAAAGTCTTAATCTGCAAGACATTAATATCAGGTTGGATTGTATATGTTATCCTAGTATGTGAAGTTAAGCTAGGTTATGTGTCACTGAAACTTGGGAGGTTGAAAACACCCATAAGCAGGTTTTCAGGTACAACGGTAAAAAGGCCAAACAATGTTTATGGCTAATTGAGGAAATGCACATAAGCACAAGGATTACCCCAGGAACTGTGTACAACAGAAACCTCTCAGAGATAGCACTATACACTGGGAATGTTTGACCCAGGTCACAGCAAAAGAGCTTTCCAGCTAGCGGGAAGAAAATATAAAAGGGGGAAATGACATGGTACCTCACTCTCTCTACAACACCACACCTGGAAACACCTGAGGAACAAAGACTGAACTGGGGGAAGTGATGGTCCCAAGCTAAAGGGATTTCTAGTCTGTGAATGAAAACCTGGGAAACCCAAGGTGCAAAGCCAAGGCAGCTTGTGCCTTAAGAATCTGCCAGCCTATTTATCACTCAGGGTGAGAATCTGTTAATTCATATCTTATCTACCTAGTATGTTAAGTTCAGTTTGTGGTTTTGTTTATTTACTAGGTAATCTGCTTTGATCTGTTTGTGATCACTTATAATCACTTAAAATCTATCCTTTTGTAGTTGATAAACTTATTTTATCTTTTAATCCAAACCAGTGTGCATTTGACTAAGGTGTCTGGGGAAAATCTCAGCTTGGTTACCCAAGTGTGCATGGTCCTTTTCACACTGAAGGAGAGGCGGACCAGGTGTTAATATACTGGTCAGCTTTGACCAGGGCAGGACGGTACTGCTTTGGAGTCCCAAGCTGGGAGGCTGGTGGTTAGAGAACCTGCAAGTGACTGCAGCTGGTTGTGTCCCTACCTGTGTGAATGCTGGTGAAAATGTAAGCCTGGAGGGCTTTGCAATTTGTCACCAGCAGCACAGTGTGAGGAGGAGCCCAGGCTGGTGGGTCAGAGGGCTCAGTGGTATCCTAGTTCCAGGTGGCACCCTGGGGGGAACCCATCACACCCTGTGATGTCCACAGATTATGCATAGGTTCAAGGGTCCATGCAGGGCAGAAATGCTGTATCCATCAATTCCCATGGTTGAGCTTGCAGAAGTCAACCAGTAATATGCACCCTCATTAGTAACTCCTTGCCTTGGAACTCATTCCAGCTGGAGATCTGTGTCTGACCAACTTTTAGAGCAAAATACAAAGTGCATCTTTGATCAGGCTTGTAGGGTTAGAAACCCATTATTAGTTTGATTCCTGGGTGGTGAGCTTCAAAAATCTTACCCTGTTAGGCAAAATGGTTCAGTAGCTTGCGGTCCACCTGCAAATTTACTTGCATGACTGGGGTCTCAAAAGCGGCTGGTGCTTCAGAGGAAAACTTTGTGTAGCTGCACTGAAGTCAATAAGTATTGCACAGATGCAAGAGCCTGTCCACATGGATGCGCCAGGACCTTAGAATTTTGTGTATCCTCAATTTGTTCACACAACTCCTTATGATGGCTGAGAGAGTGTGGACCTCTTCAATATAAAAATGTTATTAGAGCTTATGTTAAAATTATATAATACACAGATTAAGAAAGTATCAGAGGGGTAGCCGTGTTAGTCTGGATCTGTAAAAGTAGCAAAGAGTTCTGTGGCACCTTATAGACTAATGGACGTATTGGAGCATGAGCTTTCGTGGGTGAATACCCACTTCGTCGGATGCATGTAGTGGAAATTTCCAGAGGCAGGGATAAATATGCAAGCAAGAGTGAGTCAGGCTAGAGATAAGGTTAGTTCAATCAGAGAGGATGAGGCCCTCTTCTAGCAGTTGAGGTGTGAACACCAAGCGAGGAGAAACTGCTTCTGTAGTTGGCTAGCCATTCACAGTCTTTGTTTAATCCTGAGTGTGTATACATCTGGGTATAGTGCTTAATTTGTCCAAAAGTACAAAATTTGGTTTGAAAGTCAGAAGATACATATACAACAAGGAGTCTGGTGGCACCTTAAAGACTAACAGATTTTGTTGTTGAGGTTGATGGATTTCCACTTCATACGGCTAAATTTAGTGCCTTGCATGGTGAGCTACCCCCTGATACTTAAGATACATATAGTACATAATCTGCAGTATCCCAAATTAAGGTCAATAAATTCAGCAATACAGTTAAAGGATTAGCATCTAAATATTTGGGTACATCACTCATAGAAGATTATGCTTGTGGAAAGCAAATATAGCAATGAGTGAAGATTGTCCTTCACTAATTGAGAATTTAGGATAGGTTGTCCCTTAGAAAATACAAACCATCAGGGAAGTATTTCAGTTACTTTCCTGACTTTGCTGCTCTACAACAAAAAGAGAGGACGCTAGGTTGTCTGTTAACGGAGTATGCCCAAGCCTGCCACATACATAAAATTAATCTAAACCATACCTAGGGCAAACCTCTCTTTCATAGAGTGGGGTTTTTGTAGTTCCTGAACATATGGTATTCACTTTAATACATTAATGAATATAGTGAGCTACAGTATTGTTGGAGCCAAATCTTAATCTTCTAACCTAAGTGCGCTTAAAACCAATCACAACATTGCATGAATGTAATTTACAAATATTGATTTCCAGGGTATTTTTTAAAGAAAAGAATGAGTTTTGATTGATGACACTTTCAGAAGATCCATATACTACTGAAGTTATTTGAATACAAGATTTAAAAATCAAATAAATGCACTAAAAGCACTTGATTGTGCAGATATTCATCTGGCACACTTTTGGGGGGCTATATAGGTAATAGCAACAAAAAATAACTACAGCTCTCGTGCAGTTAATTTTGCAAGGAAATTAAAGTGTACATGCTGAGTGTGCTATTTTCACTGGTTTATAGCTTATTTCTCAACTGATTACATTCACACTTGTGGAGAAAGGGAAGATTTGGGACAAGTGCCTGAGGACTACTTGTTGTACCAAGCTGGAACTTTTAAAGTAAAAACATTAGTTATTCTTGTGCATGAAAGCACTCAAACAATTTGTAATAGCTCAAACAAGCACTATTATTTTTAATTAGGTAACTGACAAAAATGAAAAAAATGTTTCTTCCTCAAACAACACCCTCCCAAAGCTAAGCAAAATGACACACTTCAGGGATGAGAATATGCATAAGACATTTCAGCCCAAAGAGAAGTTTTCCATAAAGTTTTTTAAGAAACTGAAAAAAGGGGCTTGAAATGAAAATTAGCACTGCAGCTCTACTACAACATAGAGAGCCCGACTATGAGAAGAAGGTTAAGGCCAAACAACAACTCAGTTTACACCAGTAAAAGTTTTCTTTGAGCAGGTCTGAAATATAGTGATTGAAGTCTGCCTTCTTGCTGCCCCTGAGGAAAGAGCAGGACATACAGTTCCGGGAACTACTACCACAGAGAGACTCTAAGTAGAAAAATGAAAGGAGAAATGGTGTCTCCCCTCTGACCACATATAAAGTGGTGCAATTTACCCTTAGTTCAGGATCATCCAGGAAAGCTTCCAGAACTGATGTAACAGTAGGAGGCCCTTTCAACTGAAATACATACCACCACCACACCACCCCCATTTCCGCTCCTGGTGCTAACCCTAGCGAACACGGTAAGCACATATCTCTGAAGGAAATGAAGATCATCAAACTGAAAGATCCAGAGCAATTTTTAGGGAGCAGCTCTCCACAGGGTTTTTATTCATGGCACAAAAACCACATCTGTGTGTCACAGCGCAGGATGCTGCAGGACATCACTGTTGAAATAGGGGGAAAGGGCAGCAACCTGTACCAACACGGCACTAGACAACAAAAAAAGGGAGCGGAGTGGTCACCTCCCCACTCTGCTGCACCCCTAAGTCCATCAACCACAACCCCACCTACCCCTGACACTTACCCACATCTCCTACTCCTACCCACCACCCCGACACCATTTCTCCCACACGGGTCCCATCTCATCCTCCCTTCCCACCAGCTACCCCCAACTACGTGTTCCCTCCACCAGGGCCCCCATCTCATCCCCCCTAGGTACCCCCGACACCCTTCCCCCCACCGGGGCCCAAAGCTCATCTCCCCACCCCCTCCCCCCCCCCCCACCAGGGCCCCCATCTCTTCCCTGCTCCCCTCAGCTCCCGCCAGCTCCGTGTTCCCCCCACCAGAGCCCCCATCTCACCCCGACACTCTCCCCTCCAGCAATGCCCCCATCGGCCCCCAACGATATGCGCCTCACCAGTATCCCCCGGCCGGCTCCTCCCTGGCAGCCCCCGCCCCCGCCAGGCCCCGCGTACCTGCGCCGAGGAGAGCGGGCCCCGGGGGCGCAGCGGGGGCCTGGCTGACCGGGATGAAGGGCACAGTGAAATTGAACTCGGTAGCCGAGGAGGAGAAGAGCAGGTTGGTGCCGCTAGCGGAACCAGGCCCGGGCGGTTTCGTGGCGGCCATAGCTGCGGCTCTTCCACGTCTCCTCCCCGGGCAGCGGGAGCAGCCGGCCCGGCCCTTTCCGCCCGTAGCGCTGCCCGGCTCCAAGATGGCGGCGCCGGGACCCGCCCGCGCCTCACGCCGCAGCGTCAGGGGGAGAGGGGCGGGGCCGAGCCGGCCGCCGCCATTGCCGCCGCGGGAGGCAGCCTCGGCCGGAAGTTCGGGACCCATCTCCGGGAGCGGGCGAGCGCGTGGCTACGGCGGGGCGCAGGGCCCCATCTCCGGGAGCGGCAGGTCTGGGGAGTCCCGCCTCGCGCCTGCCCCCGCCCGCCTCGTCCGCAAGATGCCGTGTGTGGCCGACTGGCTGAACAGCCCCCTCAGCATCGTGCAGGGCATCTTCGGTGAGAGCCGGGCGCGGCGCCGCGGCTGCCGGGGGAAGATACAGCGGGGCGGGTCAGGGCTGGGCTCGGGGGAGGGGGCGCTGCATAATAGGGCGGCTGTGGGGAGGGGAATCAGTGGGTGAGCGCCGGGCCGGGGAGGTGGGCCCCGAGGGGGGCCATGGTCACCAGGGGGAGCGGCAGTGTGGGGCGAGCTGCGGGGATTGGGGCGACTCTGCCCGCTTGGCGGGGCTCGGGGCGGTCTGTCGGCGCGCGGAAGGAGTCGAGTAACCCAGCAAGGCAGGGCAGGGGCCAAGCCGGCTGCAGCGATGGGTGTTTCTGGTGCAAGACCGAGTCTGGAAGCGGTTACAACACTGAGGTGTAGAATCGTGGTGAGGAGTGTTTGGGGCCTTAAAATAACCAGAAATAGAGAAGTTGGGCAAGGGGTATGTTGGGGAACGGGTGTTAAAAGTGCCGGGCTAGGATTGTTGTGTGGGAGAGTTGCTGTCTGTCACTAAAGGGCTGTCAGGCAGCCGAGACAGCCTGCGTGAGACCGATTTCCAAAACGTCTCCTAACACAGCAAAATTATTTTCTCGCCAAAGACTTTAAATACTACTTTCAGTGAAGGAGTCTCCTTCCTAATGAGAGACCTGACAGGGCAAGACATGCACATTCACTTGTGCCCAAGATGTGAATACACCATTACTTACAACAGTTTGATCCTTTTGCATTAATAATCCCACTTTGCAACAATTCCTCCTCTCACAAAAAAGTTTCAAACTTACTCTGAAAAGATGCATTTGGAATGCAGTTTCTTCATGTTTGTCTTGAATGAAACCTTTATAATGTTGAAAAAAGTATCACAAGGGTAAGAAGCGATTGCTGAAGTTCCTGAATCTGAGTCTGTTGTAATACTTCCCAAATTCTACCGTGGGCTCATCTCGTGGGGAAGGAGGAGGGATGCCTTTACCATACAGGAAAATAGGGCTATGCAATATAAAACTTTGCTGAAGAAGCAACTCAGGAAATCATTGGACACTAGGAGATATTTAGAGTGTGTACCAAGGTGAGGAGTGAGGGCAGCTAGAAGCAAAAAGGAATAATGAAGGCAGCTGAGGTGGCCTAGAAATGATCTAATTTAATTAACCTTCCTAATGAGGTGCATGTACATCGTGTATAATCTGGGACCCTGTCTACACTGGACTCCAATTTAAGAAGTTATGCTTGTAATTATGTCCCAGCTAAGAAGGTATGTGTAACAGTTGAGTGAGCTAGTATGGACAGAGCCAAAGCATGTTAGGTGTTTCTTAAAATGTATTCTTGTCTAGAATTATAAACATTGTTCTAATAAGCTCTAGCACCAGCCAATCAGTGTTAGAAACTGCATTTTGAAAAATGATACTTAAGCTCTGTTTGATGTCCAGCACTGCAAAGACCTTAAAATGAGGCAAAATTCCTATGAGGTTATATCCCCCTGCTGGTATCAGGTATATAGTTCTCAACTACCAGTACCACTACTTAAGGACGTACCAATGAAACTCTTGATTTTAACCAAAACATAATTCCTGATTTCTTAATGACTGGAATAGGAGCTTGTGCAGAAATAAACACTTCCCAAAAGTATGATCATGCATGCACAGTAAGTAGAAAGGGTAACAGATAATCCCCCATCTCTTCCCAATGGTCTCTAGTGTATTTGAAATCCATCTGTGCTTTTCCCCACCTTCACAGTGGCTATATTTTCCTTATCTCTCTGTTAAGGTTGTAACAGAAAGATAAGAGGAGACAAATGGCATCAAGGTTGTTATAATATACATTTGTGTAGGGTTAAAGTCCCATTAAAAATCAGTTCACATCAGCAGATTCAAAATGAGTGTCAGATTGCTCATAGTGCTGTCAGAGTGCTGAATAAAAGTCCAGTGTACTGTACTATTGCTATTATTAATGCAGTTTGTTTTCTAGCTCAAAATGGTCCAAGTCCTGACTGGGAGAAGAAAGTAACTGAATACTTTACAGAGAAGCTAAAAGAAAATAATGCAACTAACTGGGTAAAATTAATTGAATTATTTGGAGTTTTTTTTTTTCCATCTTTACAACTCCTGCCTTCTTGTTCCTCTATTATAGTGACTTACTGCTTTTTGGCAAGTGTGTCCTTTAGAAATGCATTCGTGGAACTTGCTCATACTTATTTGAAAGGGACACTGTTGAGATTCTAGGCCAAAAAATTGGTTTATATTAAAGTTATTTAAATGTGAAAAACTGGTACACAAAGCAAAATATGTAAGGGTCTGATCCCAAGTGTGCTGAAGTCAATGGAAGTGATTTCAGTGCACTTTGAATCAGGACCTAAACTGCTGAATGCCACCTAAATGTGCTCCATTAGGTGGCAGTAGCTGACAAATGCTATCCTCTGTTGTATTTGTATAGGTATTAAAATCTGCCCTGACTACTTGTAAATTGGAGATACGTTTTTGTACTCCAAATGTTTGTGGTTTCCTGCAACATAGCATCTGATCATGATCTGGTTACTGCAATACTTGACACTTGAACTGATTGGAGAACCAGCTGTTATGACCACTGCCTTTCAGTTTGGTTAGGTAAAAAAATAATTCACACCTCCCACTAACTGCAGCCTCTTGTGCCATCCAAATTCCTACGCTGTATTTGGAAATCTGATTACTACATTCTCCTCATCTGCAAATGTAAGGTGCAATACAACTTGATTCCTCATAGTATGGTTCTACTCTGAAAGGTGACTAAAATCAATACTACTCCTATATTTATTGGCCCTCAGGAACTTTCAGGTCAAATCTGCCCACTTGAATGATAGAAAAGATACTTTTCCCAGCCTGGAATCTGAAAATAGTTACTTTACTGTCTTATGCATCAAAGGATTTTGCAATTCGAAGTTAGTGAACAATTTTCTTGATAATACACAAGAAGGAATAGAATTCTTTCTCTCTCTTTGTCTATGTTGGTCCAGTAGAGTGAATATAGTAAAAGGATTAAAAGTAGTAAAACCTTATTTGCTTATTTTAAAGCAAGCAGGTCTGATTCCAAATAAACACCAGGCTTGATGTTTAGTACCATGTTTTACATGGTAACTTTTCTGATTATAACCATATTTTCCCCAATCTGGCAATCCATCCAAGACCCGATTTTTTTCAAAATCAAATAGACTTCCCGTATAGCTTGTGCTGCTGTCATTCAAATCATGTGGAATTTGGTTTGCCTGGACAACCCATATTCTTCTCTTTCCCATTGTCATGTCCTCCCATATGGAAAAGCCTCCCTTACCTTAAAGGAACCCTGTGTTTTGGCTGCCTTTTCTTGGCCATTTGGAATTGTGGATGTTTTGATGATTAGACGTGTTGTATGCAGTATCTTACTTGTTTTTGCAGTGACATGGCTGTATTCCCTTCATGTTTCCCATTACTCAGAGTTGTGCTTTTCCCCTATGAAAATGAATAAAAATAAAGATTTTTTGTAAAAAACCCTCTGCGTGATAGGTGCATCCCGCAGTATGTGAAACTTTATACTTGTGTTGCTTTAAAAAAAAAAAAAAGGGGGGGGGGGCAGCCAGACCTGGTGAGATTGGAAAAAAGTCACTGCCTCATGGCATGGGGTGGCCCTGGAGTGTTTCTACTTCAGCTTACCTCTTTTCAGGGCTCCTCAATAATTTTACTAAGGCTTTCTTGCGGCCAATAACTCTTACCAGGCTAGCTTCTTATCATGAACACGTCCAAAATCAAGTCCTCAAAGTCCAAAAGTTAAGTCAGCATATTGAAAGTTCATATATTAAAGTTTATGTATTCATCCGTTCCCATACTTCATCAATCCACTCCCAGGTCTTTCTACCTGAAGTCTTCCCTGCTTTGGCAGGCCACTCCCGGCCCTACCTAGCTGGAGTCTTTTCTCCCTTGGTGTGTCAGGGTCTCCTGCAGAATTCTTCTGCTCTCTGCATCCCTCAGCCTCTGCTCTCCTCCTGGTCTCTTGCTACTGAGGCTGCTTTCTTGTCTATCCCATAGCCTGGTTGGGTCACATGAGCTTCATTTTCCCAACCTAGGGAGGAGAGTTAGCTGTGTCACAGGTAGGGGAGAGACCCATCTCCTTCTAAAGGGCCAGCCTCCGGGTGACAGTGACTTTTTACTATTTTAATTTTCTTATTAAATAAAATTAATAAAGTCTGATGCTTTAGAGGAGCTTCTACAAAGGATAGGTGATTGAAGATAGTGCAGGGATGGAATTAGTGTTATTCCTGAGGGCATTCTGTGCCAAAAAAATTAAAAATACTGCACACCATATTTTAAAATTCTGCAAAATTTTGGAAATTTTATTTGTCAAATAAATGTGGCGGCTCCAGCATGGCATTGGGGAGCACAGGCCACTGTCTGCACAGGGGTGGGAGATCACTGCAGCTTCCTCCTACACCCCCTCTCCCCCTGGGACACGGACTCAGCGGTGAGGCTGCACCCAACCCTGACACAGCACAAGGACCAGGCCTGCCCCAGAAACACCCCAGGGCCCTGCCCCTCCCTGTCAAGTGCACCAGGTCTGAGAAGGCAGGATCCAAGTGTGGAGGGGCTTAGTGTGGAGGGATCCAGGTGTGGAGGGGATATGGATGCCCAGAGGCTTGTTGAGGGGGTTCTGGGTACAATGGTAAAGGGACTGCATGTGGGTCCGGGTGAAGGTGGTTGGGGTTCAGTGGGGGTGGGGGTCTGTGTGAGTGTGGGGATAGAGCTTGGCAGAGGGGTCTGGGTGTGGGAGGCTCAGTTGGAGGTCTAGATGCTGGGGGAGTGGGGCTCATTGGGGGTGTTCTGAGTGCAGAGGGGTAAGGCTCAATGGGAGGGACTGGATATGACGGGGTCTGGATGCCCAGGGGTTGGGCGGTTGGGGGAGCAGCTCCCTGTACAGTGATCCCTCCCCCTGCAGCAGAGGAGCGACAGGCGCAAGAAGCAGGGTGGGGAGAGTTTGCCAAGATTCCTGCAATTGAGGGAGAGATCTTGGGGTGGATCTGACCCGGCCCCGGATGTCTTGCAGGGGAAGGGGAAGTCCTGTCCTCTCCAACCTAGCCACGACTAGCAGCTGAGCCCAGCGCAGGGTAGGAGCCACTAGCCGTGTCTTCCCAGTCTCGCCCTCTGCCCCACAGTGATTTACCTTTCTATCTGCTTCCCTGAGCACCAAAACATACTGCTGGGGAGGGTCGCATCACTGCTCTTGTGGCTTCCCTTTGCTTCCCCATCAGAAAGTCATTTTTCTGCAGGGAAGCAAAGAAATCTGCAAGGGACATAAATTCTGCTCATGCGCAGTGGCGCAGAATTCCCCCAGGAGTAATAGTGTCAAGTGTGTCAAAAAGGGACATCAGTTGAAAGTGAAATCTGGTTCAAGAAACACTATCAACTTGAATTTTTTTATTTTAATTCAACAATTTAAAAAAATGTTTTCTGATAAAATGCCCTTTAAACAGCATGTCTCTAAAATTCTGTAAAGTATTTCTACAGTGTTTTTCCTACGCCCCTGTTAAAGGTCCAAGAGCAGCACTACTAAAAATAGGCCCTCCTCCAATCCTTCCTTCCTTGTTCAGCTTCACTTTCAACTTTGCTCTTTCCCAGGCTTTGATGTAACAGCAGCAGGGTATAAGTGTAACTGACCCTCACCAAATCTGTGAAACTAATTATACACAAAGCTGTCAAATGGCCAACGTAAACAAACTGGAACAACATACAGAAATATGTTTTCTCTAATCTTTGAATTACAATAATCTCAACTGTTACCTGTAACAACAGTAGGTACAAAAATTTCAGATGGAAATGTGATTTACACAGTTGGGTTAGGACAGATGAGCAAAAGATTACGTCTCATAACTACCTGGTGAGCAGACCAGAGTGCTTAATCTTGCTCACACTAATGAAGTGATTGAGGTGAATAATGGGTGCTGGATGATCTGAGGATAATAACTAAAATATGGGATGATATCTCTACATTATCTGATTTCCTTCATGGTGCTTATGAGTATTTTATATATCGTATTTAAAATAAGGTCTAATATTAATTTAGTGTGTGTTTGTACTTTTTAAAGGTACCATCATTGAATGATGTCCCCCTACATTACCTGAAGCCCAACAGTTTAGTGAAATTCCGCTGCATGGTTCAAGATATGTTTGATCCTGAATTTTACATGGGAGTCTACGAAACAATTGACCCAAATACTAAAACACGTGTAAGTAAAATACTGATGAACTGTTAGGGTAAATGTTTGGGGTGAACTAACTTTTCTTCATTCATGTCTTTACCCTTCACTGTTTACTGAACTGAACCTCTTGAGTATTCAAAGGCTGCTCAACATAAGTTCAGTTTCAACAGACTCAAGTGGCAGTAGGGACATAACATTTTACTATATTTTTAGTTCTGATCTGTCACAAGTAGAGAAAATTGTGGAAATTATAACAAGTGTTTTGTGGGATCTGTGGGAATTGAAATGAATCCCTTCTCTGTTTAAATTCTGCAGACAGTAAAGTTTGCATAGTTATATTATTGGAAGGACTTTAGCCTAATGATTTAGTTTCTATTATCAATAGTAATTCAAGATTTTGAAAGAGAGAGAATTATCATATTGCTTTTTTTGGCAGGTTTTGCATTTTGGTAAATTCAGAGATGTAGCAGAATGTGGGGTAAGTTGTGCACATGCTGTACAATGTAAGAACTAGCACTTAATTTAGTATATTAAATTTGAGTTTTTCATTCGCTCTTCTCCTCCTCCTCCATATGATGACCTCTAAGAAAATATGCAATGAGCCTTAAAATTAATTAAAATAAATCAGTTGATTTCCTTTTCCTTGCCAACAAGGTATCATCTCTGCCACTTTCAGTGTATTATTTTTAGAGAACAATGTGGACAAGACTTGTACCTACCTCTTTGTCCTTCCCTTCTCTGCTTCCATTTTTCTGTCTTTAAAATTGTGGAAACCAGGAATGTTATAAAGATTGCTTGTCTGGAAAATGCAGTTAATATGAAAAGTATTGTATAAGTGCAGTATTAATAATTTTTTCAACCCTTCAGCTCAATTCCTGGAAATATACAGCTCTTGGGATTCAAAGTGAATTCCAGGTTTGGGGAGCATTCCTTGTTGCTCATAGGTCTTGAGCCATCTCCATGCCACTTAAAATTAGTTTTGTGTACAGATGTTAGTTGTGGCCAAGAATTAAATTTTGGCCAGTAATCCCGTCAAGAAGTTAAGGCACTGGCAAAGCATGTTCCCTAAATGAATATACTCTTAGAACATTGATAGAGAAGTCAGTTTAGTTTTTTTTAAATAGAACAACTTTATTAGTACTAGAATTGCAATCTCTGTTACAAAGCATTGAAAAAAATTTGAGACTTACATTTTGTAAAGTAGAATGGATCTGAATTTGCAGCTATAAGCAGCTTCTTCAGACTTAAGCTACTCTTACTGTTGAGGCACACAAGTGTGGTAGAGATACTCCTGGGGGAATTCTGCGACACTGCACATGAGCAGAATTTATGTCCTCTGCAGGTTTTTTCTTTGCTTCCCTGCAGAAAAATGACTTTCTGATGGGGAAGCAAAGGGAAGCCACAAGAGCAGTCATGCGACCCTCCCCAGCAGTATGTTTCAGGTGCTCAGGGAAGCAGACAGAGAGGTAAATCACTGTGGGGCAGAGGGGGAGACTGGGAAAACTCACCTTGTGGCTCCTTCCCTGCGCCGGGCTCAGCTGCTAGTTGTGACTAGGCTCAGGAGGACAAGACTTCTTCTTCCCCTGCACGATATCCGGGGCCGGGTCAGACCCTCCACCAGTTGCAGGAATCTCTGCAATCTCCCCCCCGCCCTGCTTCCTGCACCCATCGCTCCTCCACTGCAGGGGGAAGGATCTCTGTACAGGGAGCTGCTCCCCCATTCGCCCAACCCCTGTGCTTCCAGACCCCGTCATACCCACTCCCTCCCACTGAGCCTCACTCCGCCGCACTCAGAACCCCCCTGACGAGCCCCACTCCCCCAGCATCTATACCTCCCACTGAGCCTTCCAACCCCCCCACCACCCCGCTGAGCTCTATCCCCACCCACACGCAAACCCCCACCCCCGCTGAACTCCAACCACCTTCACCTGGACACCCTTGCAGAGTCCCATTACCATTGCACCCAGAATCTCCCAACAAGCCTCTGTACATCCAGATCCCCTCTGCACCCGGATCTCCCACTGAGCCGCCTGCACACAGATTGCCCCACACAGAATTCTCTCAACCCACATCTGGATCCCTCCACACTTGGATCCTGCCGTGCTGAGCCTGCCTGATGCACCTGGCATGGAGGGACAGGACTCTGGCGTGTTTCTGGGGCAGGCCCCGTCCTTGTGCTGTGTCAGGGTTGGGTGGAGCCTCACTGCTGAGTCCAGGGGGAGGGAAGCTTCAGTGATTTCCCACCTCTGTGCTCCCCAATGCCATGCTGGAGCCTCCACATTTATTTGACAAAATTTGGAGAATTTTGAAGAATTTTTAATTTTTTGGCGCAGAATGCCCTCCGGAGTATAGAGAGTAACCAACTAATAATCACTCTTGCGATACGTTCTTGAATAAGAATGATTTTTAAAAATGTGAGTTTTTCGACATTGTTCATGCAATTGCATTGAGATTGCATTTGAGACCAAAGAATAAACCATTAAATTGTTGACCCATAGTAAGGGAATCCTTTAAAGAATGGTTTCAGAGTAGCAGCCGTGTTAGTCTGTATCCGCAAAAAGAACAGGAGTACTTGTGGCACCTTAGAGACTAACAAATTTATTAGAGCATAAGCTTTCGTGGACTACAGCCCACTTCTTCGGATGCATCTTTAAAGAATGATTATTACTTCTGCCCACAGGGGTTAAAGTGGCTGAAAGCACCAAAAAATTTCCATTCATTTATTGAAAGAATGGAATAAATCATATCCCACTAAACTCCATGCAAAAATTGTAGAAGAATACCATTTTCTTATGGCACCAAAATTATGGTCTGGAAGATCAAACAAAATGTGGAAAACTTGTATGGAGTGCAGTTTAAAATTACCACTGGATTGTGTTTAGGTTTTCATAGTCTTAATTTTTGTGATTTAGATAGTAAATTGTCTAATTAGGAAGCTACTTCTTATAACTCATTATGGCTAAGTACATAATTCTACTGACAAAGTAAGGTAATGACTTAAAAACAAACATGTTCAATGTTAAAAACGTGAACCTCATGATTTATTATTCATATCCTAGCCTCAGCAGGAAATTGATTTAAACTCATCACAAATGGTCACTTCGGAGAGACAGACCTTCTACTGTGTGCCAGTGCCTGGAGAGTCAGCGTGGGTGAAAGAAATATCCTTTGTTCAAGCTTGAAATATGTTAATTATGAAAAATGTATTTAAAATACCTTGTACTGTGAGGGAATGAGGGGGTAATTCCTTAACTTAGATATGCCTCATCAAAGGACAGCACCATAGTACAATTTGCACACCTATTGTAATAGTGTCTTATCCAACAAGATAGCCAGGCTAATAATATTTGAATAATGCTACTTGTGCTGGTTGATTTTTTTTTTTTTTTCAAATTAGTATGATGATGTCCTTAATGCTTAATCTTACGCATATATTAGTGCAAGTCAGGCTCGAGTTAGCCCTTCAACATCCTACACTCCAAGTCGCCACAAGAGGAGTTATGAGGAAGATGAAGATATGGAGCTGCATCCATCTAAACAGAAAGAGCAGCATATGGGTAACATTTGATATATTGATTATTGGTCATTTCATTACCATTCTGAACTATTTATGTATCAGGGTGAGTCAGTAGTGTTATCCCAGTCTTGATCACTATGCTGGTTGAACTGTGAATGGAAACAAATGGGAAAACCAGCAGTTTAACTTGTAAATTAGCCCAGGATAAATGTTGCATGTATAACATACGATTTGTTTTCTACTGCTTTACAAAATGCTAGTGTATTTGTTTGCTGCAGTAGTGCTGTAGCTGCTGTGTGAATGGCTCCAGGCACTGAATTTAATTTCCAGCTCTGTCACAAACTTCCTGTGTGACCTTCAGAAAGTCACCTCATCTCAGTATCTCTATTCCCTATCCATAGAAAGGGGATAAAACAGACAATGGAATTGTCAGTTTAAATTGCAAACTCTTTGGGGGTAGGGATTGTCTCTTATTACATGTAGCACTCAGCAAAATGGGGCCTAAATATCAGTTGGGTCTGCTTTAATACGAACAATAATTTAGGTCTCAAGAACTATCCCACCTTGCCTCTCTATCTCCAGTGACAGCCTCCCCGCCCGTTCCCCCCCCCCCCAGCTTTTTAAAGGAATATAATTGACTTGCAGTACGTGTAACTGTCTTTTGCCCTCCGAAGTTGGAAGGGAAAATGAGGAATACCAGGCATTTGTAGTCCTCTGAAAAAAGACCTAAAATCCTTTGACTTTCTGAAAGGATGGTATTTCCAAAACTGGCAAATGTTAGCATGAGGCAAGTCAGGTGTGTGTGCACATCCTGCGCATTCACAAACTGATGAGAAAGTTGCCTGCCCTAGTTAATGTATTGTTTTGAGCAGGAGGAGGTTAGTTTAAAAATAAGTCCTTCATGGGCTTTATAAAAGTACTGCAGAAGCTGTTAATTAAAGTTTTGTTTGGTGTTATATTTCAGTCAGTTGAACTGTCAGATTTTAAGGTTTTAAATATTTTTCTAATAGTTTACAGTTTAAAATACACCTTTTTCTTGTATCTGTATTAGATTTCAAAGTAAATACTCATATTGTTTTACCTTCATATGTAGCCTAAAGCAGCAATTCTCAAAACTTCATTGCACCATGACCCGCTTCTGACAACAAAAATTACTATATGACCCCAGGAGGGGTGACCAAAGCCCAAGCCCCCCATGCCCCGGGCAGGGGGAAGGGAGGTACAAAGCTGCCCCAGGGCTTCTACCTTGGGCAGGGGGCATGTAATCTTAGCCCTCTTGCCCAGGGCTGAAGCCCTTGGGCTTCGGCTTGGGCCCCGGGCAGTGGGACTCAGGCTTCAGCTTGGGCCCCTGCAAGTCTAACACCAGCCTTGGTGACCCCATTAAAATGGGATCGCGACCACTTTGGGGTCCCAATCCACAGTTTGAGAACTCCTGGCCTAAAGTAAGCAGTTACAGAATGGCATTTTATCTTTGCATTAGAAAATCAAATCTAAAGAGATTCTTAAGAGATAAAGTGTATTTTTTCTGTTTAACTTGTTTTTAAACACAAGATGCAGAATTTCCACAGTTCTACACAAATGATAGGTTGACTTGCAGATGACAGTGTGATGCTTAAAGATAAATTGAGTCAAGACAAACCTCCTTGGCTATATTTAGGTCTCCAAGATCAACAGATTTTCATGCCTAAAATCCTACATATTTCTCATGGTGTTAATTTTTGGTGATAGACATATAAATATTTTATTTCTGTGAGGGACAATAAAGTAATAGTTGGTAGAAACCACTGCTTTGTTGTTCTTCCAGGATCCCTTTTTAATTCAGCATGCTTCTGTATTGCTTTCTGAAGGAAGGAAATTTGTTTGGATTTGCTGTTATGCTTAAGTAAACTGTAGAAGGCTGTCATTCCTTTATGTTGCAGGGAATATAGGTGATATCCATGGATGTGGCGAGCCAAAGCGATTAGAAACTGAAGCTTCTGCAGGACATCAGCTAATCTCCCCAAACTGCTCCCCTCCACTTGATCTAAACTTTCCACTGCCGGGAGAGAAGGGTCCTGCATGTCTCGTAAAGGTAACCAGACTATGGAGATGATGACCAAAATATGATTGCCTCACTGAGGAGATAGATTAGGGGTGGGAGAGAGAATCCTGAACCCGGAGCAGTTACAGTAAAACCTATATTATCTTGAATGTGTCCTCAAATAACAGCTCTCCTGTTTTCCTCTTCACTGCCCATGGGGGATATTAGAATTGCTAACATCAGTGCTAGTAGGTGTTAAAGCATATATATTCATAGCTGTACTTGGCAAAAAGGGTTCTGTCAGTTCAAGACACCCAAGTGTAAGGATGATGTTGGCTCATGGACTCTTGAGTAAGTTGAAGATGTGCTCTTCTAGCGGAAAAAGGTGTGATGAAGCAAGAGGGAAACAATGCAATGTTTGTTTTCACTTCATATTTGAAATAGTTTCCTGTTGATTAATACCTAATGCTGACTAGGAAACTGAAAGCAAGGAAAACTCATCTATTCTGTTTCTATATTTAATATCCCATTCTTCAGCAATCTTCTTCTACATTTAGAATTTCATCCTTTAATGAACAAGTGTAGAATATGGTTGTTTACCACTTTGGCAGAAGAAGGCAGATAATGTAAATCCTACAAAAGTAGCAAGTAATTTTTCCAATCTCAGCTTCTTAAAAACTTATTTGGACAGCCTCCCAGTACAGAATCTCTTTAATCTACAGTTGTCTACTGAGATTTCTGCTATTGTCTGATGAATGACAATCCATGCTGTCCTTGTTCTTGCAGTACATCATTCTGTTCTGTCTGCCTCCTTGTTTTATCATGCTGTCTCTGTGGCAGGTCTATGAGAGATGGGATAATTTCAAAGTCAACGATACTCTTGAGGTGTATGGCATTTTGTCTGTGGATCCTGTGCTCAGCTTAGTGAACAATGAAGACAGGTAAGGCTTAGGCTGTGATTCTGATCTGCAGGGATTTATGAAGTTAAAAAGCAAAATGTGTTTGAATGCTTGTGCCCTAAAAATTAAGAAAGTGTCTAACCATTTGACTGAGCATTATTCTAAAAATGCTTTTTGCCTAAATCAAAGGTAATGCTTGTGAAAGGTACTGGATTGACAGCCCTGGCAGTTGAAGTCCTTTGTCCACAGAACAGGTACCGCATGAGCAATGGCTGTACATATTTCCCAGACTGCCCCAGTATCAAACAGAGGTATCAAGTGTTAGTGCTGGAACAAATTTATAAAGAGGACAGGACCAAGAGATTTGAAGAAATTTCAGAATGATGTGTGAGAGTTAATGACACATTACAATTGGCTTCTATAACAAAGGACAGCAAAAGTACCTATTTTTTTTTTCCAAGTGCTGGATAATTCTTGGGATTAGATTAGAGAAATTTACTTCAGGACCAGGTAAATTGGTTGGAAAAAATTAAAAATAGTTATAGACTATCTATAAAAGTATAGCAAAAGAGAGATTGTCCTGTAGACAGGCAGTGAAAATGATTGGTGGCATGGAAAGTCTTCCATATGAGAATATGAAATAATTAGGACTGTTTACTTTACAGAGGAAATAAATAGGGGCATGATAGATGTATACAAAATACTGAATGGTGTAAAGAAGTAGTATCAGATGTTCTTATTTACCTTCTCCGAATACAAGAACAAGGGGACCTCCAATTAAATTAAAACAGGTTCAAAACTGATAAAGGAAAATACTTTCTTTTAATGTAATGCACCATTAATCTGTACATATTACTGCCAGATTAGGTAGGTAGAGAGACCAAGAGGTTAGTAAAATCTAAAAAATTGATTAGACATCTAAAAATAGAAGGCATATAAAGCCTGGTATCATGGTGCAAGCCAACCACTAACTGATGAGATTTAGGAGGAAATTTCCCTAAAGGACATGTCATTTTATGATTGTCCACTTGGGTTCCTAGTGCCTTTCTCTGAATTATACTGTATTAGCCAATTTTGGAGATAAAATATCTTATTCCTGGGGGAATTCTGTGCCAAAAAAATTAAAATCCTGTGCACAATGTTATAAAATTCTGCAAAATTTTACATATACAACGCTACCTCGATATAACGTGGTAAAGCAGTGCTTGGGACGGTGGGGCTGCACACTCTGGTGGATCAAAGCAAGTTCAATATAATGTGGTTTTACCTATAATGCGGTAAGATTTTTTTGGCTCCCAAGGACAGCGTTATATCAAGGTAGAGGTGTCAAAATAACACAATATAATTATGTCCCTTTCAACTATTTTTGATAATTTATTTCAAAATACCTGTCAGCAAGTATGTCTGTAACAACACACAAGATTCAGGAAATGTTTTTTGACAAATAGATTCCGTACTAAGCCTATTAATACAGAAATTTGAGTAATAATTTAAACGACAATACTGAAACAAATTTCTGCACCCCTCAGAAGCAGCCCAAAAGCTTGGGGAAGTCTGGGGTAATGGAGGAGCTGAGGGAGAGGGAAGGAGCCTGGGAGTGAACCTTGCAGGTTGTTGGATGTGGATGGAAGAGGCATGGAACAGTTATTTTGAGGGAGAGGGAAAGGTGGGGAGGGATTGTTAGGGATTTGGGGAGCCTCCCCCATGTCACCTTTGGATGATCCTTAGCCCCTCCCATTCATTCAAGCACATGTGCCCCAATGAGTCCCTTCAGTCCCACTCCCCATTCAGCCAGGCATATCTGCACATGTCCCCATGTGGCCTGTACCCCCACTCCCTTGTTACCATGTGACCCTGCATCTCCCCTCCCCCTGTATCCTGCATCCCTCATTCTCCATTCAGCCAGGCATAGCTGTCCCTATCCGCATTTGTCCTGCACCCCCACTCACCCCTTCTCCCTCCACTCCCATTCAACCCCTGGTTCAGTGTTGTCATGCCACTAGTTCCTGTGCCTCCGCCGCAGTCTGTCCCCCCATTAGCCCTTCTGAACCCCAGTCTGACACACACACACCCCAGCAGTCCCATGTACCCCGCTCTGTCCATTCCCCCCATATCCCATGCTTCCTCACCTGGCAACAAAGCAGGGTGCTGTGAGGAAGGCATCCTCTTTCCCTTTCCCTCTCCCTCTCTGCGGCTGCTGCTCTGGCCTGTGAGCCAGCTGCCCTCTCTTCTGGTGCCACGTGAGCCCCTGGTGTAATTGCAGCTTCCCTTTGTCTCCCCATCAGAATCAATTATTTGGCGGGGGTGTGTGTGAAATCTCTGGGGAACATTAATTCTGTGCTTGCGCAGTGCACAGAATTCCCCCAGGATTAGATATTGGAGTGCATGGATCACAGGCTTCATCCAATATGTCAGTTTCTTTAGTATTGATGCAGGTGTTCGGAATCTTGATCCTTTGAAAATTTTCTTTTTGGTATGTTACAGCCTTGATTTTTGAATCCTTGTGTAGAGCCAGACAAGCTTGTAAAGGTAACCCAGCAAAGCCAGCTGTTTTTGCTTATAATCTGCCCAACAGGCCAGAGTGGTGGCTCAATATGCCTAATTAAATGTATTTGATTGTTGACAGTCATATTACGTATAGAGAAAATGGTGGAATTCAGCAAGGACTTTGAACTTTAAAGTTGTTGCATGAAGTAGAAAGAGAAAAGGATGGTTACAGTCCTTTTAATGAAGAACAGATATTTCGCAAAAGGAGGAAGAGAGGCTTAGAAGATTAGTAGGACCCCACCAAATTCACAGCTCTGAAAAACATGTCGGGGACAGTGAAATCAGACCACTCCCGGGAAATCTAGCTATTGGAGTTGGGGCTGGGGCTGCCTCAACCAGGGGTTCCTACTGTTCACTGGGCTCCAGCTGCTAGTCTGCTGGACTGGGGAGGGACTTGACTTCCTCTTCCCCTACACAGCCGCTCTCAGGGGAAGGGAAGGGGGCGCCAAGGAGAGATCAGACTCACCTCCAGGTACCTCCCCAGGCTGCAGGAAGGTCCGCAGCTGTGCTGTCTACAGAGTCCAGCTCTAAAGGCAGTGCAGAAGTGAGGGTGGCAATCCTGCAACAACCCCCCCCACCCCACCCCACCCACCCACACTCACACCAGCTTTGTGACCCCCTACAACCCTCTTTGGATCCCCAGGGTTGCAAGACCATCTGAAAATGTGAAATTGACCAATTTCTGGCCAAGAAATTGATCAAAATAGACTGTGAATTTGGTAGGGTCCTAAAGATTAATAATAAGTTATAGAGCCTTTCACTTCTGTCTTTGGTGCAAATCCAATCCAAGTCAGTAGTGACTGAAGTTTGTTGCCATCTGATGTCTGTCTCTTTGTTCCAATGTCCACATCAAAATAAAAAAACTAAAATTAAAAACCTGGGGCTACTTTTGGAAGGCCTCAGAGACTGAGAATTGAAGTGTCATGAGATCTGACCTGTTTTCTCACCTCAAAGGGTGGTTTCTCCAAGTTAGGGTTGAAGCACACTAATGGGAATTTTTGACTGCATCTGCACTACATGTTCTGTGGCTATATAGAAAAGTTAAGTGTCCAAGACTTATAATCTGGCAACCTTCTGGAACTCTGTATCTACACAGGATAGACTTTACTTTACAAAGTTGCTTTATTTTCTCAAATGTTACAATGTCTCCATTGAATACCTGCTGAAAAGAAACCGGTTACCACAAAGAATACTTAACATCTCTCATTTAAATGGTGGAATGATTTAGGGATTTGCTTCCTTTACAAAACTAAAGCCTCTATACTCAAAGTATTTTCAGAAATATAGACCACAGCCTATATTGTATAAATCCAGTTTAGTAGTTTTATATTGTCAGTGTATAGGATTTTCATGTATTTTGTATTTATAGTCTTTTTATAAATACCTAAAATCTTTCAATTAAGCTTTTATAATTAAAATTGATAAATTATATTAGTTTAAATGTAGTTTTAAGTAAACTGAAGCCGGGAATGGATGCTGCTTGTGTTTGTGTGTAACATTATTGGAATAGATTCCAGATTCATTTTGACAACAGCAGGGGAATTTGCATAGAATGTCTTTAAGCTCAGTTTAATTGACATTTACTAGGGAGAACTCATCACCACTTGATCCTATGGAGTGCATGGACACAGTAGAAGAACAAAGAGTACACAGTCCTCCTGCCTCATTAGTCCCCAGAATCCATGTGATTTTGGCACAGAAATTACAGCACATTAATCCATTATTGCCTGCCTGCCTTAATGAAGAGGAGAGTAAAAGCTGTAAGTATCTGAACTGCTGAATGGAACCTTACATTATCACAGATTAGTTCACTCTGAACTGCATTGTACTACTCCTTACTACAAACAAGTAATTATTTGTTGGCAGGAAAATGCAGCAATGGTAGTCTATTTAAAGCGGACTTAGAAGGGATCGGGCAGCTGAGTTGCCTCAGACATGGTGATAAGTGTTTGTTTTAGGAAAAGTTACTTCTGAAGTATTCATGATTAGAGATTTCATTCTGTAAGTCTGAAAACCCAATCTACTATTGTACAAATTGCAATATTTATTCATTTTCAAATGAGGAATCACTTTATTTTTTAAAATTTTACTTTTATTAAAGCTTAGCTGGAAAAAACAATGCATAATTCTGAAAGACACACTTACCAAAATGAGTACATGAATGTAGCAGCAGCATAGATCTATGAATCAGTTTTCTGAGTGAGTAACTGCTGATTCAGACAGTATGATCTGCTCAGCATCATCTTGGAAACCCTTTCAGATTTTTAATTGAAAGGTGTATTGTACATTTGGCTTCAAAACCTGCAGCCTTCCACAGCTTTCTGAGTGTTTTAAGATGTGTCATGTATGTCTATATAGAACTCCACTTGATAGTAATTTTAAGAGCTGTGGAAACTCACCGATAGCAGAGCCCAAGGAATAAACAGAATACATACAGATTGGAGCCCAAAAAACAAACAGAACACACACACACACACACACACTGCTGCTACATTCACCTACTAATTTTGGTAAGTGTCTTGAGATTTGTCTATTGTTTTTTCCAGCCCAGTTCACATGTGGGAAAGCTGCGGAAATAACTTGCCATCTGCCAAAAGTGGCAAGCGTTATTTTGTTTTATGAGTCACTCTAATGGAATTTTTAAAAAAAGTCTTGGATGCTAATAAACTCCTGGTTTAAAACCAAAAAATGAGAGTTGGGGAGTCAACTGGTCCAGGAGTCTTGCAGCCTTGAGGGTTCTCAGGGTCTAGGCTCTGTGGCAGGGAGCCTGGCAGCCCAGGCTTGAGCAGGCTTCTCAGGGTCTAGGCTCCTAGCTCTGCAGCAGAGAACCTGGAAGCCCTAAGAGCACCCAGGTGGGTCTGGGGAACCAGCTGCCCGGAGTTAGAGAGCCCCGGAACCAGCGTGCCTGGGATTCTGGAAGCCCTGGAGTCCCCTACCTGGGTCACTCAGCATGGCAAGGCAGGCAGCATAACTGCCTTGGAGCCACAGACCCTGGAAGTCCTGGGTTTCTGACCCTAAGGAAATCAGCATATTGGGGGAAATCAGCACATTCCCCAGCCCTGGAAGTTTAGCTGCTAGTGGCTAAAATTGACATGATTCCTGTCAGTTTTACCTATGAAATTTACCAGACTGGTCAGTTTTAGGGCTGCTGCCAGATCCCGAGGAGCATATTTGGTGTCACAAACTCCAAATGTTCATGTGGTGCCAAAACGAACACTTTATGGAATTTGTGTCCCGGGTAGATTTCAAACAGCTGTTTTTATTTTTTTGGAATGAAACCAAATATTGAAATTTCCCCACAATATGGAAAGTCTGAGGTGTGACCAGCTCTGCTTATGGCCAACCCTGGTATGCCTGTGACTTGCTCTCCAAAGTCTACCAGCCAAGAAATCTGTTGCAAAGCTGCTTAATTTGGTCTTTTGGGAGAGTCTTTACAACTTTGTCTCCCCTTAAATCCTGATCTGTAAAGCACTGCCATCTTCAGTCCTGAGAGAGGCTGTGTACACCAAACGTTTGGCTGGAATAAAGGCGTACGGAAGGGAAATGGGAATGAACCGCATCCTTGGAATAGTGAAGTGAAAGGAGAATTTTGTGTTCCCAATTCTTGCTGAGGGGCTATACTTGGATACACTGGTGCTTGCTGCAAAAATTCTAAGAAGCAGAAATATTAAAATTTTCCTTTTGGTAACACTTTAAAACATAGCTTTGGCCTCTGCATTGAGAGGATTGTGGATTGGCAAATGATTACTTGTCTCCCTTTGTTTTTGAGTATTCTCTAATGTTTAAAATCACCTTTGATTCCTTATTTGTTGAAAATAGCTTGTTCCATATTGGTAAGCATAGTAAACCCAGGAGTGCAAATGCTGCCAGAGGAGATTAGACAGCATTCAAGCTGAACTCTGTTTGTATCAGTATGAGATACACCTTGATAAAATAAAAATAACTTTCTCTGAATGTGAGAATGCATATGCTCCTGTAATTCCCAAGGAGATAATATACCAGTTCCTCTCAACTCACTTTTTTCATAACTGTTATGAGCTTTAGGTACCTTTAAATACTTCAAATGGAAAATAACAGTCAAAAAACATTTTGGTTGTGATGCAGGAGTACACGATAATAATTCAGAATTAGTCTATTGTAATTGGGCACAGGTAACAGAGGCTGACAATGTCAGGTGGAACTTCTATATACGTTACCTCTCAGTTTGTATAATATACCTTAGGATCTTCTAAATAAAATGTTCAAAACAAAATCAAGTAATGGCATTCAGATATTAAAGTGGGTGTGAGGGGGAAGATAGGCATGCCATAGAAATCTGTATAATAAGGAGGCAATAGTTTAGCGCTTCATAGCTCGGATGTGACTGTTTCTGTGGTAAGCAAGGATAACTGAGACCCTTAATGTCTCATTTATTGTTATGACAAAAGACTTGGGCCAAGACTTTCAAAAAACAGGAGTCTAAAAGTCAGTGAGTTGCTGTTTACTTGGTTCTACAGATAGTCGGCCCACTTGTTTAGGAACCTGATTTCAGCTTTTGAAAATCTCGGCCCAAACTTGTAAATTGTGCATATAGCTGGTATCTGTAACTATACTATTGCCTTCCTGCTTCCCCCTCCCGTATGTTTGTTTATTACATCCCCTTATTCAGGTTAATGTAGATTGTTAGCTATTTGGGGCGGGAGCTGTCTTAGCACTGCATATCACCTAGCACACTGAGCTCTGCTCTGATGGAGGCCTCAGGGCACCACTCTAAGATGAAACAATTAAGTTGCATAAAGTTATGGTCACCAGAGTTCAGGAATGGTGTGACAAAAAGCAAGATACAAAAAAGCACAACCATGGAGCGTAAAACAACATAGTGAAAAAGACTGAGTTGAATTTGCGTAGTCTAGGAAAGAAGACCCATTTGGGTAAGATCACTCTTAATTAGATACACTAAGTCTAAATAGAGGGCATTATTCCATCTTAAATCTGCAGAGCAAGGAACAATGTTCTGAATCTAAAAAAGGTAGGAAAAGTCTAGGTAAATGAGGAAACTTCACTCGCAGAGTAGAGTGCTGTTCTTTTCCACTCACCATTCCCAATGTGTGATATTGCAACGTAAAGTAAGCATCATTTGGAGAGGAGGGGGAACAGATGCGGGGTATTTCTGACACTTGTCTTCTGCTTTCTTGTCAGTTGTTTCTAGTTTTATGATGGAACTTTCGCCACTTAGAGCAGAGCTACTTGGATTCCTCACTCATGCACTCTTAGGAGACAGCTTGGCTGCTGAGTACCTTATATTGCATCTCATCTCCACAGTGTAAGTACGTAGATGCCTGCTGAGAACACTTAATGTATTTGTTCTAAAAAAATATTATCTGCTTGTTTTTGCCAGTCTATCAGAGTCTATGAATAACTTTTCAGCAGAGTATTTATATTCCAGTAGTGCCCAGGGAGGCTCCAACTGAGGGGACCCATTGTATTAGGCACAAATGCAGAGATTATTGTCCACAGTCCAAATAGATTTTTTTAAAAGGCTAATTTCAAAGCTTAGTATCTTCCTAGCATTTGAGATGACAAAGTCCCTCCCACTTCTGTTCTCTCTCCATCTTTTTTTTTTAATTCTGTCCTTAGATTAGACTAAAATCCTCAAGTGATATAATCTCTGCATTGGTTTCAACAAGCAATATATGTTTCCTATCTAATCTCTTCTCTGTGTGTGAGCAGGACATGCTATTACTACATTTCCATTAATAGTTTAGAGCAGTGGTTCTCAACCTATTTATCGTCGTGGGCCGCATATGCAGCTCTGTGTGTTATGTGGGCCCATCCACACAATATATATATACTACTTGTACATCTATTAAAAATAGTAATAATAAGGTTTAGGATTTGTTATATGACGCCAATACCATTCATTTCAACACTGGCAAATGTCTACCAAGAGCATTTTAAATTAGCAAAATAAGTCAAAACATTAACTGTTAAAATTAATTAATTTACTGTAAGGTAGGCATGGCATATTGCCACCCTCATTTCCATGCTGCTTTGGAGCCTGTCTGCAAAGATGGGGAGCCCTGCCTGGTGTGGGGTGCCTCCTTAGCCAGGGACTGTCTCCCATTCACCCAGTCCCTCCTCATACTGCCCCCCCCCAACAAGGGAATGCCCCCCATCACCCAACCCCCCTGGGACTGTCCCTCCAGCATCCAGACACACACACACACACACACACCCCACAACACTGGACTGGCCCTATCCAGGGAAGAACGACCCACACAGGGACTGCTCCCAGTCCCCCATCCAGGGACTGCACCCAGTCCCCCCTACTTAAGAGTCTGTCTCCCATACACTGGCAGCACCCCCCTCCTAGAGTTGCCAGGTGTCTGTCTTTTTACCTGAAAATCTGGTTGAAGAGGGAACCTGGCAGTGTCTGGTCAGCACTGCTGACTGGACACTAAAAATCCAGCTACCAGCCTGCACCACCAGGGGGCAGGAAGAGCAGCAGCAAGAATTACAGTCTAGAACAGTGATTCTCAACCTATTTACCACTGTGGGCTGCATATGCAGCTCTCTGTATTAGGTGGGCTGCATCCATGCAATATACAACCTGTATGGCCCTGAGGATGTCACATGGGCCGCAGCTGTGTGCTGACTAGGCCACAAGCAGCCCATGGGCTGCAGGTTGAGAACCATTGGCCTAGAGGAACTGCGCTCTGCTCAGCTGCTGACTTCTTGTGGAGAGAACTGGCTGGCTCTGGCACCTGGCTCCAGCCTCTCCAGTGAAGAAGAAGGTGGCGGGGGGGAGAGCGGGAATCCTGTCTGCCCCACCGTGCTCCAATTTCCCCAGCCCCTCGCTCTGGGGACCAATAACCCCCCTCAATCCCATCATGCTCGTGCGTCCTCCTGGTATCCCACTTACCTCTGGGCTTTGGCCTCCTTCCCCCAGTGAACCTAGTTTAAAGGCCTCCTCACTAGATTAGCCAGCCTGCTTGCAAAGATGCTCTTCCCTCTCTTCATTAGGTGGCGCCCATCTCTGCCTAACACTCCTTTTTCTTAGAACACCATCCCATGGTCAGAGAATCCAAAGCCTTCTCTCCGACACCACCTGCATAGTCATTCGTTGACTACCACGATTTGACAGTCTCTGCCTGGGCCTTTTCCTTCCACAGGGAGGATGGACAAGAACACCATTTGCGCCTCAAACTCCTTTATCCTTCTTCCCAGAGCCACGTAATCTGCAGTTATCCACTCAAGGTCATTCTTGGCAGTATCATTGGTGCCCACGTGGAGAAGCAGAAAGGGGCAGTGATGCAAGGGCTTGATGAGTCTCGGCAGTCTCTCTGTCACATCGTGAATCCTAGCTCCTGGCAAGCAGCACACTTCTCGGTTTTCCCGGTCAGGCAGCAGATAGATGACTCAGTCCCCCTTAGGAGGGAGTCCCCGACCACCACCACCCGCCTCCTTCTCTTGGGAGTGGCGATTGTGGAACCGCCATCCCTAGGACAGTGCATCTCATGCCTTCCAATCGGTGGAGTCTCCTTCTATTCCCTTCCCTCAGATGTATCATCCAGTCCACTTTCCGCATTAGTACCTGTGGAGAGAACATGAAAACGGTTGCTCACCTGTATCTGTATTGCTGGTACATGGACGCTCCTCTTTCTTCTTCTGGAGGTCACATACTGCCAATTTTCTTAACCGTCCTTCTGTCCCCGCTGTGCAGCCTGCTCTGATTCCTCAGAATGTTGTGCCTGTAGAAGCATACCCTGACGTCTGTCCAGATAATCTTCATTTTCTCTTATGCAACGCAGGGTTGATGCTTGTTTCTCCAGACCTTGAACCTTCTCTTCTGATATGGAGAGCAGCTTGCTCTTTGTACTGACAAAGTCGCTTCTGTCCTGTGGAAGAAAGACAAACATGGCACATCCTGTGCAGGTCACAACAGCCGATTGCTCACCATCCATATTATCTTCCTTCTAAGAGCTTCCTCAGCTGGTGCAGTAACTACTCAGGCTATGGCTACACTAGCGCTTTACAGCGCTGCAACTTTCTCACTGAGGGGTGTGAAAAAACACCCCCCTGAGCGCAGCAAGTTACAGCGCTGTAAAGCACCAGTGTAAACAGTGCTCCAGATAATCCCCTCATGGAGGTGGAGTACCTGCAGCGCTGGGAGAGCTCTCTCCCAGCGCTGACATGCGACCACACTCGCACTTCAAAGCACTGCCGCGGGAGCATTCCCACAGCAGCGCTTTGAACTTTCGAGTGTAGCCACGGCCTCAGAGAAGCCTGCAAGATGAAAGCCTCAGTGGTTCTCCCCAGGCGAACTCCCTCTGTTAACCTCTCTGCTGTTCGCTGCTCAGCTGGATCACAACTGGCTGCCTTTCTATAACAATCAGGCCCAATCAAGACCCACCTGGAACAAAGTACTCCCAATTCACACTTTTCAAACAATCAAGCACACGGACAAACTGACAAACTGTCCCCACAACAGACACTCAATACTCACCAACAAAGCCCCCCCAGGCACCCCTTTGTGACATTTTGGGGTCAAGTAGGCATTCAGCCTCAGTTTTCCAGCCAGTCTTCTGACGGTCTGCCCAGCCTGCAGTGCCTTCTGAGTTGCAGAAACGACTGCTACATCTGCGGTCTCTGTCTGTCATTTCCAACTGAGCAGGACTTTTTAAGCTCCTTAGCCCCTTTCTGCCTTGTGTGGAAGAGTGTGTGCCCCATGACATTAGTCATAGTTAGTCCAATCTGTCCTAAATCTCTCATGGTTCGGCCACTGATCTAGTGTTAAAGGTCATAGATAAGTTGATATGAGATTCATTTTTACAGGTGCCAGCCACCATCTGTTTATAGTGCAGTAGCACCCCGTATGTTCTAGTCCTGTGTAGACACACAGGAAGACAGTCACTGTCCCCAAGAAAGAAAACAAAGATGTGAGAAAAGGAATGACAAGGGTTATGGTTCACACACAGCTTGTGGCTCTTTTTATGGGTGTATTTTGATTATAGAAAGTTTTTTGGACTTACCAGGGGAGCAGTCCCTGCATCAAGTGTTCAGCTGATCCATCTTTTTTTTTTTTTTTTTTTCTAGCTATGCGAGAAGAGATGTGCTTCCTCTGGGAAAATTCACAGTCAACTTGAGTGGCTGTCCAAGAAATAGTATCTTCACAGAGCACATATACCGCATTATCCAGCAGCTTGTTCCAGCAGTAAGAATGGCATTAATATACTTTAATGGATTTATGACTGGGCAGTGATTTTGGCTGTAATGTTAACTGTATTTTTGAAACAAAACTTAAGTTCAGTTTGAGGCAGGTTCCTGGTGCCTGGTTAAAGGATAGCCCAACAACTAAAATGAGGGTGGAACTTTCATCCTAGAGAGATCCTAGATTTCTCCCTCCTCTCTCCCCCAGTGACCACAAATTCCTGGAGGGTATTTCTGCAGAGAAAACACAGTAACTTGAACAGGGACCATATTGACTGGTAACTTGCAGTACTGCAGCACATTCTTCTGATATTCCCATAGCTATATATAACTATATTTTAAAAAATTTAACTCGCCATAAAATTGTTTTGCCTTTGAAATCCTCTTTCCCTTTAGGAGCTTTGGAACTTGTGGTTACATATATCTACCATGTATTTCATTTAATTGTCCTTATAATTTTGTACGTATTATGGAATTCTAAACTTAATGATCCCATTAAAGCAGGATACTTTTACCTAACAAGGCAGGTGGAGGAGTGGGGATTTGCCTACCTAGCTAATAATTTTTTGTTCTTGGCAGTCCTATCGTCTGCAGATGACCATCGAAAACATGAATCACTCACGATTTATCCCACACAAGGACTACACGGCTAACCGCCTAGTCAGTGGAGTATTGCAACTGGCCAGTAACACTTCCCTTGTGATAGACGAGACCCTGCTTGAGCAAGGACAGCTGGACACAACAGGTAGGCAGTGCTTTGTGTTCCTGTCTTCCATGTAAAACTTTGACCAATACATTATAGTAGACTGAATTAGTGCATTTCAAGACACAGTGATGTTAATTATGTGCCAATAGTTCAACCTTTTAATACAGTTTAAGCTATGTGGGGAAAAACCACTTTGTCCATGGATATCACAACTGATTCATGTCTCAGACTAGCTTGCTGTCAGTCTGTGGCCTTGTTATATGGAGTTGCATGCCTGATCACTGTTCAACAAGGCAGTTGTATTTTATTTCTCTTATTACTGCTTTACTGTTAGGAAGCATCTGGATATTTTGTTTTAGTTAAAATATTAAATTTAAAACATGCTAGGTTTCAGGTAAAAACTGGTAGCTTTAAATAGAGCTCCTAGAGAGGTGAGAAGAGGTAGGTAATTAGGAATCTTTTCACCTGTAGGTGAGCAGTTAAAATCTAGGAGAGGGTGCAACTGACCATTGTGAAAGGCTGGTACTGCTCAGTGTGATTTCTTAGTTTCATTGGTGTTTGCATTGCAAAGAACACCTGGACAACTGACTGCTTTGACACTCTCAATAGAAAAGGCCAGAAATTAAATGAAGCTGTAGCCTGAGCTATTGTCTTGTCCCATAGAAGTGGTCTTTTCAGGTCTTGGGTTAGTCACAAGTGGAGCAGTGTGGGGAACCTTACGTTTCTGCCCTTTGTATAGCACCTTTCCTATAGAAAACAGAACAACCCCGGCTGCATAGCTGACACCTTTGAGCACTGAAGTCACGTAAGGGTTTTTTTGTTTTTTTGTTTTGTTTTGTTTTTTTTCCCATTTGAAAAGTGAATGCTGTGTGGGAACAAGTAGTTTTCATTTGTTATTATGGATTTCCAAAATTCATCTTGTAAACCGTGACTTGTTCTGTGTATCAAAGAAATGTAGGAGTGGAAGGGACCTTAATAAATCATTTAGTCCAGTCCCCTGCACTGAGGCAGGACTAAGTATTATCTAGATCCTCCTGACAGGTATTTGTGTAACCTGTTCTTAAAATCCTCCGATGATGGAGATTCCACAACCTCCCTAGGCAATTTGTTCCAGTGCTTAACTACCCTGACAGTTAGGAAGTTTTTCCTAATCTCTAATTTAAATCTCCCTTGCTGCAATTTAAGACCATTACTTCTTATCCTGTCCTCAATGGATAAGGAGAGAAACTTATCACCCTCCTCTTTATAACAACCTTTTATGTATTTTGAAGACTGTGATCATGTCCCCTTCAGTCTTCTCTTCTTCAGACTAAACAAACCCAATTTTTTCTTCACAGATCATATTTTCTAGACCTTTAATCCTTTTTATTGCTCTCCTCTGGACTTTCTCCAGTTTGTCCACATCTTTCCTGAAGTGTGGTGCCCAGAGCTGGACACAAGTCCAGTTGAGGCTGAGTAGAGTGGAAGAATTATTTCTTGTCTTGCTTACAACACTCCTTTGTACAAAGCAATGAATCATAACCTAGACTGAGAGGGAAGACTTAAGGTGAGCTTTGAAGAAAAGTAATTTGATAGCTGGGAGTGAGGCAGGAGGATGGGGTTCAGGTAGCTGGGCCATACAGTTGGGGTGCTTATTCACTTTTCTCCCCCCTCCATCTTCCAGGTTCAGGTAGGAGACATCAGGTTGGACCACAAGGTCAGATAAGTGAAGTGAGCAAAAACAATGTGTCTACAAACCCAAGGGGGCCAATTTTGAATTGAAATACAGATGAATAGGAAGCCAGTGAAGGTGATTATATTACAATAAAAGAAGCATCCTAATCAGCCTTATATAACAAGGGTACCTTGTCCCTCCTGGAACTTGTGACATCAAAAACAGTCCTGATGCATGATCTTCAGTTTCACTGTTGAGATGCTCTAGTGAGTCCATACCTATTATAGATCTCTTTTCATCTTCTTTACAAGCATTAACGGTGGAATAACCAGGAACCTTAAGTGTTAATTTGTATATTTTGAACAGTTGAGACCAAAGGCCAGACACAATGTAGACAATTTTAAAACTGCAGAAGTAGCCAATTTTAGATTTCAAGTTGATACTGTGTTGCTGTAATTAACTAAGGAAATGAGAGGGGAAAGAGTCCCAAAAGAAGGAAATTATACACAGCTTGCCATCCTTTATAAAGAGTAGTTAATGACTGTCTGTCTGCTGGACTGAAAGATACAAAGCATTTGGCACAGGTGGTGGTGGTCAGGAGAAATCTGATTTTTATCAGCTAGATTTCACTATTTCAACAAACTATCTTTAAACTAGAAGTTTCAATTCCAATTTTTTTTTTACTTTTTTTTAGTCTATTCTAGATTGGGTTTTTCTGTTTTTGCAGGAACTTACTGTAATTTTTAAAATAAATGGGTTTGTTTGATTTTAATGACTCTAGCAGAAGTCTGGGATAACTAAACAGGTTATTCAATTCCTCTCTCCCATTTAATCTTTCTGCTGTACCTCATTTTAGTTGGCCAGCCTAATGCACCTTTTACGCAGTGAGGCGTTCTTCTCTGCTTGGGTTCTAAAAAGTGATTTGTTCTCTTATCCCCAAATGTAAAGTGGCAGTGTATTGCCATTTTAAAAGTAATATACAAACAAATAGAGGGGAGTGCTGTAGAGAATCTGTCAAAAGCTGGTTTGTTTTTTAATTTAAATGTGTAGTGCTGGTTTGACAGCCCTGCAGAGTGAAGTTGTACTTAGAATTGGAGCAACAGGGTCAGCTACAGTGGAAGCTATCCCACAACTACGAATGGGCCTGAGGACAGAAGAGTATTCCACTTTAGGGTGAGAGAATAGTTCATGCGTGGTGAGTTGTGGTAGTGTGTTTATGATATGGTATCAGTTCTTTAGGATCTGGTCCAAAATCACCAATTATTTCATGTAAGCCCCTGGATCTGTGTGTTCACATTGCACTATTCCTCATGGTATCTGAAGATCTTGACTATTCTGGTCACTAAAGACCTTCAGGTGTAGAATCTAATCAGTGACGGAGTAAAAAGGCTCTAAAGCTCATCACCAATCCCCTAAGCCATGTGGTCTTCCAGAACTTCCCAAGGGACAAGAACACCGTCATGCTAGGCTTCTCTAATTGACGTTTTCATTTTAGCGAGTGATTTGTAATAATAGATTAACATTGTTCCCTGTTTCATTTGGCAAACAATGGATTATTCTGCCGTTCCTAATGCAGTTTAAAAGTAACATGATGACTTAGTTTGAGCAGCAGCAATATCAGAGATGCCTACTTGCTTATAATTTACTGCAATTATACAGCCAGTGGCAGAGAACAAATTGTGGTTTATGAAGGTCTCATGAAAAGGTCTGTTAAATTCACTCGCCAGCTCAGCTGTTTAGGGCCAGTACAAGTGCATTATGATGCACATGATCAGCATTTGGATCCCAAAGCTTGCTGGGTTTCCTTGATGCTATGGAATGTCACTCCAGCAAACACTGCCACCTCCTTCCATGCTAAAAGCTTCTTCTGTCTGGCTAATATGATATTCATGAATGTTAGAAAGGAACTTCTTCCATCTAAACCTGCTGGAGAGGGTTGCCTCAGCATATGGCCTTTTGAAGCTAGGAAAAATGGGTGTCTTCCTCAGCCAGTTCAATTATTTCTATACATTAAAAGTCCAGTGTCTCACCTCTCCTTGGCTAGAAACTGGAGCTTGATGCCTTTGCTGGTGGTGCTGAATAAGCACTTTCTGGTCTAGCATGGTCCTGGGATATAACTTGAAAGATTTGTGTGTGTGTGGTTTGTTTGGGGGGTGGGGGAACAGCGTGGTACAGAAAAGGTATGGTTCTGAGCCTCGTATATTTAAACTCCAGGGCCCTGATCCTGCACCCTTCAAGTCAAAGCATTGGAGAGCTGAGCGAGCAGTGTCTATCGTCTCTAGACTTTATAGCCATAAGGATACCAAAAAGTCAGAACTTTTAAGCACATTTCTAAAATATACAGAATGCTCGCTGGTGCAGTTTGGAATAAAGCATTAGCCATATTCATTTGGGATGGCCTGAATTACTCACTTGTGAGTAAAGTACCCATTCCAATCTCATGCTTAACTCTTTTTGATAACCACAGCCTTATTCCCTCTAGCAAATTTTGCATAAATATTTCTACATGTTTATAATCTGACCTTTCCATAAACTACACTCATATTAGGGCAGGTCATCTTTTATACCTGAAATCATTCAAAGGCGCTTGATTTTGTTTAGCACCTCAGGTTATTTTAGTAACCAAGCTGTTTCCACTGTGACCAAGTAATAGTTTCTGCTAACTGCTCATTAAAACCTGAATGAAAAATCAATTTCAACTCTGGCGATTGTTTACATCCAGCTGTCAGCATCTGTTTTCTTGCTTTTCTAGGTGTACATAATGTGACTGCACTGGGTAACCTGATAACTTGGCAGAAAGTGGATTATGACTTCAGTTACCACCAGATGGAATTCCCGTGCAATATTAATGTACTTATCACTTCAGAAGGCAGATCACTCCTACCGGTATGGCACAGTCTTCTTGAATTGGGGGATAATTACAGTTGATAGCTGCTTAATGAAAACCGAGCATGCCATTTCCAGAAATGAGTGATGTCCGGGAATTGATCTTGTTGCCCTGAGCTGCATGGGCAAACTGCTGACATGGGTTAGTGTTCCAGCTAGTGCACCTAAAAAACCTGTATTTAGTGATACTGGCCTGCAAAAAAAATTATTCAGTGAAAGGAAAAACTGACATTTCTCTCTGTGACTGCATGCTGTAGAAATGATAGCAAGAGGATGAAAAATGATTAGAGTATATGGGTATTTCTGGTAATGGAAAAGGTTGTAGACGCAGATTTATTATAAAGCAATCTCATTCCAGCGCAATAACTGCCCGTTCCTGTTTATGGTGGAGAGAGATCCCGCTCACATTCAGACTGAAAAGACTATGAATTCGGCTTGTATTTATGTATGATGGATTATGTAGATGTCTCCAGCTGTTTGAACAACTAATCCTACTGTGTACTAACTACTTGTCTTCACCCTCTATGTACTGAGCCTTTGCTCTCTTGGCGGTTTTAAAATTGTGATATTGATGCCTGTTCAAAGCAAAGAGGGAGATTAAAACAGCAATAGTGAGACTTCAGACAGGGAGTTCTTCAGGAAAGAGGTTTTTCATTTGTTATTAAATTGTTGATATTAAACTGATTTTATCCTGTCTTCATCAATAACATTGGGTGACACTGACGTCCACCATTGTACTGGAATCATAAATGTGTCTGTCTGGAATAGAACAGACGTGAATGGGGAAAGGGATGATGTGCAACCCTTCTTGTTTTTCAGTCAGATTGCCAGGTCCACTTACAGCCACAGATAATTCCACCGAACATGGAGGAGTACATGACCAGCCTTCTCACAGCCGTGCTGCCATCCATGCTGAACAAATTCCGCATCTATTTAAGCTTGTTGAGGCTGTTGGATTACAGCATCTCTGATGAAGTGACCAAGGTATGGAAGGCTTCTCTTATCCTAACACACATTATATCAACTTTACCCTCCACTAGGGAGAAGTAATTCTGTAGCGGTTGGAACAGCTGAAGTGGTACTTTCCTATCAGTAATTGTACTTAACTCCATGTGGTATTGGACACCTTTGCAAGGGCCAGGGGCTGCATTTTGTTTTGGGTGGACTTCTATCCCTAAGAAGGGTTGCTGATGCTCAGAGCACTTCAGCAAAAGGCACAAAACTATGGCTTATAAAATTGGTAATTGTAAAACTTTACCCCCTTTGAAAGATCAGAGACTTGATGCTAAGACAGGGGGTTCTCAACCTTTTTCTTTCTGAGGCCCCCCTCGCCCCCCAACATGCTGTAAAAACTCCACGGCCCACAACAACTGATCTTTTGCATATAAAAACCAGGGCCAGCATTAGGGGGTAGCAAGCAGAGCAGTTGCCCCACAAAGCTAAATTACCCAGGCTTTGGCTTGAGCCCTGGGTGGTGAGGTTCAGGGCCCCCGAGAGTCTAACAGATCTGCTTGGCAGACCCCCTGAAATCTGCTCTCAGCACCCCAGGGGGCCCTAACCCCCTCCTTGAGAACTGCTGTTCTAAGGCACCTTCTGAAGTACAGAGAGCAACCATTTTACTGCCTTTTAGGCAGAAGTAGCTCTGTAGCGTCCCCAGCAAGCAAGGCTGAACCTAGCCTCCCTACCTGGAGTTATACAAGTATTACAAGAATTTTATAATCTCAGGAAACTAGGATTATTCTTCATGTAGCCCTAGGGCTGTAGCTTTCTTGAAGTTTCTCCTCTATTGCACTATGTTGTGTTCACTGCAAGAACTTAAATCCCAATGTATTGTCTTAATTCAGGCAGTAGAGGAAGACTTTGTAGAAATGCGTAAGAATGACCCTGAGAGCATAACAGCTGATGACCTTCACAGAACTCTGCTTGTAGCAAGGTGAGTAGCCTTATAACTAGTGAATCTGCTTTTTCACTAGTGACAGCTGCATGTAATCTCCTCCCAATGACACTTATATAATTGTTTGCCTGCCTCTTCAAACGATTTCAATATATGGGAATGTTGAAGAAAATAGCATAGGCAGGAAGAGCAGGGACAAGTTAAGTCCGTTCCCATAGAGGGAATGGTCACTTATACAGGCAGAACTATTCTGTGGCTACTGAACAGTGAGGCAGACTCTTCCGCTCTACTCCCATGTCAAGGACTTCTGCTTACTTCCCATTTGGGGCTTTGCTACCTTTGAGTGTCCCAGCCTGCTCCTAGTACCTCACTGGAAGGTTGAAATGAGAATGGGGGAGACTTTACTGCCAGTAAGAGAAATTATTAAATACCTCTTCCTATTTTTAGCTTAATAAGAGGTTCTAAAGCACTGACTGCTGGGATAAAGTGTGGGGGTGGGGAATGGGTGTTAGTTCATAACGACTGCTGACAGCTGCTTGGCAGTTCTGTAACTTCCTGTTGTAGTGGGCTATTTCCTCTTAAGCTTTGCCATGAGAAATAAGGTATTTGTATGAATTTTGCTATTTAACTTATACTACTTTTGCCTACCCAGGTTTCTCTCTCTCAGTGCTGGGCAGACAACACTGTCAAGAGAGCGGTGGCTAAGAGCAAAACAGCTGGAAGCATTACGTAAAGCCAGGCTCCAGCAACAGAAGTGTGTCAATGGAAACGAACTTTAATAATTCCTCCTACTATTTTGCTTACTTGTGACTATGAAAATGAGGTTTGTCCTACTCCTAAGTGGAGCCAGCACTCAGAATGGGATACTGTTTATATCACAGTTTCTTGTAGATAATTTATACCAAAAAATTATGGACACTTACCCTTGAAACCTGAACCCATTTAGTTTATATGGGGTTCAGAAAGCTAATGCTGAAACTTACTGATTTTATGAAACTTTTTGGAGCTTGTTTTGTAATTGAGAATTAATAACAATGAGCAAATTGTTTGATATTAAAAGTTTAATACTGAAATTGTGTAAAGTCCAGTCTGATCACAGGTTCTAGCGCTCCAGTGGGGGTGACTACGTCACCTTACTGTACCAGCTGCAGGTCATTCCACTCACAGCCGTGGCTCTTGCACTGCAGCAGGCTTGTGTATTTAAATCATGGGAAAAGAACAAACCAGTATTTTCTACACCCCGAGGAAAAAACCCTCAGATGTTGATTGCAACTACCAGGGTCGCTGCCTGAACTAATAGGCTTATTCTATGATAAATATCTGTAAAACGCCCTCCACAGGAGAGTAAGAACTTTCAGAAGATGACTATGACTGAATAATACGTCTGTATTTCAACCTTTACATAACTTACCCGACTCAAGCACATCCTGTAAAAAGGGCAGAGTTGAAAACAAATGGTAGAACAGGGCAGTAGTATGCCCTTTCCATTTTCTGCTGATAAAGATAGCATTACTTTCTAGTCCACCTGGAGAAGCCAGAATCCCTTGGTCCCTCTGGGCCTAGTAATAAAGTTCTAATTTTTGCAAAGGGCATATCAAATGCATGACACCCAGATGGTGGTGCAAGTTATACTTGTTATTCTTGCACAACCAATCCTGTGTTTAAAAAAACTGGCATAACTACCTCACAGATAATCTTACAAGATGGGACAGGACTTCATTTTGAAACCCTAACTGGCAAATTGGGGTCTCTTGTAGCACTCATGTGAGACAGATTAATTCAAAGGGCTGCTTTTCACTTAACTAAACTTGTAAGCACCACTCAACCATCAATAAGTGCTAAATTTCATTAAGTTTAACAAGTGGGGCTAGTACTGCCCAAGAAGTATATGCTACATCATCCATTTGCCTTTGGGAATACAAAGAATGAAACATACCTTAACTGCAGTGCTATTGCTAGTGTATATAAAGAATAACTGTATACCTAATCTATAACTCTGTTGGGTTAACCATGAAGCTTCCAAGCCATGAGATGAAGGAATTGGAGGTCTGGGTGAAGGAGGCGACTATGGTCCGTGTGATCAGATCTGGGTGAAGTGGCAGGGCTATCGGGGTGTCCACAGACCTCTCCAGAAGCATGGAGTACCAATGTTAGCGTGGACACACTGGGGCCAGCATGATCACATCTGCTCTCTCTTAAGCAGCACCTTGTGGCTGAGTGGGACTGGCAGGAAAGCATACATGAGGTGGTTCCCCCAAGGTAGCTGGAACATGTCCGACAAAGCCTGGACTTCCTGGTGGCGAATAGGTCCACCTGGGGAAAGCCCCATCTTTGGAAAACGGAATGTAAGCTGTCCAGACAGAGTGACCACTCATGGTTGAGAAACAACCTGCTGAGACGGTCTGCAATCTCATTCTGCAGGCCTGGGAGATAAGACGCAGAGTGTGGAGGAGTAGGCTCCACCCTGTTTATGTAAAACATGGCAGTGGTATGGTCGGGCAACACCACCATGCAGTGACCTTGAAGTCTGTTCTCGAAGGTCTGGCAGACTAGTCTCACTGCTCTGAGCTCCTTTATACTGACGTGGAGCAGGATCTCTGATTACAACCACCTGCCCTGCGTCTGTAGATTTCCTAGGTGGGCCCCCCAACCCAGGTCTGATGCATCCATTACCAAGGTCATGGACGGCTAAGGAGTGCTGAATGGGACTCCCTCGCAGTTCAGCCACCAGTGTAGAGTGTCTAGGATTCATCCCGACACTGTTACTACTAAGTCCAAATTGTGTCCGCCTGGGTGATAAACTAAGGCGAGCCAAGCCTGCAGTGGCCTGAGTCTCACTCTGGCATGTCTGACCACATAAGTGCATGCTGCCATGTGTCCGAGGAGACTCAGGCATACCCATGGAGTTGTGGTGGAGTATCACTTGAGAGTCTGATTCCTGTTAGTGCTTGGGAGCTAGACCCTGGTAGTATAGCTCTCACCTGAAGAGAGTCTAGCACTACCCCCATTGAATTCTGTTCTTTGGGGGCGGTGACAGTATCAGCTTGACCATATTGACCAGGAAAAGGTATTTGTGACTAACTGGACTTGAGACTCCACCTGCTCCCTGGAATGCCCCCATAGCAGCTAATCATTGAGGTAGGAATACACCTGTACCTGCCTTTTGCAGAGAAAGGCCATGACCACCGACATGCACTTGGTCAACATTCAGGGGGCTGTCTAGAAACCAAATGGTAGTACTTGTGCTTTACCACAAACCTCAGGAAATGTCTGTGGGCCAGACAAATGGCTAGGTAGAAGTATGCATCTTTCATGTCAAGAGTGGCAAACCAGATCCAGGGAAGGAATGATCAAACTCAGGGAGACCATGTGGAACTTCAACTTTACCATAAACTAGTTGAGTCCTTGCAGGTCTAAGACCTCCTTTTGCTTTGGGGATTAGGAAGTAATGGGAATAGAACCCCTTAGCTCCTGAGGAACAACCTCCACTGCCCCTAAGGTAAGGAGCACTTGCACCTCCTGTACAAGGAGTTGCTTGTGAGAAGGGTCCTTGAAGAGGGGTGAGAGGGTGAGGAGGAGAATTTGAGAGAATATCCCACTTCTACCATGCAAAGGACCCAACAGTCCAATGTTATAAGTGACCACACATGGTACAAGGGATAAGACAGTTCAGAAAATGGGGAGGGCTCCTGTGTGGAGTGTGGCAAGCTATCCTCAGGCATCCCCTAAAAACTCTTGTTTGGATCCTGACTGTGGCTTAGTCAGACCCTGGCTTGATGACTGATTAGACAGCCTACACCAGGGATTGGTAACCTTTGGCACTCAGCTCACCAGGATAAGCAACGTGGTGGGCCGGGCCACTTTGGTTACCTGCTGCATCTGCCGGTTTGGCCGACTGTGGCTCCCACTAGCCATGGTTTACCACTCCAGGCCAATGGGGGCTAAGGGATGTGCTGGCTGCCGCTTCCAGCCACCCCCATTGGCCGAACTTGCGGACACGGCAGGTAAAGCGCCACGGTACTTACCCTGACAAGCCGCATACCAAAGGTTGCCAATCCCTGGCCTATGCCTATTATTCCTGCCTTGGGTGGGATTGATAATGCCTCTGCTGCTGCTGGGGGTGAGGCTTGAAAGGTTTTCTGAGTAGCAAGCATATGCTTCCCCAGAGACTTCAGTGTTGTCCATGAATCTTTGAGGGTATGGAGCCTCGAGTCTGTCAAGTCTGAAAACAGTCCAGTGCCCTCAAAGGGAAGGTCCTGCAGGGGCTGTTGGACCTCTGGGGAAGACCCAGAGCCAGGAGGTTCTCATGACCACTCCTGAGGAGATGGTTCATGCTGCCGAGTCAGCTGCATCAAGGGAGGCCTGAAGGGATGTCCTGGCCCCTGCCTGCCCCTCCTAGACCAGAGCTTAAGAATTCCGCTCTTAACTCCACAGGGAACATCTCTTTGTATTTGGACGTAGCGTCCCAAGAGTTAGTCATACCTGCTGAGGATAGCCTGCTGGTTGGCTATCCTCAGCTGTAGGCCTGCAGCAGCATACACTTTCCTGCCAAAGGAGGTCTATATGTTTGGCCTCCTTAGCCTTGGGAGCCGGCGCTTATTGCTCCTGGCACTCTTTTTCATTCACCACTGAGACCACCAGGGAGCAGGGGTATGGGTGAGAGAATAAAAACTCATATGCCTTGGAGGGGACAAAGTACTTTCTCCCACGCCCCTGGCGGTTGGCGGAATGGAGTCTGCAGTCTGCCACTGGATCTTATTATTCAGGATCATTTTAATTATTGGCAGTGCCAGTCTGGAAGGACCCTCCAGAGCGAGGATGTCCACCATTGGGTCCTCCAGTTCAGTTACCTCCTTTGCCTGTAGCCCTATATTACGGGCAATGCGTCGGCATAGGTCCTGGTGAGCCCTGTGGTCAATGGGCAGAGGACCTGAAGTTGACGCTCCTGCCACTGCTTCATCAGGCGAGGAGGATGATGAGGCAATCGGCGGTACAGCGTCCTCATGGCCCTCAAGCTGCCCTCGTTGTTCCTGGACTGTGCTAGGCTCCCCTATTGTTCCAACCCAGTCAGGAATGTCCTGGGCTACAGGTGGCACTGGAGCCACAACCCTGACTGCTCTGCAGTTTGAGGCAGCAGCCTGGCGAGAGTGGCTTCCGTCACCAGAGGGGCAGGGGTGATGTCCCGAGGCCACCGACCTGGAAGCCCTTGAGGGGGTACCCTGGGCCTGCAGGTAAACCTAGGGGGGCCAGAAGGGCCATTGTGCAGGGGGTGGCCATTGCGGTTGCCAGGCCGTTTGGATGTGTCTCTGGCGCTTCCCAGACCTATGCCTACTGCACCTTGAATAAAACAATTCGGCCTCAGAGTCCGAGGGCGACGACCAAGGCAGTGCCAGCGGTCAGTGCTGTGAAGAAGAGGTTGGGGGACCGGTGTCATGACTACGAAGTCTAGGAATGGTACTGGCTGTCCCTTGATCGAGACCAGTGCTGCACATACGGTGCCAGGGAATGGCTGCTGAGAGTCTCTCCTGCTAGAGTCCTTCCTCAGCATAGAGTCATAGACTTGGACCGGGGTACTCCGCACCAACGAACTTGGGGCCAGGGCTGCGCTGTCCGGTGCGATGGGACAGAGTGCTGCTTCCATCAATAGTTGTTTTAAATGAAGTCCTGCTCCTCCTTGGTTCTAGGCTTGAAAGCCTTGCAAATCTTACAATGCTCCGCTTGATACGCCTCACTTAAGGCATGAGTTGTGGGGTCACTATTGGGTATAGGCTTCCGGCAAACACCACAACACTTAACCCCCTGGGCTTGCAGCATGCCCCGCAGCCCAAGGTGGGTGACTGGATACAATCGATCCCAGTTCCCAATCACTACTACTAACAACAAAAACTAAAACTACGAAGAACTAGACTCTAGGCTAAGGGAGCACTTGCAAGCAAGTGAACGCAGTCCCAGCGCTGCCACAGACAGTAAGAAGGAACTGAAGGGGAGTCGGGGCCGCAGGGTCATATTGAGCACCATGAAGGCACCACTCCAGGGGGCTCCGTAGACAACCCAACAGGAGCTGCTAAGGGAAAAGTTTCCAGCGACCGTGCACGCAGCGTGCGCACACCTGATTGGAATCGATGTGAACAAGCACTCGAAGAACTACACTTCTCAGGAAAGACAGATTACCCCTTTATGGGAGGTTGTCAGGTAGACAGAATGCAAATACTGCCCATTCTATCTGCATTACCCTGAATACAAACTTTCACTAACTGCATGTTTTCCAGATAGTTTGACTCCAGCCTCCTCACCCCCATTACTGTTGTTGTTGATCTAATTTAAAATTGAATCTTCAGCGACAGACATCTTTCCTTACAAAGGATTATGCTGTGGTTCCGTTGCTGAAGGCATGCGAGCAAAGCACATCCAATCTAAGCAGAGCTGGTTATCCTTAGGACAAACAAGAGTTTCAATTGCAGCCCTTTTAATGCAAGCTAATCCATGGAGCTTACACAGCAATGGTGTAACCTACATCCAATTAAAGTTCGGGTTGTACAGTAAAGGTAACTACTGAACAGACATTAGGTTGACAGCATGCAGCTATTCAAGAATGGCAACAATCTACATAGTTCTAGCATGCAGCAAGTATAAGACAGAGGCTAAGCTCTCTTACTGTCTATCTACAGAGATATGTAGCAATACACCCTCACTAAGCAAGAGCTTTTCAGGAGAAGCAACTGTAACACTATAGAATTTACTCAAGCCACCTCTTGAGAAGGAGAAATGCTACTTAGCACATTTACTCTCCATGTTTCTAAAACAATGTACATCTCGTGCAGCAAGTTTAACAAAAGGCCCTTTTTCCCCTTAAGGGACATGATACTTCTCCCCAACATTTTCTTTACAACTGCTATGTCACAATCTTCGATGGCTGTATTTTCAGTTTCAATTTACCTATTATTTCTAAGAGAAATTTGCTATTGTAGAAATACTATTCTCAATTATTCTGGACACAGTTCTTGAAATAATACTGTCTGCAGCTGCACTTACTCTTTTTATGTTTTAGCCCTGTTTAACATTAACCCTAACGTTATACTTCTGAGAGAAAAACACATTCCTTCTAAGCTAGCTGAGAAATAAGTTGTTCTGATGATGCTTTTGCTAGTCTAACTAAAGACATTTTAGAAAGCAAAATTTTTGAACAAAGCTTGTTGAGTCGGGGGATGGAGGGCGGAGAGAGAGACTAGCTAGACAGGGAGCCTTCAGCTGTTTTCCTGACAGCACAATGAGGTCATTCTTATTCCATTGGGCTCATACATACTCAAGTCTTCACAAAAAGGCTTAATACAATCAGTTCGGTTACGACCAGCTCCAGCATTTCACAATATATACACTTACCATGTAATCAAACAAACTCTTCTTGAATTCTCTGCTCAGAGATGACCCGGCTTTGGACCACTGAACATGCTGTAAGTCTGAATGAAGTGCAGCTGGTAGCGCTCTGAGGAAAAAAGTTTGTACAACATCTAAACTGAACCTTCCAAGTAATGCTGTTCATTCAGAGCTCTTCATCTGAAATCCCTGAGCTTTAAAGTGGCTTGCCAGGATCACTAGAGGATTCCTGCCATGTAGCGGACAGTAACAGTCTTTAAGTTGCAGGATGTAAGCATTGATAACTTTTCAAAGTGCTTTGTGCAAACAGTAAAGTCGTGAGTAATATACAAGTATTCTAAAAGGGGAAAACCCTGATGAACAACAGATCTTCAGTGTTTCACTCCTTCCTCCACCCACCCAAACTCTAAATATGCCTCTGCTCTATGCATTCTTTATACACATAAGCATCAGAAGCTTATTGATCCCTCCAAATTTTCCAAGCTCATTCTGTCTACCATGGGTGGCAATGCTTTGTCTCTTACTACACACATTAAACACACTTAGTTGTTATTGGGTGTGTCACTATTTGTAAATTAGTTCCTCCTTCGCTTTGTACCAAGGCCATAGCACACCATCCTGAAGGCATCCTGCACTCTTTGCATTGCTTTAAGTGTTACTGTTTTTTTCAAATGTTGCAGGAAAATTTAGAACCTTGACAGACAGAGTAAATGATGATTCATGATCTGACCTGTATAACACAGGCTAGAGAATAGCATCCAGTTTCTCCTGTGTTGAGCCTAGTAACTTGTTTGGCTCAAACATATTTTCAAGGAGATGGAGAATCCACCACTCCCTTTGGTGAAGGAATTAGGGTTTTTTAGATGTCTTACTGAAAGCACTTATAGGACTAAAACCTGGGAGCCAAGGGGTAGACAGTACAGTTCAGGAAAAGCAGATGAAAAGGAGACATAAAACACTGCCTTCCCTGACCCTGGGCTAAATTGGTAAGATGGCTCCTTTGGTTTGAAACGTGAACTGAAGTCCAATATCCTTTCAAATATGAAGAACCAGAAAGCCTCTTTGGGTTCTTTATTTTTTTTTAATTAAAATATTTCTCATGTTCATCCCTCACCTTAAAATACAATGCATTTTATTTTTAAATATAGTCACAAATGTATATAGACACACTCCACAAAACAAACTGCATCACTGTAATAAAACAAATAAATAACAAAGTTGAAATTGTTTATCAAAGACCAGACAGTAATTACTTCGGTTACACTAGAGAGGTTCTAAGACACTTTGCTACCATCATGACACTTGTTAATTGCTTAGAACACCATGTGTGATCTATCTACAGTACATGTACTAAAACACGGAGGCACTGGCTCTAGAATAGTGGTGGTTATAGTTATGAACCACTGTATAGCAAGATCCTGCTTTATGCTATAATTTCTATAGATGATATCCTACAACAGAACAGTGTTGGAAGGCCAATTCTGGGAAAAAAATCAAGAATCTAAAGATTTAATTCCTTAAACATACATTTATTGGTACCCAGTTCCCTGCACAGGTATAAGTTCAGCCTCATCCATGCAAATATCACTAAGGTTGAGTTGGTTTAAACTAAATGAACTGTTTTGATACGTGTTACTATAATCGGATTTTAAAAATCACCAGACTAACCTCATGAATGACTACACTTTTCTTCTATGGTTTGCTAGCTTAATCACTTGCTGCTTTTGGCTAAAGGACAGTTACAATTTCTAATAAAATGAACAGAACATCAGGATGTACCCTGATACACTAAGCACTTAGTTCTAGATGTAGAATACCCTGTTTGTTTTACCTTATTATAGGGGACAAAGAAATTATAGATCAGTGTGTTTAGTAGAACAGAATGGGGAAAAGGATAACTTTAACACCAGCAAGATAATTAAAAGAACATTAGTTCCCATTGGTTTTACACAAACCCCCCACACAAACTTTAAGAAGTTGCACTTCAGGCAATTGGATATTATAGATTGTTGTAACCTGTCTTATCCTTTAATTGAGGTAGGACAGACAAGAGTGGTGGTAGGGAAGAGTAAACTTCTAGTTAATGTAACTATATGTATAGCAAAATGTATCAATTTCCATTGCAAAGACACCGTTTCTTGAGGAATGTGTCGAGAATTCAATGGAAACCACACAAAAAATTAAGTAAAAAAAAAAAAAGTAGTTCAAAAATAAATAGAATAAATGTAATTTGTCAGTAAAATATGTTGCTGGTGCAGTGCAAGATTAGTAAGGTAACAAAAGAAGTGCAGTACCAGCCCCTTTTACTATAAATATTCTACACAAATCAGAAGACCTACAAAATTTGTCTCAAAAAGATAACTGTGCAATCTATTTAAAATGAACAGCGTGCTTACTAAATACCAGTGTATAGGCTACCTGTTCAGTATGGTATGTCTTTCTATCATCTCGGCTGCTTGAGGGAATTCTGAAACCTATTCAGAACCAAAATCAACTTGCATCAAAAACACTTCCTGTAAACATAATTATTGGTATTTTATCCCAGTGTTCAGTGGCAATTCACGTTACATGGGTCTTCCAGTATGAATTTTTAAGAATATGTACAAGCCACAACAGTACTTTCTAAGTTAGCAACTAAATCTGAATTATTCGGGTCTGGCACTGTGTAAACATTTCTATCAGTTCATTTTGTTGGACTTCATTTACAGTCTCTGGTTCTGCTGGGCTCTTCTGCACCTTTGCCACTGCAAAGTTTATCCCTTGGGTTAATCCAGCTTGTGTAATATTAGCAACTTGGACCATAGAACTGCGGATCTTAGCAAAGGGGGAGACTGCTCTGCTGCCGTTACTGTCTGCGGGAGAAGGAGTCTCATGAAGTCCTGTCTCAACTTCAAGAATACTGGATGCAGATCCTGGGCTCTTATGAGATCTATTGGAGAAAACTTCCTCAACAGCTAAGAACTGAGAACCTGACTCAGAAAATGGTACATCCAATTTAGATGGCCTTGAAGGGATGTCTCTGTTTGTTTCTGACCAGGTTTCGGTTTTCTGAGAAGCATTATTGCTGGTTTGATCTACTCCTTGGCAGGGCTTTTGAGGAGCAGTCTCTGCCACTGAATCTTCAGTCATCTTGTTTTGAGCATCTTGTACAAATCTGTGGCAGTATGCATCGATGGGTTTAGTGAACTCCATCGCCACATTGTCAGCAAAAGGACTTCCCTGCATAGGTCTGTCTTCACACTCAGGCCTGCTAGCCTGGGTAACATGGATCTCTGAAGGAATGTGAATGCTAATGTTGATGTCAGTGCTATTTATAGACTGGGACCGACTACCCAATCGAGGAGCTGATGCAATGATACCACAGCTGGGCAAAACATAGTCTATCTGTCCCACATTCTCTAAAGAGCCAGTTAACTGATGGTCCTCATCAGATTTAGAATTTGTCAGGAAGTCATCGGAATGAAAAGAGTCATCATCTGATATTTCAATATCTGATTCAGCACGAACTTTAGTATCTGCCATTGGATTTTCCAAAGTTTCAAGGCTACTGTCTGATTTCCAAAGATTAACTTTCAAGTTGGGTTTTAAAAAATTGACTTTCATTTCAGGCTTGGTAAAATTCCCTAACTTGCGAAGACTGCCAATGTTAACATTGGATTTGGTTTGTTTGACTTTCTGATTAAGAGATGAAAACTTGCTCATTAAGAAATTCTTGCCTTGGGCCAGGGATCCTCGATTCTGGGATCTAATGCCAATGATGTCCTCATGAGGTTTACTGCTCTTCCTGAAAAATTAAAGAGAAAATAATGTCTTTTCTTGTACAGTTAATCAAGTAGTTATACTTCTAAATCACAAGTTTCACAATATCCCAGTTAATATTGTTTTAATATTTTAACAGATGCAGATACAAGCAAATGAAATGTATTTTTAGAACCATTCCAAAAGAATGACCAGTGAGATATTACGACGAACTGTTCACTTGGTATAACCTGACCAAACCAAAAAACCTTAAGATTTGAAAGTTGTTTTTCTGCTGATCTTTAAATAAATGGGATTAATCAAGGAAAAAAGGGAAACTGCCATTTCATACAACTAACATTTACTGAAAAGACTAAATTTACCCAAGACTAAACCTCTACCCCGATATAACGCTGTCCTCAGGAGCCAAAAAAATCTTACTGCATTATAGGTGAAACTGCGTTATATTGAACTTGCTTTGATCCGCCAGAGTGCGCAGCCCCGCCCACCTGGAGCGCTGCTTTACAGCGTTATATCCGAATTCGTGTTATATCGGGTCGCATTATATCGTGGTAGAGATGTATTTCAATAATACAGCTATTATGGGCAAGTTTATGACCACAGATTGAAATCAGTACCTAGACTTCTGTTCATGACAGAATTACATCACATCTGACACTCTAAATGTAAGAAACAGAACAATATTCATAGTTTGCTGCTTTAGCAAACAGTACACATAAATAACAATATTACCAAGAGGGGAAGTACAGGAGAAAACAACAGATAGTAGTAATAGGTGAACTGGCTGATCTCTTTCCCTGGCAATGTAGGATTGTTCTATAGAATATATGGGAAAGTCCCACTTGATGGGAGACCCTAGATTCTTCAACTGTCAAAGTTTTTTTTCATGAATCTAGCCTAAAAGTTTTACTCTATCCTCCCTACACCTATATTTATCACTAAATAATTTACCTTCTTAGTATTAACACCTTTCATTGTCTCATTCATTCTCTTCTGTCCTTGATTACCTTTTCTTTTCTGAACTTCCAGTCTGATGTGCCAATATCTTTATGGTAATATGATTCTTGGAACTGAATGAAACATTCCACAGGCAGCTTAACCAGTGCTACAGAACGGCATTATTACTTCCCTGAAAAAGGGGGGCCTCTTTTTTGAGCCAATTTCACATTGAAAACTTCAATATAATTAGTTGTCGATTATCACTCCTTGTTTTCCTTCAGCATTACTGTTTTCTGATTTTCTTTTTTAATTGAGCATGTTACAGATGGTTTCAATCCTTCCAACCACCCAAATGACTTAGCTTGCATTTTTTCGCAGGAAAATCTCTTATTTTCTGTCCATGTTCATACTTTCTAGGTCCTTTTCTTATTTCTCTGTCCTCGTTAGTACTTGCACTTCCCTCCAATTTATTCTCATCAGCAAGGTTCATTACAGACTACTTACTATTCTTCTAGATTTTAAGCAAAATGTTAAATACAACCAGTCTTACTACTGATCTGTGGTACCCCAGCAGACATGCTCCCTTCCTTGCTCAATACATTACCATCCATCACCTTTTACTTAGGACCATTTTAGCTTTTTCTTTCATTCTTCTGTTTCAAAAGTACTATTGTCTGCTGTGCCTTAATTTGCAAATCCTTTAGAATTCTTCACCTTCTTGTACTCTTGTGGATATGGGGACTCTAAATCGCAGTGATCTGCTTTCATGAAATACAATATGCATACATTCCTGGGTTCTGGGTACCCATTCCTACCTGAGTAGGAAGTAGCTTGTAGTCACTTGTTCAGAGCTTCTCTGTTATTCATCCAAATCCAATCAGTTTCTCCCTGTGTCACCTTCTCTATTTTGTATCACACTGTTATTTTCTACATAACTTTGGAAGTTTGTTGCTATTGTTGCCTGTTTGGATTTCTTTGAAACCTCACTGATATCTGAAACCTATGATTACAGTATTCTGCAGCTTATAAACAATGAATTGGTCTAGGAAGCCTTCTCTTCCTCTCCTGGTGGTATATAAACAAATGTCTACATAAGTTTCCTCTTTGTTATTCATTCCTTGTATCCTTAAGGAGGGAATTTCTCTACCACACACTCAACAAGTTGCAGCTCCCTAGCATTAAAAAAAAAAGTTGGGAGTACCCACCACTCTAGTAGTCAATGCAAGTGATGTGCTCTCAGAACCTCTAAAATAAGGCAACTGAAATAGCACAACCCATCTATCTTCCTTCTACTCTGAAGTAGATAATTACAGAATAACCTGTCCATAGGCAAGTGTCTTCTTTACTCCTTCAGTACAAGACTGACTTACACCTGAAGCATGAGGGTTTATATCCCTTCCAAAATTATACTAAGTATTGACATTTCAGATATGAGAAACATCTCAATAAGCTTCCAGTTTCCATCATACTGTTCTTGATGAGAAAAATCTAGTTCTTAAAGACGAGTATATATTTACAGCTACAAGGAAATTTGTCAATTGAGAAAACAGTAAAAAACAATAGTACAGAAGGTAAGTATTTCATTATATGGGTAATTACACCTCAAGAACAACTTTCATTTACAAGTATCCTTCAACTACTTACTTATGAATAAAGATGGCAATACAAGACTAACAAACTAGTAAAGAAAAAAACAAATTGGTGAGAGATACTGACGTATCTGGTTTAGATACCAGTTCTATACAAACACCAAAAATATTGGCCATTTAGACTTTTCAGTATCTCATCAGCGCCAAGTGAAAATATCCTGAAACAAGATTATCTGAAGTCTATTAAATGCAGGCCTTGTCTGCAATTAACCTGAATTCTGACCTCGAAAAACACTGCCTCTTACACAGTGGGTATTTTCATCACACATTCAGTCTCTAATCTTTGTGAAGAAACTCTAGTGAAATATCTGTGAGCAGCTGATATGAAACCTCACTGTATTTTTCCAGAGAATAATAAGGATTTTTAAACACCCAAGAGTTCAAATCATTCTTTAAACTTATTCTCAACATGACAACATTCCCCTTCCCAATTTACCATACAATCCATTTTGCAGCATATAAATGTGGGGTACTTGTAATAAAATCTTCACTTCATACATTTAAAGTGGTTTACAATTAATTTGAAGAATCCCATGCACTGCTACAGAGTAGGGACTGAGTGACTAGGCAGCAGTTCTGCAGAAAAGGATCTAGGGGTTACAGTGGACAAGAAGCTGGATATGAGTCAACAGTGTGCCCTTGTTGCGAAGAAGGCTAATGGCATTATGGGCTGTATAAATTGGGGCATTGCCAGCAGATTGATGGACGTGATCATTCCCCTGTATTCGGCATTGGTGATGCCTCATCTGGAGTACTATGTCCAGTTTTGGGCCCCACACTACAAGGAGGATATGGAAAAATTGGAAAGAGTCCAGCGGAGGGCAACAAAAATGATTAGGGGGATGGAGCACATGACTTATGAGGAGAAGCTGAGGGAACTGGGATTGTTTAGTCTTCAGAAGAGAAGAATGAGGGGGAATTTGATAGCTGCTTTCAAATACCTGAAAGCGGGTCCCAAAGAAGATGGATCTAAACTGTTCTCAGTGTTACCAGATGACAGAACAAGGAGAAATGGTCTCAAGTTGCAGTGTGGGAGGTTTAGGTTGGATATTAGGAAAAACTTTTTCACTAGGAAGGTGGTGAAGCACTGGAATGGGTTACTTAGGGAGGTGGTAGAATCTCCTTCCTTAGAGGTTTTTAAGGTCAGGCTTGACGAAGCCCTGGCTGGGATGATTTAGTTGGGGATTGGTCCTGCTTTGAGGGATGATTTAGTTGATGGGGTTGGACTAAATGACCTCCCGAGGTCCCTTCCAACCCTGATATTCTATGATTCTATGATAAACCTGAAATCTCACCCCTCTTTGGGATAGTTTGTAGTCATTTCTACAGCAATCAATGCTGATGTAGCACACCAAGGCTGCAACACCAGATGAGAAGAAACCAATAAATGAAGATAAACTTTTGAAAACAGGAAGATCTGTATTAAAAATCCTAAAAGTAATCAAGAAAACTTAACAAAAATATCAAATATGGATACTAAATTATTCCACCAATTATCAATTGCTCTGAAATACACACCACATAGGCACTTCTTGAGGGCTCTATACATTTTCTCCCATATGCAAGATATTGTTCCCTTGCAAAATCTCTACCTTCTAGTCATCTTTTTTTTGTTGATCCAAGGGAATCTCAATAATCTCTCTATGGGCTTTTGTGCCCCCCAATTTCAACTGTTGTTTGCTTTTAATATTTCAGATGATCCTTTGTCTTTTCCCTCCTTTGTCTTTTTATAACAACTATGATTTACAAGGACTGTTTGTTCCACTACAGCTAAAACTTTAAACACACTCACAGGACATTCAAAGCTTATGGGTTCCATAGCAACTGAAACTCTAGCAAATGTTGCAAGACAGAGATAAAGACAAGGTTATGTAATGAAAGTTTTACATAGGCACAAGAGAAACAGTTACGGCTGCTGTGAAAATAGTCTTGAATTTTCTGATTTGTGCTTTTAAAATATCTTCCATCAGGTTATCCAAAGTTAATCACTTGCATTTAACTTCTTAATGGTTCTAGGTATTCTGTAAAATCAACTTTTTCCACATAAAAAAAATCACTGATTTAACTACACTTGATGTCGCATCGCCACCTTCACTAAGCTTGAGTGTATACTTGCTTCATTATGTATCTGCACGTTCTTTTAATACCATTTACCACAACTATGTTTGTTGTGGGTAGCAAGCAAGGCAGAATCAACAGCCTGGTGCAATTAGCCATATTTCAGAGATAATTTAGAGACACTTTCCCATTGTTTATTGGGTACACAGTATGTTGCTTTTCTAATGAATTATGTTTTAAGTTTATTTTGCTTGGCCTTCAGAGGCATCGACTTTCCTAGAAATAAATTTAAATTAATCCTATCCATCGATCAGTTATAAAATAAAGCTGTTTATCTTGTTTAGCTTGGCTGTTTTAATACAATATCCATATCTGTTCTTAATTATTTTTGACAGTTCTTTCATAGATAGGAGACAGTGAATTATAACTTCTGTATACTTGCCCTTAACATGTCTTGGGGCAGTGAGATTGGATACATGAATCTTCTAGACATGTCAGACACCAGGGGAAAAAAAAAATCAAACTGACAGAGCACTTAAGTGATAGTTTAGGATCCAATAGCACATACACAAAAATCATTCACCTTGAAGAAATACTGAAGTTGATTTTAAGAGTCCATTCCCTCTCTCCCAATAGCATTTTTAATAAAGTCTATCTGAGTAAGCATAAATTGTTTCTTGTTTATCAGATTAAACGTCTGTAAAATTGAGCTGAATTTAGAAGCAGTTTTTCAATCAATATAGCAACACACATATGCTGACAGTCTAGCTTCACACATACACCTTTCTCCTCATTCATGCAGAGTAGCTTCTAGAAGATTTCAACAGATTATAGCTCTCTCCCAGGAGTTTCATGCAGAACACAGTGGGGCAATGTTTTCTTCCCAGGATATTGCTCTTCAAGATTTCAACTTAAATTGTCATATACAAACATTGTGTCTAATGGTCATGTGGCACATTTTTTTAAAAATAGTGGGGAATATTGCACTCAATGCCCCTCATATGCCTTAGAGTATTTCAGCATGTCACTTGAAGGTACCTTCAAGCTTTTGTAGTTTGTGAAGTCCAGTCCCGCACCATCAATGAGAGATGTCTGTTGAGGTGAAGTAGGACTCTTCCTCAACCCATATTGAGTGGTTCCATAAAGGTTACCTTTAATATTATGTTGTGTTTTGTAGCATATAAAATACTGAACACATTTCAGAACCACTGAATATTGGGAGAGGGAACAGAACCATGCCTGCCTTACTCTACGCAGTTTTCCTACTCTAGTACCGACAAGTGGGCATTAAAATAAGGGAAAAGTCAAATTATGTTTTAATACACATTGCAAAATACTACTTATTTTTAGTTGTTAAAGGAACAAACAGCATGGCACCAGCTTCGAGAGGGGCTTTCATTTTAAAGACAGCCTATATGAACACAGTACATGCGTTTGTTCAAACATAAGATAACAAAGGACACCTGAAAAGGGATATCAGAGATGAACACACAGTCTTATATTCAAATAGTGTCCTTAAAAGAAAAGTGGTTGCCATCTTAGAAGACCTTGTGTAGCAAGGATTCATGGCTTCCAAGATGGTCTCACTTTTAAAGTGATAATGCTATATGCATGTGTACAAACAAGGCCAGACCCCAACTCCACTGGAATCACTGGAAATCTTTCCATTGGCTTTCATGGGCTTTGATCAGTCCCATATACTATTTTAAATTCTATCCTTAGATAAATGTTTACAGAATGTAGGTGCTGAGAGCTGTATAGAAATCAGGTCATTCTTAGCACAGTAGCTAAAATGGGGACACAGTTGCTGTGAGAATCCCATGCAGAAATAACTTGGTGTCTCTAAAAAGAGTTATTTAAATTGTGGCTTTGAGGATTCAGGGCAGGGGGTGAAGAAAAAAAAAAAAAAAAAAAAACACTCACCTCTCCAGCTTTTTCTCAATAATGGGCACATCTAATCCCATAGCTTGCTTCGTGATTCGCAGCATCTCTGCAATACACTGAAGGGTGTCTGAAATCCAGTTAGCAGACTGTCAGATTCTCCTAAATATAAACTTTTTAAAACCCCACATTTTAACAAATCTAATTTTAGAGGCAGTTTGTCAATTAATTAAATGTGTTAAATCTCTCAATTTTTTTAAACTGTTATACCCCAAAAGTTGTGATTTCCTGATGTAAAGCTCAAAGTGGGAGTAGACGATCCTCTTCCCTTCCCATGTCCTGGTACTGATAGGTTAGAAAAGCATTCAGAAAGGAATCTTTACCGTAACTACTCAATTTAGGGAGAGGGAGGGAAGGGGAGAAAGTATACGGATTATATTGACAGACACGGATATTTATTTTAATTCTCATTGACATCAAATTTGGAGTTACGGGTAGGAAGTAGGATTTTTCGGCTGATAAGTGTTCTGTTAACCAAGTTAAACAAAATACCAAGGACTTTAGTCATGGATTACACTGATTTAATCCATACTCATCAGCATCAGTGACCTTGTTTAACATTCATCCTATCCTAAACATGAATAGCAGAACAAACTCAGACAGCCATTGTCCAGACCCTAGAAGGAAAATTGCTGTTTTAAGCTAACCAAATCTGAATTTACCCTGTCATTTTTTAGTAAGTGAGGTGGCATCACAATTTAGTATCCACACAGTGAACCACGGTAAGACACATTCTCTTTCCACCTGTAAAATGGGAATATAATTAAAAACTTACCCTCCTTTGCGAACTGGTCGAGATCGATAGATTAAAAGGGTTATATAAAAGATAAGCTTTAGTATATTGAACATGATTGTGTGTTATGGAAAATGTATATTTGTTACCTTTTCCATCTTCTTCAGGGTTGCGCATCACAGCTCTGAGAGTATGAAAATATCCACTTGTTTCATTGTATTTATAATGCAACCTCATGCAAGAGAACTTGGGCTTTCCAAAAAGGGTGGGTTCAGGACCTGAGAAATAAGCCAGATATCCACATTTTTGGGAGGGCGAGGAGTGTTCTTTCATGAAATAGTGGAACAAATATTGCAAAATTGTCAGCATATATATTATAAATATCCATTAGCTACTCTATCTCTGGCATATAAAGAAGAGAATTTGGTTCTAGGTGAAGATACTATCTGGAATAATTTTTCTGGTAGAATGATGGAAACGCAGCAGGTTTTCTATAGAGATAACCTGCTGCTTTTCCATCATTCTACCAGAAAAATTATTCCAGATAGTATCTTCACCTAGAACCAAATTCTCTTCTTAATATCCATTAGCTACTCTATCTCTAGGACAAATACTAGCAAGAATGACAGGGAAGAGAAAGAAGATTAACCCTATCCCAAGTCACTCAGCAAAAACAAGCACTTTAAGAATACATGTCTCTGGTTCCAGTAAGAATGTAAGAAATTTTAATGTATTGCATTGTGGTTCATCAACACTAAACCCTGCCTTTGCAAAGATGTGGCTAAACAAAGCCATTTTATCCAGAGTTCGAATTAAACCTTGCAAATATTGAGTCTCAACCCAAACCATCTCACTCTTCAGATCCACATTTTACAATAGGCTCTGGAAAAAGTTCTTCCCGAGATGTGCATATTATATGAGCCTATGAAAGTTCATAGAAATTACAGTATATGCTCATATAAAGAATGGAAACTCAGAATCACGATAAAGAGAAACTAGCATCCTCATGAAGAATGAGATTGCTGGCCAGGTCACTGGTGCAAAAGAACATTCATATATCTCCTTCACATTGTATATCTGCCTCCACATTGAAGATGAAGCGATGAAATGACAATAAGCAAAAGACACAATACAGGACTTAAAGTCAAGATGATTGAATCTATCCTACTACACAATGCCTCCTGATTTCATTCTCTCCAGGGAAACAATATAAAAAGACCTCAGCAACTATGGTGAAAATACAGATAACATTTAGGCTAGTGGCATCCATAACTAGAACTCTGGATTCCGTCCTTTAGACATTACTTCCTTTAGCAGCCAACTAAATTCTCGTATAACTGTTTACTTGGCGCTCTAATCTGGCTAATTCTTAACTAGAGACAAGGATTACATTTTCAGCCAACAACTTCAAAAAGCAAAAGAACAACAATAAAAAGCTGAATGGATAATATGTCTATGGAGCACAGTTTTGGAAGATGTCCAATTGTGAGCAGTCCCTACCAATTACAATGAATGCATTTAAAGAGTTTCTAGCATTTTGAAAGAAAACTAAATGATTTTAACAATATTCCCCTTTTAAGTAGAAGGAATCTCTCTTGAATTGTTAAAATCTTTCAAAACAGAAGAGACTGTTTGAAGTGCAACCATTGTATCTCTGCTATTTACCACAGGCCTTATGAAAGAAAGAATACAAGAGCAGAAACATGAACCTGAAAACTCCGCAGAAAGGCATCTAATCAAGCAGTCCTCTCAGAACAGACCATGACACCTTTGAAACTTTTCAGCATGTGATGCAACTGGCCATAGAATATATTTTGTTTTTGATTTGGTTCAGACATCTAATTGCTGAAATAATTTGACAAAATTAAGCAAATACTTAAATTTGTTTCAATAAAGTTTCTTTGAAAACCATGTACTCAAAAATTGTTCCTTTTCTATTATGCATTATTATGTGAGCTCACTGGAAACAGAGAGAGGTATACCCTGGAATTGACTATTATTGTAAACTTAGAGGAATCTGAAATGTGTTCTCAGAGAATACTGGGTATGGAACATAGAGGTTATGATCTGAAACCCTAACCAGCACTGGAGACATTGCCATTTTCCTTTTCAAATAGTACTGCAAGTAATCTGACAGAATCCAGGGTGGGCAAAGGGAAGAGAAAAACTACTTAATGGATGCTCAGTCTGGTTATACACCACCAGTGAGACAGCAAACTTCTGCTAGAGTCCGAACTACATGAAAGTTTTAAAAATCATCTGAAAGATATTGCAACTGCATGCATTATCTGTGGGGACCATTTTGTGTTAAGAGTATTAACGCTTTATGTAACACTGTGGGACGGGGATTATAGAATCATAAAAATGGAGGGCCAGAAGGGACCTCAAGAGTCCAGTCCCCTGCACTCCAGGCAAGACTAAATAATAACAAGACCATTCCTAACTGGTGTTTGTCCAACCTGTTCTTAAAATCCTCCATTGATGGAGATTTTATTCCAGTAGAAGCCTATTCCAGAGCTTAACTATCCTTATACACCTCTACCCCGATATAACACGAATTCTGATATAACGCAGTAAAGCAGTGCTCTGGGGGCAGGGGGCTGCGCACTCCGGCGGATCAAAGCAAGTTCGATATAATGCCATTTCACCTATAACGCGGTAAGATTTTTTGGCTCCCGAGGACAGCGTTATATCGAGGTAGAGGTATAATTAGAATTTTTTTCCAATATCTAATCTAGATCCTCCTGGCTGCAGATTAAGCCCATTACTTCTTGTTCTATCTTCAATGGACATGGAGAACAATTAATCATAGTCTTCTTTATAACAGCCCTTAACATATCTGAAGACTGTTATTAAGTCCCCTCTCAGCCTTCCCTTCTCAAGACTAAATATGTCCAGTTTTTTTAACCTTTCCTCATAAGTCTGGTTTTCTAAACCTCTTATCATTTTTGTTGCCCTCGTCTGGGCTCTCTTTTCAACCTGTCCACACCTTTCCTAAAGTGTGGTGCCCAGAGCTGGACACAGTACTCCAGCAGAGGCCTCACCAGTGCTGAGTAGAGCGGGACAACTCCTGTTTCCAACATACAACACTCCTATCAATCTCCAGAATGTATTTCACAACTGCATCACACTGCTAACTCATTCACACTGCTGGATCCCCAGATCCATTTCAGCAGTATTACCACCTAGCTAGTTATTCCTATTTGTAGCTGTGCATTTGATTTTTCCTTCCTAAGTGAAGTACTTTGCACTTGTCATTATTGAATTTCATCTAGTTAATTTCAGATCAATTCTCCAAATTTGTCCAGATCATTTTGAATTCTAATCCTCTCCTCTAAAGTGCTTGCAACCCCACCCAGCTTGGTGTTATCCACAAATTTTATAAGCATACTCTCCACTCCATTATCCAAGACATTAATGTGAAACTGGATTATTAGGGATGTCACAGTGAAGGCAAGGAATTGTGCAGCCTTAAAACGCCCCCAACCAGAAAGGGGCAAGACAAGGGCCCCTACCCAGAGACAGGTGATGACTGGAGACCTGACTTGGCACTTCCGGAGAGGACCACAGGAAGGTGTGAGGGAGGGGGGAATATATAGATGCAATTACCCTGAAACTGTGACCCCATCTAGAGATACCTACTGTACAGTGAGGAAATAGCCTTCGTACTCATAGCATCGTTTGGCAACAAGTGTGGAACCCTACCTAAGAGAGTATCTTCAAGGAACAGGGCCAACATGTAATGAAGTGTAGTTTTTTTTTTTTCAATTCTTACCTATTTCTATTTTCTCCAAGGCTTCGAGGCTTAGTCTTTGATACTGATTTACTTTGTCAACTTCATCATCATAACTAGACAGAGAAAACAGTCAATGTCCAAAGTTAGATATCTATTTACTCACATCTAAAAACAATTATTGTGTAGCACAAAGCTGTTAAAAATAAAGTGATTCTGCATATAAATAGGGTATGTTTATTAACAGAATACAGCACATGAAGAATGAAGAAAAAAACAGTGACTTACTACGCCACATAGTAGGAAGAGTTCGAAAGCAGCAGTAGAACATCCACATCTTTGTGAGTAGCATCAATGAGGCTATGAAACAAGTAGGCAAATATACACAATTGTTTAGTGATACAGCTGCAACTGATAGGCATTTTGCAGACATTATGTTTTAGATGGAAAAAGATATGACCACAATACCAAAATAAAAAAGGAATTCAAGTAATTATAACTGTGAATGGGCTAGATGTAATTACTGCATAATATGCTGTGTGTTTATCTGTCCATGTTACAGTTTTCAATAAAAATACACCAGCACAATACAAATATAATTTTGAAGAGCAAAATATTCTGTGAGGTATATAAATAAAGTGCATCAATAACACCAAGACAAATTTGCCTGGCTGAAGCTACAAATGAGGTTGGGTAGGATCATGCAACTGGGCTTGTGGAAGAGGCAATGTTCATTCCCACCTGAAGGTGTTGGACATTCTTAAGGATTGGTAAGGGGATATGAAGCTTTCACCTTGAGGTCAGCAGTAAGTCATGTCCACATATTTATTAATGTTAGACTGCTGTTTCATGGCTTTTTTTTTTTTTTTTTTTTTTTTTTTAACAAAGCTATGACAGTCCAAAGTTAATTTCTTTTGTAGACTCAGCTCAGTTCCTAGGAGATAGTTATTCACAGCAAAAAAAAAAAAAAAGTATCATAATTGAATTGACTTTTTCCTGACAGTCTCAGAGGCTAAAGGTTAACCTAGTAGGAGACAGAACCACCCTTTTATATTTATAGGTCACCTCACCTGAACAAGTTTGAGGCACATTGGCACAATGGAAGTCTGCACTCCTACTGTCCTTGTTGTGCCTGCTCTGTGGTTAACAAGAGGACACCAGGCTTTCACAAATCTTAAATTCACTTAATCAGATATAGCTCCATTACACTGCAAGTTATAGGTATACAGCATACCTCAGCTTGAAAGCGATAAGGGTAACATACCTACTCTCAATATCCACAAATGGCTGAGAATTCTCTTTATGGTGCCTGCCACACTTAAAAATCGAACAGACTTAGGGCTTGTCTACTTTACCCCTGGATTGACGGGCAGCGATCGATCCAGCGGGGGTCAATTTATCGCATCTAGAGTAGATGCGATAAATCGACCGCTGAGCGCTCTCCCGTCGATTCTGGTACTCCACCAGAGCGAGAGGCGCAGGCAGAGTCAACGGGAGAGCATCAGCCATCGACTTACCATGGTAAGTAGATCTAAGTACATCAACTTCAGCTACATTATTCACGTAGCTGAAGTTGCGTAACTTAGATCAATCCCGCCCCAGTGTAGACCAGGCCTAAGAATGGCTACATGGCCAGGTGATGTCTCCCAGAACTAGTTATATTACGCGCCCATTTTAAGGGTACTTAAGAGAATACATTTAAGAAATTGTTACCACATTAATCCCCTTCTGCATTCAGTATAAATCACATTTTAAAGTGATTTGTAGGATACACATATTACCTGAGGACATGGTCACTTTCTGTAAAAGTCTTCATTTGCAACATGCTTAGAGTATGGATGTATCAACTATCAAAGCTACAAATAAATTTAAGTAATTTAACAGGTTATTTAATAATTGTGAAAGACTCCATGTTGGCAGATGACCAACAGAAAATCAATAAATTGTAATCTTGTTCTGCATACCTTGGGTCACAATCAATAAGTGCCCATCCACCATGGAATTTTTCATCATCTGGTAAGAGTAGTTTCATGTAACTTTGCAATAGCTGGCTGATCAGTTCCTGATGGCTTCTCAGTGTCTCCTTGTGCAGTGCTTCATGCTCTTTCTCTTTTGTAAATATGGAATAAAGATCCTCAGTCACAGGGATACCTTGCATCAAATCTAGACAGCAAATATAGAAGATAAATATGAGGAACAAATATAAATAACTAGAGACATACATACAGAAGCAGTCTCTCAGCACCTTAGCGTACGGCTTTGAATAAGCTTTACGCTCCAAAACTTGGGGGTTTACAATACAGTAGAACCCTTATTTTACAAGCTAATTTGGGGACTGAGGAGTTCATAAATTTAAGAAGTTCATAAACATCTCAAAATTACAGGAGACAGGGTGTATGACACTTTCTTCTTGTCCTCCAAACCACTGCAAAGTGATTTCCAATGTATTGAAGGCATCAGAATGTGAAAGGATATTGACTTGTTCTTTACAGACATCACTTAAGTTATGTGATTTTTTTCCCCCATTTTAAAAACTGTTTTGTATAACTGGTTGTTCGGAGGGTTGGTATGTATAAAAATCGAGGTTATACTGTATGGTGGATCTGAAGGACTGTACCGTCACTCAACATCTCCTAAATATATGCTTGTCTTAATATCATACAATGAAGTATCAACAAGGTTATTTTACTCAGAAAAATTTAGCTATAACCATTTCTTAAAAAACAAATAATTACTAGAAACAGTTTCCAAGAAGAAAGTTTATTCTAATTATATTGTACGAATGGGATAAATGGATAAAGTCAAACTGCTGGTACATCTTAAGTCACCTAGACAAAATGAGGTTATGGCCATATAATCCTACTCAGTGAACTGGCATCTACTACAATGCACTTAAGCCTTGTTGCATAAAGTGTAAGTCACACACAGACTGTGATAACATATATTTGCTTACCTTTTTGAAAGCACAAGTCACAGGAAGACAAGATATTTTCAGTCACAAAAGCAGACAAATGTGCAACAATTCAGCTGAAAATAGATTTATACTTTCCCCTTACCTATGACTGCTTGCCTATAAGCATCCCTGAAGCGATTCAAGTAGTATCTGTTTGCAGAATTGACTCCATCTTTCATTACTCCTGCCAGTTTCCTTTCGCCAGTTCTTGTGAAGTCACCCTGTTACACAGAAACACTCCTTTGAACATTTAATTAGCCAAGTGTGTGGCATTTAAATAACAACCCTCTCAGTTCTCAAAAAGCCGTTTTGGAGGTTAGTGTACATACTGCATAACTGAATGAGTGAAATTTCAGGTAATTAAATTTAAGTTGCTAGTCTGTATATACAAAATAAAGATATATTGAGAATAATAGAAAGTATTTCCTTTACCTGCAAAACATAAAAATAGATTTACAAATATAGTTCAAGGAATGTTTGAATCTGGAGAATCTTAAAAAATGCTGTTGACAACCAGGTTCATAGCATTTTAACATAAATTATACCTACCAAGAAATCATTTCTATCAATTCATAGAATAAATGTCTCGGACACAAGTTCAAAGTAATATGAATCAAGGTCGCACTTAGACTGCATGGATTGTACATGCACAACAATAAGTTTCAAGTCTTAAGAGAGACTAAAAGAAAGGATAAATATTCAGCCTACTGATTTCTATCTGTTAATATTAGGATAGGTCACCTAGGATTTTTTTTTAATTAAAATCAATAAAGGCATCACTATTCTTCAGGCTTGTTTGACATACACCATTCTCCATCATTGGAGATTTTTAAGAGCAGGTTAGACAAACACCGGTCAGGGATGGTCTAGATAATACTTAGTCCTGCCATGAGTGAAGGGGACTGAACTAGATGACTTCTTGAGGTACCTTCCAGTCCTATGAGTCTAGGATTCTTTTTTGGGGCATTGCTCAAAGTGAGGCTTAGAATCTTTTGGCTTCTATTGTTAATATGAGCCAAGCACCATGCACGGAGGGACAATAAGCGCCCTTTAAGTCAGTCATCTACCACCAAATAGCAGCCCTCATAACCAACCATGCTCCTCAGTAAGCAGTTGACTTGTCTAGGGCCTGCAGCATCAGGAGTTAAAATTCTTTAGAGCAAAGAGTTTTGCCAGTGTCACTCCTAGATCTTACTTCATGAGAGGATCCTCGCAGAAAATTGCCCTGATTTTCAGAGCTGCTGTGCACCCACAAAGCCAACAGGAACTAGTGGTGTGCTGCACCTCTGAAAATCAGGTCAGTTATCTTTAAAGAAAAATATGTTTCAAGAGTATTTAATTTTTAGGATCCTAAGAAATTTAACCATTGGAAGATTGCTTAAATTGGTTTCCAGGTGAATAACTTGACTCTCAAAATACAAGCATCTTTGTGTAAACTAACTGAAAACAAACCAATCTTTGTACTCCAATCTATTTGCTTGACAGGCACAAATTAAAGATATGATAGAGGGAAAAAACAAATCAATAGTTTATTCAATGAAGGCTCTAGCCAGGCAGCCTTATTAATTTATTAAGTGACTACAAAGTGCTGTAGCAAACAAAAATAAAGACCATTCCTACCCTGAGGAGCGTACAATTACAGAAGATTGGCTAATAACAGTGCAATCTGCTGATAACATACAGGCCCCACAATACCAGGGGCTGGGAGCACTGGAAAGATTTCACCAGTGTTTGTGTGTCTTAAGAGCAATTTGTTTAGCTCTTTAATGATCCCTTGTAAAAATAAATGGAGCAGCCTCTACCAGCTGTGAGAAGTACAGAACCCTCAATTCTAGTGTTGGCAGGTAAAAAGCATTTCAAGTTCACCTACAACATTAAAAAACAAATACTTTATGGATTATTTTTCTATTATTTAATGATAGCTGGTTGATTCTTCTCACCGTAGCTAGAAAGGCAGACTATCATCTGCTATCTATCAAGTTCTTCAGCACATGTGTTTTGAAATACTATGAATGTATTCTGCTGAAATGTAACTCAAAAGGTTGTTAAAACAGATTTTCAGTTTCAATATTAATTCAATTCTTACACTTTTCTTCTCTTTAAAACAGAGTCAAGCTATTTAACAACAGCAGTGTCACGAGCTGAAGAATGCTGGCAATTTGGGCAAAACTAGACATTCACTCCATGGGTCCAAGAAGTGTTTATCCAATTGTCTAATGTCATTCTGTAGAAATCCCCCAAGAGTCCACAGGTCTCTAAGAATTGTATAGAAGGAATCACACTTCAGCTGATTTTACTGTGATTTTTATGTGCATCTTTTAAAACCAATGAACTAAATGACTCCTACTGCATATTGCATAATAATTTAGATCACGAAACTTAACAAGGTACGCATTACACTATGTTTTTGTTTGGCTGGTTTGGGGAGGGGTTATTTTTTGGGTTTTGTTTCTTTTTTGTTTGGCTGTTTTTTTTACCTTTAAAGCTGCTGTTCCAGCATACTGTCTGCTTATGGAATCTCCATTGTTTGCCCACATTATCTGGTAGATTCTGTTGCATTTCATTGGCAAAGGCTGTTCTGGTGGCATCACACCCAACTTTTTCAGCTGGAATTTGACACATTTATTAGTGGATAAGGTCAAAATGACATTCATTCTCAAACTATATAAATTCAATAAAGAAAAAAGTAATATGGTAGACATCATTTTAGTAATAACACAATTTACTAAATTTTCTTAGTTATTTCATTTTACAATCAGAGCCAAAGGTTATAAACCTCTACCCCGATATAACACCACCCGATATAACACGAATTCGGATATAACGCGGTAAAGCAGTGCTCCGGGGGGGCGGGGCTGCGCACTCCGGCGGATCAAAGCAAGTTCGATATAACGCGGTTTCACCTATAACACGGTAAGATTTTTTGGCTCCCGAGGACAGCGTTATATCAGGGTAGAGGTGTACTGTAAAAACAAACCAACATCCTTAATTTTTAGGATTTATCCTTAAATATTTGCAGATATCAAATATTCATTCTATTTGGTTTGTCTTCAAAGGTGACATTTTTTTGAGCACAAAAAACGACCAGGTTTATTTTTTAGTGATCTAAGCAGAGAAAACTCCTAATTTTTACCCCAGGCAGCCAGCCATAGGTCAAGTTTTTGTTTTTCCTCCTCTGAGCATGCCATGAGGAAAGCCAAAAGGCACAAAGGAGAAAGACCACAGGGGGGGGGGGGGGGGCAGTGTCATAGAGGTCTTACACTGAACCAAAGGAACAGCTGATTCTAATACTGCTAATCCAATGTAATTAGCAGGTGCCACATGGAAAAGAAATGCATTTGTTGAGCCAGGTGGAAGCTACTGACCTAGCATTAATGAGAAAGTAAGGAACTAGAAAAGCAAGAAAAACAAAGCAAGCTTTAAGATTTCAAGCTAGCTGGCTAAAGATGGTCTCAGAGAGGAGCTGTTTTTCAGCCCAGTACCCATTAAGATAGCTCTGGTACTGGTGAGGATTTTGTTTTAGGCCATTTGCTGACATGTTGAAGAAAAGAATAGTTACTCACTTACTCGTAACTTGTTCTTTGAGATGCATGCATATGTCCATTACACTATGTGTGCGCATGTCTTGTGCGCTAGTGTCAGAGTTTTCCCTAGTGATACCTACAGGGCACTGATGCCTGAGCCTTAAGCTCCTCATGCTCAAAGGAGGAGAGTATAAAATGTGGAACTGCTCTGCCCTTCCTTCAGTTCCTTCACACCAGACCCCATGTTGGGGAAGGAGGGTGAGTCATGTAATGGACATATGCAACACACCTCAAAAAGAGCAACTGAGATAATAGTTCTGGTGACCCTAATGTCAGTCTCTTCTCCCGAAAATGTTAAAGACATGCCTCCCAATCCAAGAACTATTCAGAAGTTTAAACATTTAGGGGCATATGCACATTCCCAGGCTCCAGAAGATCCTGTTGCCTTCATAACTTAACAAGTTCTAGGTTATTTTCCAATGAGCTTCGCTGGGTTAAATCACAAGTGTGACTTTTTCCTTTAGACTATTTTCTTACAGTCTAAATGCTAAAATGTCATTTGTGGACAAGAATAGAATTTGTATTAAAAATTCTTTATCGATTTGAGAAGTGTTATCAAATTTCCAGCATAAAGACAATGAGTCATATGCTCCTGGGAAATGTGACAAGTTTACAGGCAACTGGAGTTCTCTGAATACCGTGCTTCTGCGGGTCTGTACTGTAGGAGTCATACCGTGCCTAACAACCGTAAAACAATTCTAAAGTATATTAACCGCGGGGTGGGATGGGGGGGGGGGGCAGTGTCACAGATCTACTGTTCCAATGTTATCGCAGAAGGCCCCACTCCATAACTCAATCTCAAGCAGTATGTCTACACTGCAATTAGACACCCGCAGCTGGCTCATGCCAGCTGACTCGGGCTCGTGCGACTCAGACTAAGGGACTTTTTTTACACTGTTTAATTGCAGTGTAGATGTTAGGGCTAGGGCTGCAGCCTGACCCCGGGACCCTCCCACCTTGCAGGGTCCTAGAGCCCACACTCCAGCCCAAGCCCAAATGCTACACCACAATTAAACAGCCCCTTAGCCCAAGCTCCACAAGCCAAAGTTAACTGGCATGGATCAGCTACAGGTTTTTAACTGCAGCGCAGACATATCCCAGGACTCTAACCTAAGATTTCTTGAAAGATTATCTTGCTTTGATTATTTGGAGACAGAAGAGTCCAAGAATCAGAGGCAAGATGCTAGAAGGAAAAATCAAATCAATCCTTGTTGTACAACCAAAATCATATGGTCAGGATTCCTTGCTGCAGATGACATTGGATACTGGCAGCACCTGTTTTCATAGTCAGATCAATTTATTATTTATACAAAGGGCCAGCTTGCCTTTATCCTTTAACTCAAGCACATCACAGAGCTTTTTCACCTCTTCCTGCACTGCATTTTGAATTTTCATGCACCATCATCTACTTAACATCCTCTTCAGGCTGAAGATATAACCAAGGTTGTGGCTCCAAAGGTGGAAGCAGATGATTGTTGAACTATAAGAAAGCTCCTCAATCATCTCCTCCTCCTCCTCCTATTTGGAAATGCCATCTCTGCAAGGGACAGATTCATTCCAGAAGGGAATGATCTGTCAACTATCTGTTTAGGATACCTGGAAAGATGGAGAATGATTGTTTCTCTATGGTCAAGGAGAATGAGCTCTCAGGCACAGCAAGCACTTAAAATGCTGTTCGATGAGATATTTTATTCTCAAGTGCCTGAAACTAAAGTACATCTCTGGACCCACTCATTTTTCTACCTATACCTAATTTTGTAAAAGAAAAAAGTATACACCAGTGATAGTCACTGCCTATGAATTAATGAACAACTACAAATCTACACAATAAAACTGAGATAATAGTTCTGGTGATCCTAATGCCAGTCTCTTTTCCTGAAAATGTTAAGGACATGCCTCCCAATCCAAGAACTATTCAGACGTTTAAACATTGGGAATGTGCATATGCCCCCAAGTTTCAAGAAGATCCCGTTACCTTCATAACTTAACAAGTTCTAGGTTATTTTCACTCACAACAATGCTGATAATCTTTTCATTTAAAAAAAAAATCTAAGATATTTAGCACTTTAAAATTTACAAGTCATACGTGCCTGCTGTTCCATGACCACTCTTGCAATAGCAGCCTGGACTACATTGGTCCGATCCAGACAGTCCATACAGTTAACACGAAAAATTCCTTCTTGTTTACAAATCACACCAGCTTGATCAACCCTTTCAAAGGTGGTAAAAAAATAGAAGAGGTAAAATGCTTATTGAGAGATCTTAAAAGAACTGATCAGTCCATGCAAATAAAATAGAAAATTTAAGTTAGAAAACTTGTTTCTACTAGACTAAACCATGGAATATTCATTTCAGTTTCATTCAAACATCCCAGCTACACTCCATTAGAACTGTGTGAAGTTTTTCAGACAAATAGTTTATTCGCTGAAAAATGCAGTTTCTGTCTACCTGAAGCTTCCTGCAAATTTGTCAAAAACTTTGGGTCGGGGGAAGAACATACGAATCATTCATAAAACAAAACAGTCAGAGGAGGCGGTAGTAGTGGTGTCCACCTTAACTTTTAGCCCAGTGGTTAGGGCTGGGATGTGGGAGACCCAGACTCAATTCTCCCCTCTGCTTGATGTGGAAGCAGAAACCTGAACTTGGTTGGGTCTCTCACATTACAGGAGTGTGCCCTAACTACCAGGCTATTGTCACTCACTTTTTCTCTCTAGCCCAATGGATTATTCAAGTATTTTATACATAGGAAAGAGCAGGAGATTCACCCCAGAATGTCCCATAATTTACTGGCTACGGCACTCTCCTGCAACAGGGGAGACCCATGTTCAAATTCCTGCTGCACATCAGACAGAGAGGATGAACAGAACCCGTCTCCCATAAGACAGATGAGTGCCCTAACTATTTGGCTAACAGTTAGAAGGCGAGCACCGGCACCATCACTATCCACCCATTCTAGACCTTTATTTCTTTTAACGTGAAAGAGTGCAAGTTTCATTCAACCCAAAATGAAATTCATCCACTTTTTTGATTCATCGAAACTTTTTGGAATTTTCAGATTCTGTTTGAGACAAACCAATTTTTTTCTTTCAATTTTTCAGAACTACCAGCAAACCCAAGTCAGACTAGCTGACATGAGCCCCCTTTTCAGAATAGCTACCTCCCCCTCCATTCCCCTTTGCCCACATTTCTCCACCGTTATCCTGAACATGAAAGGAAGCCCATTTACACTAAAAGTTCAATATTCTAGTACATGCACACAAATTTAATTCTTTAATGTCTATATAAAAACAATGCCAGCTTTAGAACAATCACTAACATATAGGACAATCATTCACAAAATTTCTTAAGTGTTGCAGAAAAACATCTCCCAGACACCAGTGACAATCTGACAGCACACTTCATTTATTTACACACACCAATACTGAACCATATACAAGGTAATTCATGAAAGCCACATCAACCATATATCAAAATGCATAAACATATAACCAATATACCTGGCTGGAGGTCAAGGATTTTCACTGGCTGTTCAGGGTAAGGTTGGAGCTCTATGGGTGGGGGAAATGCATGATATTTCATACATAATTTCTTTAGTTTTTTTTTCAAATTAACAACAGTGAACCTCAGGGAAGGGACAATGTTATTGGGAATTCTTTTGTTGTTAAAAGGATAGAACCGTAAGTAGAATACGTCACAACACTGACTCCAAGATGCTGATTAGTTAACCAGGAACTAGTGTTCAAGACAGGATAAGACGGGAGGGAAAAGATAATCATTGGAGAAATGTAAGGCCATAAAAATCCATCTAAACAAATATTGTTTAAAACAGTTTTTCCCCTACTCTTTCATTCAAATTTTTCTGTAAACATTGCATACCAGCCTGAGCATGCTAATACCTACCAACACCACTTCATATCAAGGATGATATCATGAATGGCATCAGTTAATGTTTGAACATTTTCAAACTTCATTCCTCTGCTAAAATAAAAAGAGAGTTCACAAAAGTAAATTAAGTTTCAACTAGAAAAATGATGCAACACCACACAAGTCAAGTACAGACAAATATAAACTGATATCTAGCTAAATTTGAAGCAGGATTTATTCACAGCAGTTCTCGGGCAATGTACAAAGTTTAGGAAAATCTTTTCAAATGTCAGTTGCAAATTAAACCATTTAAAATATACTCAAACAGCTACATTGTAGCATTGCCTATCTTCCCTCCAGCCTCTCAAGAAATCTCTTTTGATGCATTCACCTATATATGAGAGAGGATTTGGGGGGCAATTATAGTATGGTGCTAAAGCATGAACCAAAAGCAAAACAAAAAAGTGACAAATGATAAAATCTTTACATTCATGTCATTTTCATCCTGAGGGTGCTCAACAAGCCTGACAGACAATATATGTAGAGATCATATTGCCCATCACTAGAATGCAGCCGCCTCAGTACTGAAATGTAGTAGGCAATCTGCTCCAGCAACATCATAATAGGATCTAACATCCTCCTGTGTGCCCTCTGCCCTTTCCCAGCCATGTGATCCAGAAAAGGGGACCAGAGGAGCTTTTATTAATCATAGGTATTATGGAGGTGTTTAAGGGCCAACCAAGAACAGGATCACATTGTGCTAGGCACTGTACAATGTAGTAGACCGTTCCTGCCCTGAAGAACTTACAATTTAAATGGACAATACAGACAAGGGGTGCGGGGAACTCTATAACACAAAGGCAGAGTGAACAATGTGATGGCAAAAACAGTCCTGTTATTTCCATGATTTTCGGGAGTGGATTAGTTCAGAGGGAATGAGCTAAATGGAAAGAAAAGGGAAGGGTAAGGGGGCGCTGAAAGGAACGGAGTTAGAGGAACAGAGCAGGGAAGGATAGATTATAAGGGGCAGGTGTGGCGTGAAGTTTAGTTGAAGAAACTGTGAGGAAAGAGAAAAGGATTGGCGCAAACAACCAAAACACTAATGATGCTTTTTGAAACACCAAAACTGTCCAGCAGAAAACAATGGCAAGCTAAGCTATGAAAAACCCAAGTTATATTACCTTCATTTACAAGAAGCAATATTTCTCTCTCTCTCTCTTTGTGAAAATCAATGCATTTCACACACTATTAGACAATGGTTTCCCCTCCCCTCAACAACATTTCTCTCATTTTAGCAAATACCACAAGATGACATTTTAGAAAAAGTCTTCTTACCAGTGCTCATGGAAGTCAAAGGAAACATAAGTAAGGTTTGAATTGTTGTATAGTAGTACTTGTTTAAGGTAAGCATCTCCAATAATCTTCTCTCGTCCAGTCTGATCCACCAAGTTAATAATAACCTGTTCAAAAATTAAATGATTTAATAGTTTGGTAATCTTAGGGCAGGTCTACACTACCCGCCAGAATTGGCGGGTAGAAATCGATCTCTCGGGGATCGAATTATCGCGTCTCGGTGGGATGCAACAATCGATCCCCGAATCGACGCTTCTACTCCACCAGTGGAGGTAGGAGTAAGCGCCGTAGACGGGGGAGCCGCGGAGGTCGATTTGCCGCCGTCCCCACAGCGGGGTAAGTCAGCTCCGATATGTCGAATTCAGCTACACTATTTGCATAGCTGAATTTGCGTATCTTAAATCGACCCCCCCCTCCCACCTCCCCATAGTGAAGACGTAGCCTTAGTGAAGATACTTGCAGAATTACACTCTCTCTAGAAGAGAATGTACAAAACCAATTACAAAAACATGAAACAGTAAAAAAAATAAGATTTATAAATAATTGTGCTTAGCTTATCTAACACAAGGTTCTCTTCAGACACCATTTTTCCCCATTTTTGTTTTGGAACCCAAGTGATCAGGTTATGCTGATTTGACAAGCCCAATTTAAAAATTACCAAAAAGGTGGGTTTAATTACTATTTCTGGAAACTGCTGTATAATTCAGAAAATCAAGTGCTATACCTAAAGTTCTAATTTTTGATTGTCCTTTTAAAGTACTCAGATAGTTTATAAAGTATTTTTAAACTATTCACACTAGTTAAGTTTTAGTAATAAATACACTCATAAAAGAAGAAGTGCAAGCCTAAAACATACCTGTTTCTTGTAAATTTTCAGTTGTTCTTCAAAGTGTGCACAGAAATAGGGTATAGTTTCCTTTTCACCTACAATGTAGAAGCACATTGTGAAGAACTAATAATTTCCTTTCACTTGATTCATATTTAAGGTATTAACTCATATTCAAGTTCACAGTATTAGGTACCTTGGGTTAAGAAAAACCTGCATGTGCATGCAGGTAGCATGATACATTCTACAGGATCATATTAATGCACTATACGTTCTGATGTCTAACATTGACATGGTGGAGATCCAATTAATTGATATTCCACATTACTACTGTGCTACTTACTTACCATCATAGTGCAGAGGTGAGTATCTTAAACTAAAACATTCTCTTTTATACTTTGGATGCAAGCCAATCTACTCTTTCCTTTTCTTATACACACCTTTCTATGCCAGCTCCATACTTCATATGAACCTCCTTCACCTCAGAAGTATCTTAAATGTTTAAATAATCTTGTAAAAGTATGTAGAGCTGGTTTAAATGTAAACATTAGACTAGGATAGCACAGAGCCTGCTAAAGAATAAAAAAGTTCACAAAGTGTCCAAGGCTGAAAGTAGACTATATTCTTAAAAATGTAATGGCACAGACTAGGAGAAACTATCTGGAATACATTTAACTAATGAGGTAGGATTTTATATCTTTGACATTAAAACTGATCCCGACAGATGCTATAACCTACCTATAAATCTCCCAAATTAATTGAAATCCTCTTCAAATTTCCCACCAATTTTACTAGGAATTCAGAAGCGCCGATCACCACAGTACTGAATTGCACAGCCCCACAAACAAATGCCACACACAGAGTGTCTTCAGCATTTCAAACTGTTGATATATGATGGGGGTGGGGAGGGATTTTCCTATGTTTTTAATGGTCACTGTTTTTTCTCATCTTTAGTGCAAATTCATTTATACTTTACTCTTCTAGGATCTGGCAAGAGATCCTTTTTCAGCTATTTCAAGGATTTTAGCAAACTCTTCACAAGACATTTGAATCTGTTAGTGCTTTACAAGAACTTGAACCTGACAGGATTATGCTGGCAAAAATACTGACCTTAACTAACACAGCCAAAAGCTAAGCATTACCACAAAGATATACCTTTACTTTTTGTTTTATGGTAGCATTAAGGACATGTCTAGACTGCCCTGCAGTTCAGACTCTGGAGGTGCAAACAGCACTGTGCCCCAAAATGCTATGCTGTAACTCCCCTGTGTGGATGCTGCAGCCACAAACTAAAAGGTTCCTACTTCAAATTAATGGAATCTTGTCTGAAGAGAACTATGTTAATGTGAAGTAGAAAACTTTGTTTGCACCCACAGCATTCACATGGGGGGAGTTACAGTGCAACACCTTGGTATGCACTGCTATTCATGCCCCTCCAGTCCAAACTGCAGGTCAGTGTAGACATGTCCCTAGAGACCCAATCAGGATCAAGGCCCCATTCAGCTAGATCAGGGGTCGGGAACCTATGGCACACGTGCCAAAGGCGGCACGCGAGCTGATTTACTGTGGCACACTGCTGCCAGCCTGGGGTCCCGGTCGCCAGCCCCACTCAGCCCGCTGCCAGCCTGGATGGACGGAACCCCGGGCTGGCAGCGGGCTGAGCAGCTCAATCTGCTGCCGGCCTGGGATCCCAGCCACCAGTCCGCTCAGCCCACTGCCAGTCTAGGGTTCCATCAGCCGGCCCCTGTAAATGTAAAATGTATTATCGGCACGTGAAACCTTAAATTACCGCGAATAAATGAAGACTTGGCACACCACTTCCGAAAGGCTGCCGACCCCTGAGCTAGATGCTGTGCAAACATATAGAAAAAGACAATCCTCTCTTTAAGAGAAAACGCCTAAAACAAAATAAGAAAGTCCCTCTCCTGAAGAGTTTACAGTCTAACATTAACTTTTAGTCCTAAATCAGCAACTAACTTTAAATGCCGATTGTTCAAAATAGTCTGTATTATCAGAAATAGGAGACAGTAAATATCACACACATACAAATCCTAATCTTGCTGAACTACATGTTTGTGTTGTGGTGGGTTTATACCACATCAATGGACTTATGAACCCTGTCTGTTTCTCTGATCCTATGACAGTACTGTCAAACACTTTTCCCTTTGAGTATTTTTCCCTTTGCGATAATGAATATGCTGTACTCCTGGGGGAACCCTGCACCAAAAAATTAAAATTCTGCAAAATTCTGCATATTTTATCTGTCAAAATAACAATCACACCAGTTTCAATTATTTTGGTAATTTATTTCAAAATGCCTTTCAGCAAGTATGTCTATAACAATACAGACAACAACAAAGATTCAGGAAATGTTTTTTGATAAACAGATTCCTTACTAGGCATATTAATACAGAATTCTGAGTAGTAATTCATTTTAAACTACAATATAGAACCGCATTTCCCATACCCCTCCGAAGCAGTGCAAAGGCTTGAGGGAGTCAGGGGTAATGAAGGAGCTGAGGGAGAGGGAAGTAACTGCTGGGAAGGAGAACTTGGACAGTTGGTGGGTATGAATGGAAAAAGTGTGGAACAGATTTTGGGTTGTTGGTTTTTTATGTGGGGGGGGGGGGGAGCTGTTAGGGAGCTTTCTCCATGCAGACTCTGGCTGATCACTAGCCTCTCCCATTCAGTCAGGCACATCTGCCCCATTCCCATGTGTCCCTCCCCCCTCACTCAGACACCCAATCCCCATGGCACCCCCCCAACCACCCGTGGCCCTGCACCTCCACTCCCATTCAGCCCCTGCCCCAATCTGTCCTCCCTCACTAGTCCTTATGAACCCCTGTCTGTGACCACCCCCCAGCAGCCCTATGTGCCCCATGTTGTCTGTCTCCCCATATCCCCTGTCTCCTAACCGGGCCTGACTGGCACTGTGAAGAAGGCGTAGGCAGTTTCTTTCTCGTCCCTATGATAGCTGGGGCTGGCCGGGAGCAGCTGCTCTGTTCTAGCACCACAGCACCCCCTGGTGAGAAAAGGCAGAACTGCAGCAACTTCCAGCAGAAGTTATTTTCTGCAGGAGCGGGGCGGGGCGGGGGGGGAGGGGCAAAAAAATATGCACGGCCCATGAATTCTGCACTGTCACATAATTTCCCCAGGAGTACTGTTGGGATACAACGCACTGGCAAATCTCAACTTTTAGAATTTCATTCTGGGAAACAATCCAGAAGCCTGGGTGCTAATCTAAACTTGATGCCCATGACCAGCCCAGACTCTCTCCAACTCAGAATTCTTCTATTTTTTGTGCCATCTCAGTGGCGGAGAGAGAGACCAATTAGCATACTTCAAATTTGATGCAACAGGAACTTCTTGGTTTCATTTAAATTCAGAAGAAAGTCTAGAAAATGCATGTCCCAGAACTCACTGTAGTATTGTGTTGTAAATTTTCATTCCTACCAGATTAGAAGAGATTCTTAAAAAGCAGAGGGAAGAATATTATCAGTGAACTCTGTGGTATAAGTTTCATACTGCCTCCAAAGGCTTTAGCATTTCCATTTCCAAAGTAGACCAGACTCTCCCCGTCCCCAACCCTGAAGACCTGCCACTGCATAAAAATGTCTGGGGCATGAAAGAGAGGTGGAAGTGCATACGGTTATGTTGGGAACTCAATTATCCTCCTGTTTCTGGGAGACATGGGGACTCCTTAATCAAGTATTGAGTTCAACTCAAGGACAGAGAAGTTATTTTAAATTCGATCAACTCACCATCACTACTTTAAGTTTAAATAAAAAAGTGTTGATAAGAGGTCAATAGAATAACTAAATGTTCAAAGTCAATTATTTTTAAGTGATCTGGGTATATTTTACAAGCTCCACAGATTACTAATACTTACTCTTGTCCAGTCGTGGTCGTGGGTTGTACCTGTATCCAACCTGACTCCAGAACACTGGCACAGAGCCTCGTGTTTGGATAAATGAGAGAGTATGATTATGGACATGAATCAATTGCTCTGTCTCCACATAATTTGCCACATTCCCATTTTTATCAACACCTCTTCGCTTATACCGCATCCCTAGAAGACAAAGAGAAAGATACTGATCAGTTTATTCAAGAAAGCTGTGTAATTTTTTTAAAAATTAATCCTAAATATGGATATTCTGTACCCTTTTGGAAAGAGTTTTTGGTGGTGAGGAAGTAAATTATGTGAAATACAAGACAAATCAGACAGGCTATCCCAACTGACAACACTGACGTCTGGTTCCTTTTCTGGCTCCCATCTCCAGTTTTATTTTAATTTGGCAGAGATGAAACAAGGCTTTGGTTTTAGTCCTTATCCTCCCCTGCAACTATTCCCAAGGGTTGCTTTTGTCTATCCAGCCTATACACCTGTACTGAAGCAGAATCTTAGCTGTAAGAACAATACTACCATTAGGACAGTACTTCCTGGACAAACCACAGTGGTAATGTCACTTGGATTACATCACTTTCATCCTTCCCTTCCCTTTCTATCCCTAAACACTGTTGCAGCGAGTGTTACCTTCATATTAGCACAGGAACAAGATTAAAAGTCAAGTGCTGATTTGTGAGTGTTGTGTGCTACTACTGGAGCAGCCCTATAGCAGGAGTTAACTATATGAAAAAAATGTTAGGGCGGGGGTGGGGGGGCCTGACGGTAATACAGATCACACCGTTTAGTTATCACAACTCTATAAAATAATTAATCCGTTCCAAAAGGCATATAACCTTGATAGAGCAGATTTCTACCAAATGAACATGTACAAGCAAAACCTGAACACTAAAAGCCAAAATACTAAATTGAAAGTCAAACTACAGATCATCTTTGACTGACAGATGCTCCAGTTTACAGAACAGTGATGAAGAAAGCTCCATGAGCACCTTCAAGATTTGGAATATAGGCAGAATGGTTCATTAACAAATGAAAGCAATTAAATTGCCATCTATATACCTAGTTCTGTGCATTTTAAACATTTCTTGCTGCTGTGGCTATTATACTTTGTTTTTCCATCCAGGGTCCTCTGGCCTGATCGCCAAGTACAGAAGTTTGGAAAAGTTTATAATGGTTTACATCAGTATTCCAAAGGCAAGAAAGTTAGTCAGTTCGTGTAATTACACTCATATTAAGTAGGAAACTAAATTTATATAGAACATGGAAATGTAATTCCACAATATTAGAATAAGAATCAATCCCTGAAGCAGCACTGAACTTCTGAACTACAGAGCATTAGCTAAACAGTACTGTGTGGTGGGGGTGTCGGAAGGACGTTATGTAACTAACAGTATCTAAACTTTAAATCACCACTTTTTCCTCAAAATTTCTAAGGCACCTAGAGGATGGCAAGGTCTAAAAACAAAGCTTAAGTTTATTTTTCTGTACAGATTTGGAGGAACTAATTTTACAAAACATTAGAGCTTAGTGCTTCAGTTGTTTCTCACTTATCAGTGAATTTTGGAGTGTGGTTCTGGACTGAACCATGGAGCACTATTATTTTTGAAGTTTTATCCTTCACATCCCTTTTGACATGGTTAATATCTTGGACACTCTGCTTACCAGCTCTGTGCCGACTTCGGCGTGAGATAAGTGCTACCAGAAATCGCGGATGAATATCATCTACACAAATTGGCTCCTGAGGAGGCGTCTCTGGACTGCTTTTCTCATCATCAGATGCATCACTGTAATTAACGACAAGTTCTTCAATCTGTACAAAGCCCTGGATGATGGGTATAACCCAAGAGTCCACTTCTGCATTCTGTAAATTACAAAAAACATTTACATCTATACCAGTTTTAACAGTTACTTTTAAACTATCTACAGAGGTTTTTGATATTATTGCTATTTCTGCAGGTGTTCTTGGTGTTACTCTGGCTTTTAGAGAAGTCTTCTCAAAACTCAGGTCCAATCCCACAAAAATTCCCAGAATGCCCTGCCTCTTCATTTTGTACGAACACCTTTTTTGCCTTCTCTTCTGATAGCGATGGTGCTTTTATTTTAATCAGTGGAGCCAGAGGGGTTTTTTTGGGAAGATTGGTGAAAAATAAAACCAAAGAGCTCCCCTGGTGCATTACAATGTAACCTAAAAGTTTCATCATATTGCTCACTTTATTAATTAAAAAAAAGTTACATTCTTTAAGGATTTCATTTGTGTTTTACAGACAGCATCCAAATAATTTAAACTTTTTTTTTTTAAAAGAAGGTTTGATCACTGACAGTTAATAGTCGAATTAAAACACAAGAGTCATGTGTTCTGTCAAATGGAAGAGATCTGTTGGGTAAATAATATCCTTCCAAACAAGAAGCAAAGAGCTTTAGAATATTCAGATTGGATTTTTTTTTTTAAAACATCCACAATAAGTATCCCTATTGGAATGTTGAAAGATTAAATCATCCTTGCTAAAATGTCAGATCAGTACCAAAGTCTACTCACTTAAGAATTTCCAGAAGGCTTTCAGAAAAGAACTCTCTCTTTTATCAGTCTTTTCAGGAGGGAGAAAGCAGTTCTTTCCTTCTTTGTGGAATTCCCCTCTAGTTGCTTTTTATGTTACACTGCTTTTTGTCTGGCTCATCAGAATCTCTGTTCAAGTCACTTTCAAAATACACCTCTACCTCAACAGAATGCTGTCCTTGGGAGCCAAAAATCTTACCGCGTTATAGGTGAAACCACGTTATATTGAACTTCCTTTGATCCACCGGAGTGCGCAGCCTCGCCTTTCCCCTCCCCCCCGACCCCGGAGCACTGCTTTACCGCGTTATAGCCGAATTCATGTTATATCGGGTCGTGTTATAGCGAGGTAGCAGTGTAGTGGAAGTAAAGAATAGTGCACCTGATCCCGGCAACATCATGCCACAAGAATTACACATTCCATTTATCTTTTTAAATTAGTTGCCATAAATGGAAGAAGTTCATCAGATCAAATGCACAGAGATCAAAATTAACGTCAGAGATAACCGCTACTTCTACTTTGAAGAGCCTCACATATTTGTGGAAAGTCAGGCATCATACATGCAGCAATTAACCACACAGTATCAAAGAATAACCAAAATGTTCAAATCTTAAATGATGCATATATGGTTTAGATTAGTTTCCCCTTAAATATAAATGTTAAACAGAAATAAATTTCTTATATTCTAAATGTACAAAAACAAGAAAATGTAATAAAGATAAGAGACATATACTATGCTTGATATTAGCTGTAATCTCTAAAACAGTGGTCCCTAAACTGTGGTGAGTATCCCCTAGGAGGCCACGGAGGAATGTGGCGGGGAGGGAGAGGTGTGGGGGGGGCGGGCACAGCAGGATCCGAGCCAGCCCCCATGGGGGACGGAGACAGAGCGCCACCCAGCCCCGCCCTGGCCCCAGCCGCAACTTCACCCCACTCCGGCCCCAGCTCTGTGCCCTGCTCCGCCCACATCCACAGCTTCACTCTACCCCCAGCTTCACCCCCAACCCAGCTCTGTCCTCATTCCCTCTCCACCCGCAGGCAAGCACCACCTCCAGCCCATCCCCCATCCGCAGTTCTGCCCCAAGCCCTGCCTTCAGCCCAAGTTCCTCTGCTGAGTCAACTGTGCAGTAATGGAAGGGGGGCGCGGACAAATTCCATTACTGGTAAAGGGTGGGGTTACAGGAAAAGTTTGGGCACCACAGCTCTAAAAGGAAGCCTCTACTGAAATTAGCTGTGAGTTGTGTCATAAGTCATCAAGTTTCTTATTCTCCTACAAATTGTCATGTGAATTTGCCCCAAACTATCTTCTTTTTTGCTCAAAAACAGAAACGGTCATATTTGTGATATTTCCATTAGTTGTAAACTAATTTTCTACATTTTTCACCTTGTGGACAAAACCTTTATATATTTAGGCCCTGGTCTTGCAATTCTCAACAAACGAGAAGACTCCCACAGAAAGATGGCACATTTGATGGCCATGTTTTATTTTTTAAAACCACAAATGACAGAAGGCAAGTGTTAAACTTTGTTTTGAAGTTTCTAGTGAGCCCAACTGGTTAGTTTTAACCTTTAAATCATTGTGATATATTACACTATGTTCATCTATGAGCTTGAAAATTTAGAAGACAGTCTTAATGAAGCATTTCTAATTCATATTTATATTTAAGGAAAAAAGTTAAAGTGGGTTGTTTGCTGCTTTATCACTTATATATCAGCCATACATACTATACTAACAAAAGCTCAGAATACTTTGATGCACAGTACCACTTTGTACACTGAATAGTATTACTATTACTTAGCTGTATTACTATAGCACAAAGGAGCCCTCGCCAAGGGCTAGGATGCCACTGTGCTAAGTATTGCACAGACATAACCAACCTGGGCAGCCAGCCAACCAGGGAAAGAGGCACCCCTATACTGCCAAGGTACCTAGAAGTCCTCTCAAGTCCCCCAGGCAGATGGCCAAGGTGCTGGGGAGCCTAGCACATGAGCTACCAGGAAAACAGGCAGGTTTCTGTGGAAAGTTTAGTTAAAATCAACATAATCCCACAGAATATTTCCATTGCAACAAACCTGTATTTTCCTTTGGACAACTATGTTAGAAAATTTCTGACCACCTCTACTGAATTGTGCTCAGCTTTAACAAATTTAAGATACACTTTTTAGAAAACAATTACTCACATCAGTATTGATGAGATCTTGAATCATGTGTTTGTTCCAAAAGAATCGGTCATCAACCTATAAGAGAATAAAAATGGCAGTATTTTAAACAAGGTTTTTCAGAGCCTCTCAGTAAAGAGACAGATGTGATCCCAAACATGAATTAAACTACCCAATAACTCCAATTAGTTATCCAACCCTTCGCTGCTCGCTCTTTTTTTTTTTTCCCCCTTAATCCAAAACATTTTGAACAGATCTCAGACCGAGACATGTTCTTGGTAGTTTTTAATTTTGTTTTTATTATGTAGAAACCTAATGTAGGGCCAGTTGGTGTATTATACCAGCTGATGATCAGGCCTTTAAAAGTTTCAAAATCAATACCACTAGGACTCAGAACAAATACAGTATGTTGAAAACACAGACTGGGCAGTCCTCTTCTGACATATAAATACTTACTTTCCTCCACAGTGGCAAGTTAGTCTTCTCACATGAGCTTTGCTTCTGGACAGAGTTTGTTAGGTCATAAGTCAGACTGTAGTAAAAGGAGTCTGAATCCATGAACATTTTGAAGAGTTCCTCTAATAATCTCCTCTCCAGTTTCTCCTTCTCCTTACTTTCTTTTATCTGCAAGACAGAAGAATATTATTACCTTTTTAGTGGAGCTAAATAAAAATCAGGTAAGGACACTTGCAGACCAGCATGCACACTCTAACAAAAACAAATTTTCCTGATGAAGAGGCCCATGTAGATGTAGGCAAGATCAAATTTAATATAAAACGAAGTAGTAGTAGTAGTAGATTCTTAGAGGTGCTGGGCACAAATGCAATTTTCCTTGTGCATCTCATGTATCGCAAAGCATTTTTTCCAAGAAAAGTATCCAGAAGGTGGGGCAAGCAAGCTGGATATGAACATATTTTATAGACCGTTTGGGGAATTTTATGAAAACTATTGGCCTAACAAAATGTTTTGCTAAATTACTCAGGTTTATTCAATTTAACTTCATTCAAGATTTCAACCTACTGAATATTACCATGGAGATTTCAATCTAGAATTGGAAGACTAATAGAAGAATTTTGCTAGAGTAGAGTCTCTCTGAGTAGACTTGAGCCCCAAGTCTTCTTTTTAACTTCAACACTATGAAGACACAACCACAGGCATTTATCAAGCAAGCAGTCACAGTCACATCTATAAAAGTTAGGGATCTCACCTGGAATAATTTTGGTGATTTAAGCTATTTTATTAGTGATTCTTCAGAAGGATGTTCAAAGTCAAAACTGACTGAAGGAGAGAGATGCATGTGAAAGATTCTTCCTCTCATGATCATGAACAGAACAAAAATAAACGGATAGGATGGATAAGGATCTCTTGCACTTAGAAAGGCCTTGTTGCTACAGAAAAATGCTGCAGATGCTGAGGTAATATTACATCGCTGTCTGTAATAAAACCAGCAAGTTAGAAGTGACTATAATAAATGAAAATTCCCTCTGCCCCTTGGATTTATTTAGCAGAGTAAACTGGATTCTGAGCCAAAGTGGGAATCATTCCACAATGTTGATTTCAACATATTTCAGCTGAAATGAAAAAGATCTAGAAATGCACCACAATGTAAATTTGTAACAATGCCTATTATTGTCTTTGTAAGAGAGGAATGCTACTCCAATCTGGGTGCCTTCTGGGGCTGTGTGGCCACATACGCAAATGGGCTGACGAAGGGGGAACAAATTGTTCTAAAAGAACTACCTTGAGAACACGAGGAAGCAGTTTTCAGCTGAGGTCTTTAAATCAAGAAGAAACAGATGAGTTTAGGGCCACACATAGCAGCCATCTTTCGCTCTTACTGCATAGTTCCCTGGCTGGGATGATTTAGCTGGGAATTGGTCGTGAGCAGGGGGTTGGACTAGATGACCTCCTGAGGTTCCTTCCAACCCTGATATTCTATGATTCTAAGCCATGCAGAAGTAGTAGATGGTAACCATCTCCACTTCAGCCTCTTCTGCCCACACTTCTGAGAAAAAAACCAGTTGAGCAGGTCACTCATTTTTGCTACGTTGAATTGCCAGCGAAGTCCCTCTTGCTGCCTCCCATTCTCATTTTAAGGACAGCAGACAAGGAATCCACTGAACCCCATCTTGTAAGAAGGGAATGTCCAGAAAAACAGTAGCAAGGCAAAACAGCAAGTGGACAATCTTAATGACAGCAAGAAATTGGACATTTGTATAGTTTGATTCAGAGAACACAAATATGTGGCATCTAGCCAAACTGAAATTATGGGGTCACTTGCACTACTGCAGAGTCATACATGGGGTCTTGTATGTGCAACAGAGCTAGAAGTTATCAAATGAAATTTTTCTATGATTTACACTTATCCGTAACCAGTGTTCTTCAGATATTAGTCCCAAGCAAAAATGGAAATTTGGTATTTTCAATCAAATTTTTCTAGAGCAAACATATGACAAAATCCACAATTAACTGTACTCTGGAAATAAACGTGTGTTAAAGTATCCAAATATTGTGAAGTGGTGGCTTTCAGCTACCATACAAAGCCACCAACAGAAGTGGCCCACATCATTATTGATGTACATCTTTACATTCCACCATTTGGTTCTTCTAAATATTTAAACTCAATGTTAACACCTAGGCTTATAAAAATACTAATTTTTATTATATTACTCAAAGGAACAGAGAGCAGGACTTAAAAAACTGAACGTACAACTGAGGAGAAATACTTTACCAGTAGAATCTCACCTTCAGTTGAAAGTTAGTGCTAAGCAGGGGGCCTAAACTCTCCCTCTTGAGTGTTTCAGCCAGTTAAGCCAGACTGAGCTCTGAGAGTGGGGGTGTGAAACATTGTGAATTCTCCCCACACACACACACACTCCCCTTTGCTATAGCCATTCTGAGCAGCAATGCCGCCTTCAACAAGAAGAGAGAGTGGGGACTTACTTCCATGACAAATTAAATACATTTGCTGCTGACTGAAGGTGGGGAATGGCTGCAAGAGAGAGGAGAGGACAGACTACAGACAAACAAAATTGCCCGATTTTTACACTGGAGATTATAAAGTGTTTTCTAACGACCAATCAAACTATCACCTTCAATTAGATTAGCATCTAAAAGACTCAAAATAAACTATCATTTATCTCGCCTTCCCAGACAGAATATGAAATTAAAAGGAAAAAGAAATGTATGCATGTAAAGCTGCTTGCCAGACTATGGCAGCTCCAGGATAGGTACAGCTCTGATATGGTTTCAGGAGAGAAGACATTCACTTGTCACCTTAACAGGTAGTATACCCAGGAAAAGAAAGTCAAGAAAATGACTGAAGAAACTTAACCTGTAATTAGGCTTGGAGAATTTGATTTTCATTTTGTTATAATTTTGACGCTAACATAAATGTTTATTTTTAAGCTTTTTTATTTATCAATTTAAGTTTTCACAGTTGCTGGAAATTATCGGGGTCAGACAATTATTTAATCATAGTAGACTTAAGTAGTTAAAGCTTTATAACTGTTAAAACACAAACTGTCAACATCAAATGTCAAAGGAAATATCCTTACATCAAACTCTAGTAAATTCTCAAGCCTCATTTTTCTTACTTCGCCTGCCTGTAAATTGCAGTCATCATCCACCGGAATTTTTTTGTTTGTGTGTATAGTGAAATCGACATTTACAATAAAAAAATCGAATCCTTCCAAGCCTACCTATAATGGTGACACTGAAGTCGTGTGCCCTAATGCATGTGACCATAGAGGTAAATTAAATGCAACACCTGAATGACTTCTTTAGAAATACTCTTCCCTTTTACTGATTGGCTGCTTGCAGCTCCCTCCTCTACCCCCCCCCCCAACACACAGTCTCTTAACCCCCACTTCCCTCCATGCCACTCTCAGTCCTTCCCTCCCTCTATATGTGGGTTTTATACTGCCACACATCTCCACAGTATCCAAGCATCTTCCGTATAAAACCAACAGCAGCAAAACCCCTTGCAGATTTCATGGAATTCCCCACTCTTCTCCTCGTTTCCCCTTCCTTTGCCTCTCTGTTTAGGTATTCCACTCCTACCATCCCCTGCCCAACTCCACCTCCAACATTTTTTTTTCCCCATTATGGAACTAACTCAAGGCTTGTAAACCATTATTTTGTATGTTATAAACCTTCCGCTCCTCCCCATCCCCTTTACTTTTCTTGTCTATTTAGACTGGCCATGAGTAAATTTAGGCTGGAATTAGAAGACTGTTTCTAACCATCAACAGAGAAAGGTTCTGGAACAGCCTTCCAATAGGAGTAGTGAGGGCTCAAAACCTAACCCGTTTTAAGATGGAGCTTAATATGTTTATGAACAGGATTATATAACATGATTGCCTGCGATAGCAGGGACTGAACTTGATGATCCAGGAGGTCCCTTCCAGTCCTATGTTCTTATTGTTAACTATTTGGGGCAACAGGGTGCAAGTTGTTGGGGCTACCAGATACTACAGCAATACAAAACTAATAATATTTAAAGTATATCCCAATCAGTATCAAGAATGACAAGTGTATTAAAAATATGTGTTTAACTTTACTGGAAAAAATGCACAAGGGAGGAAAAGGTAGAGGACATTATAGATAAAATGTCATAGTATCAAGCTATGATTGTTTATCAAACATCTTCAGAAATAAACTTTTTAAAAGAGGTTTACATTATAAAAATCAAACACTGTCAACTCATCTGTTCTTTGAGAAAACATTTTTCTATTTTACATGTGACAACTGTTTAACTTAGATAACATCATCCATGAATCAACCAGTTCTCCACTGGTGCCTCAAAAATGCTACCCCCAAAATATATCAAGTACAGTGCTTTCAAAAGCACAATTTGCCACAAGGAAAATCTTCCTAGAGATCACACTCAAAACATTAAGTGTTTTATGAAGAGTCTCTTCTTTTATTTGGTCTTTACGTATTGTTACTATCAATAACTGGCTGATTACATTATCAAGCTTCAAAGTGCTAACACCTTGTTCAATAAAAGTGATTAAAAAATACCAACCCCATAGATTCAAGTGCCAAACCAAAATCTTTAATAGAAAAAAAGTGGCTTAGAGGTACTTATATTAAACAGTGAACACATACTATAAGTTAAAAAAAATTAAATATTGATTCAAGATTAAGCCTCCATCTAGTTCCCCTAACAACTGTTGGATGTGTATATGCACTTCATTACAGGACAGAATTCAACCGAAAATTCTTTGTAGCATTATCTCTATGAGAGTTTAACATCAGCATGAGCCTAAAAGCATACCTCCAACTATCACAAAATATTGTTCTGCAATCTCCTCAAAATATAAAAAAAAATGGAACCACTTGTTTTTAAATCAGAAGTTTTCAAGTTATCAAAATTTATCAGTAACATGGGAGGACTTGGACACACCTACCACAAATACATAGGGGAACCTCCCTTTAAGTCAATCCTATCATCTGGATTCTATGGAAGGACCCCAACATTTAGGAAGAATTATTGGGAGAAACCACATACCAAGTCAGACTGCAGAGACCTTGCAATAAATAACAGGTGGTCACAAAAATAAATGCATTAATAACCACACTGTCCCTTTAGACTGTACATGTTATTTAAAAGCATAAAGATGATATTTTACTTTGTGTGAGGTCAGTCTACTTTTTTAAAAGTCTCAAACTAATTCAGCATTGGTTTATTCTACTCCATTGAGGATTTAAAAACAAAAAACTAAAAAGCACCAGATACACCTCTACCTCAATAGAACGCGGTCCTTGGGAGCCAAAAAATCTTGCCGCGTTATAGGTGACACCGCGTTATATTGAACTAGCTTTGATCCACTGGACTGCACAGCCCCACCTCCCTGCAGAACTGCTTTACCACGTTATATACAAAATCATGTTATATCAGGTCGCATTATATCAAGGTAGCAGTGTACAACAGTGGATGTAGAAATTACAGTTTTAGTAGATCATGGGGATCATCTAGAGAAGTGTTCTGAAGTGCTGAAATTATTGAAACTAGCTTGTTTGTATTGCATACAGTATGTACACATGTGCTATTGTTTGTTAGATTTAGCTCCTGAGTGTCACTTCAGATTTCTTACTACAGAGTTTGGAAAAACCATCTCTCATCCACTAGGTACACAAATCCAAAAATAATTTGAAGTGTTTGTATCCTTTTCAGGCTACTTTCCAGGTAAAAAGTTGAATTGTTTTTCTACTTTGCTGGAAACTGAAATTAGTCCTGAAATTAATTAGGCAATATCTACAGATCTCTGCTCTGTTCCATCCTCGTGGATTTTGTTTCAAGATGTTGACTTTATGATTAGGGTTATAAGATAGAAGAATGTTTTGTATGCACAATTTTTCTCCTTATTACAGAGTTAGCAACTAGTTTTATAACTAGCAAATTGTTTTATAAAGATGAAAAATATCTCTATTAACTCCACTTCATCAGGAGAACTCTTCAAATGTACTTTCCATTCCAAGTGAATATAATTCTGTAACAGTTGAACATTTAATGCTATGGGCCCACCTTCTGCAAATCTATATTACATAAAATCAAATGAACGAGCATGAGGACTAAAATGAAATACTCAGGATGGAAGTCAATTTGTTTTCTTTGTGTTATATACTACATAATTCTAGGTCTTTTACTGATTTTCTTTACAGAGTGTATTATGTTACTCTGGTTATTCACCACAGCCTTCAAATCACTAAATTAAAAATGCTTTGAAAAACCACACAAATTAAATAGTAAATCCTCACCTTCTTTTTATTTGATGCAGACACATTTGATTTAATTTGAGTAAAGGTCTTGAGTAGAAATTTAGAGTCATCTGGAGACTGTGTAATCTTCTCTGGCTTATTTATCCCAAAGTGATGCTTTTTACAGAGCTAAATAATAAAAATACTGTGTCAGTTAAAGTTGATACTTAACATTTGTCCCAACAGCAATTTTTATTTACTACCTTTTAAATAAAATTAAATTTCATTAACATGTACTTAAACTCTCAGTAAGATTAAAAATAATGCTAATATCTTCATCAGAGTTCAACAATAAAAAGTATTTACATCTTTCCATTTACTTCTTGCAGTGTTAATTGCATGCTTTATAATGTGTTCTTTATTCACTGCAGTAACTACTTAGACACATAAAAAAAGGTGACAAAAATCAAACCAATTATTTTGACATGTACAGTACAAGCATGCTCCACCAAAGAATGCTTGTCAATACTGAACTACCACTAAACAATACAAACGTAGATTATAAAAAGCTCTGTTAATTGTTATGCTAGTCTTTGGAAGTCACATTGATATTTTAAATTGCTGAATAAATTTTTTTTTTAAAGAGGGAATTACTGGTTAATAGCAGTACTTCCATAGATAATTCTGCAAGATTCAAATCATTCACTCCAAAGCTCAATCTTACTTACTTATGACCATACTAGTGCACAATTCTACAGTTCTGTCCTAATTTCTCTTGTGTTTGGTAGATAAAACAGAAGTCACTTTTTTTCCCTGTTAAGTGCACACTCACCTTTTCAGATTGTGTCTTCAGAAAAGACTGCAGATTATGTCTTATTTTAAAAATGATACAGTTAAAGAATTGTGAATACAATACATGAGAGTTTCATTTTCTAGTTATACACAAATATTTTTAATCCTAAAATACCAGTGTATATCAGTAAAGAGAGGAATTACACTTATGGTGCCTTGTACACCTTGGTTCCTTCATCCAACGCTGAACCATTCTGAGACACTCTCCCCCGTCTCCTCATCTTTGCCTTTGACATGGCACACTAGCAATTACTTTTACTTCTCTCTTCCTCCCCATAGGGCAGAATGTAAATCTGTCCATAGGCATCAGTAAGTAATTAACAAAGATTTGTTAGTTCAGATCTTCAATTCTATTTACCTTGAACAAACCAAAAGGTACTAACCACCATGTTACAGAAAGAGAAAAAGCAGAAAGTAAAAGGATGGTAAGTTCATACACCTTCTAGCATATCCGTTTAATTGTATCTTTAGACTGGCAATAAGTTTAAAGTTATAAAAATCCAGGATTATCTAGATTTACAGCATTATTATAATTAGTTGGCTTTTTCCCAACCTCCTACAGGGAGCAACAGTGTGACAGATACTGATCAATTGTGAGCTAGAGAAGCTCCCTTATGGCTAAATGATGGGGTTTTTACCTGTACATAGGTATATACAGTATTACATGTTCATCATGTGCTGCAATGTTGTCAAGTCTTGCGATTTCATCAAAAGTCATGATATTTGATATTTTTTTCTAAAGCCCCAGTTCCCCATTTAGAGTCAGGTGATTATGTGAGAATCTCAGCTTTCATTTGTAAAAAAGTTTTACACCTCCATGCATGTGAAGAGAGACTGAGAACATGAACCCTAAAGGCACAAAAATATAGAAGACGAATAAAAATACAACTTTAAAAATCTTGTCATCTTTAAACCAAATAAAGATTTTGGGGGGCCTGATTCATGTTTACTGAAGAATCAGGTTTGGCAATACTGAGGCACTGACTATTGGAAAACACTGCAAGGGCAGACCAAGGCAGTGCCACGTGAGCCCTGCAATCAAGAACTAAATTAAGGCCCTCCAAGTTAGCGATAAGGTACACATTAGCATTGTTTACCCTTTGGGCAAGGTACAATTATATCTTCCTTGTGATCAAGTGACGTTGTCTAGAATTTATTCCAAATATACCACAATATGTAATTTCACTTCCTTCCATGTATTAATATAGGGTATATTCATCTATCTTTTCAGAAGTAATTCAAGTCTGCCTCCCCATTTCAAGTTAGTCACACTTAAGATTGGAAAAAGATGCTAAATGAGGATGTTTGACCATTATTACACAACACCACTAAATTCCTAGCCCATAAACATATATTGCCCTGCTTTTGCGCATCATTCTCTTTTAGCAAGCAACTTTAGAATCCCGCACCAATGACAAACTATAGCATCTGTTAAATCTCATTGTGAGGATAGAATACCAATGCAAAGTAATCAAGCTATACCACATTTCACTGAAGTTATTTCAATTTACTGGGGCTATAATAATTACACTATTTCACATGCTGTAATTTGTTTTCTCACTATGATCTCTGTATACCTAGTTTACACTTCCAGAGCAGTGTGCTTTGGCAGGGTGTTTTTTCTTTTTGCTGTTGTTTTGGGTTTGGGTTTTTTTTATGTTTTAGATTAACTTAATTCACTGATCATCACGTCTCCCTGTCCGGTTAGATCCTCTACCCCCAGACCAGGCACTAGCATTACACACTGACTTACAGCTCCGACTGATATGCCTCAGCCCTGACTCTGAGAGGTCATCACCTCTCCAGGATGAATGCTCTTCTTCCACTAGATTACTTGGATAATAGAGATGGTGTACGATTTTTTTAAGGGCCGGTTTCCTTAAAACAGGGTGAAAGTAGTGTTCTCAGCTTTGTTATCTGCAAAGTATCAGACTCCTGAGGAGCAGGTTACAAAGTTTCAATAGATAAACTAAAATCCAGGTCCACCAAGAACTAAAGCAACTTAGTTTAATGAGCTAAAATACTCTCCCCTTAGGTCTTACAGTGATAGCGGATAGTAAAATATACTAGGGCCAAATAAAACTGACATTCAAATCTGCAAAAATCCTACAGATTTGGGAAACTTTTCCAGCAGCTTTGTTTTTTGCTCTCTTATAAGTGGAAACTGGCTTACATTTCTAGATTGACGTACATACAACAGAATGGTGAACAAATTCATTTTAGTAATACTTTTATGATATCAAATAAAATATCAAAGTTCATAATACTTTTATGTCAAATGAAATATCATGAGTTACACAGATGATCTCTTCTAATACATTCTGAAGTAGATCTGCAAATTTAGTATTCTGAAGCTTCAGAGAGTTAATCACAATTTCATTGTCATCCCATATCCTCTCTAGTATAAGAGAGCATTATATGGGAAGGAAAGAAGTAAAGGATTTTACTCTTAGCCCTGGTCTACACTAGGAGAGGGATCGACCGAAGATACACAACTTCAGCTATGAGAATAGCCTAGCTGAAGTCAACGTATCTTAGGTCGACTTACATCACGTCCTCATGGCACGGGGTCAACTTCCACCACTCCCGCATTGACTCCGCTTCCGCCTCTCACCGCGGTGGCGTACAGGAGTCGATGGCAAAGCGATTGGGGATCAATCACTACCCACCCCTCCGGCGGGTAGTGTAGACGTACCCTTAGAAGCGACATGTTAATGACATTACCTCAAACACAACATTGTTTGTGTACGTGTGAAAGAGATAAAAGCAACAGCAATATGCCAAGTCTTACTATCTTTACAAAAGGTTTACCGTTGAACAAAAGTTCAAAAATGCTCCATAAAAATTTGGAATCTATAAATACTTCTCTCAATCACTGGGCAATCAGTAAGAGATTATTTATTAGACTTTTTCCACAACTCTCCCCAGTTGCTTAAGCACACCCCATCTAGAGCTCTACTCTTGTGTGCACTAAGGTTCACAGCTGAACCCTTCGGGAACATTGTGACAGTTAGAACAAGTAACAGACTTTGCGAAGGCACTTCTGAACTACAAATACTTTACTCTGACAAAACAAACGATATACAGATCTATGGACAAATAATACTTGCATGCAAGACACTCCCTTGGTTTCCTCAGCCCTACTGAGAGCCCTTTGGGTGTTAGCATCCTTCCAGGAAGGTCTAGTCCTACACCCTGTGAAGGTTGTCCCCCGCCTTTAAGATGCCACCTGATGTGCTGAGATACCACTGAGCCAGCCTGCTCTGCCAGTCTGGACACCCTTTTTACCTGTCTTGCTGAGCCAGGCTATTAAGCCTCCTCCAGCACACACACAGGCAGGGCCACACCCAACTGCAGAATGACACAGACACTGAGGGTATGTCTATACTCCCCGCCGGATCGGCGGGCAGCGATCGATCCAGCGGGGGTCAATTTATTGCGTCTAGTCTAGACACAATAAATCGACCCCCAAGTACTCTCCCATCGACTCCTGTACTCCATCGACACGAGAGGCGCAGGCAGAGTCGACAGGGGAGTGGCAGCAGTCGACACCGCAGTGAAGACACCGCAGTGAGTAGATCCAAGTACGTCAACTTCAGCTACGTTATTCACGTAGCTGAAGTTGCGTAATTTAGATTGATCCCCCTCCCCCAGTGTAGACCAGGCCCGAGAAGACTCAGCTTAAGTGATTTGCCCCAGCACTCAGGTGTCCACCCAAAGGGATATTATGAAATCCGGCTCCTCCCTCAATGTGGAGGAAGGTATGCACAGGCTCTTTACCCCCCGCCCCAAATTATAAATTGCACAAACTGGGTTATATTATAAACAAAAAATAAAATTTATTAACTACAAAAGGTGAATTTTAAATGAATATAAGAGATAACAGACCGAACAAAGCAGAGTACCGAGCAAATAAAACAAAATATGGAAGCTAAGCTCAATATACTTAAGAAACAGGAAACAGGTTAGTCTATAAAGTGCCACAGGACTCTTTGCTGAGGTTACAAAATGTAATTTCTTACCCTAAATGTTATTTCAGGCAGGTTGCAAAGTTTCTGTAACTTAGAGGTCTAGTTATATTTCTTTTCAGACTAGACCCCCGTCTCAATCTGGACTCCCCGCTTGCCTGCCTTTTCAGGTGTCTTTAGCAGTCTTTCTTCTTGGGCAGACAGGCCATGGAGTAGAGTGCCCTTTGCCTTCCTCCCCGCCCTTAAATAAGATTTACATAAGGCGGGGATCCTTTGTTTCCCAAACTTGACCCCCCCCTCTTTCCTTTTAGTGGAAAGTTACAAGAAGTCCAAGATAGTGTTTAATATCAAGTGACAAGACCACCTGGCCTAGTAGTGTCAGAGTTATGTCCCATGACATAACTCCCAGGAGGGAGAGAGATTAGTATCTTCACAGTCTTGTTGTTCCTTCCTAATGGCCCATCAAATCTGATGGCGTGTCGTGGTGGGTGGGTGCCTTCCCAATACACACCCAGTTGTAATTGTTACATAGCCATATTCCTAACTTTAGATACAGAAATGATACAGGCACACAAGTTGGATAATTACATTCAGTAAATCATAACCTTTCCAATGATATCTTACATGAGACATCTTGCATAAAGTACATCTCACTTATGTCATATTCAGATCATAAGTATATGGAGTGCAACATCACAACCCCTAAGACTACAGTCCCCCCGTACACACAAGTCTCTTTTTAACAGCAGATTCTAAACACCTTGTCTATTCCTGTCCTTCCCCTGCGTTTTTTTTCCATTTTCTACTCCTCTGCATTCATTACAGCAGTTAAGAATCATTAGCAAGCCCACAGTCTTTAGCCAATAGTCTCCACTGTCCCCACCTTGGACAGGGACAAAAACCTGGTGTCTTGACACCCATATTGTTTAAGCATCAGTGATTAGGCTATCTAGAACTATTGCCTACCTTCCTGCACGTGTGTAAAAACCTCCAGGACTACGTTAACTCCTGGCACCCGTGTAGCAGACAATATCATAATAATTTAATAGAGCTATACATCGTAATAAAAAAATACAGATGTCCCCCAAGTTCAACACAAAGTTGTTTCCCCGTTAGATGTATTGGTGAACCGTTCCACTGGGACAGAGATATTTTGTATAGGGTTTTCAAACAAAGTTTCTCTCATCACAGCTTACACTTGTATCTCTACATCATGATAAGGCAAAGAAGATATCTACAGTTCCTCATGAAATCTAGTGGACTATTGCTTTGGGTACCATGTTGCAGCATTACATTTCAAAGCCACCTTTTTCTAAGCATTTGAATAATCAACATCCAAACTGAAATTAAACACTTTATACATTTATGTCTGACAGGTAGTTATGACTGAATCAAAGGCTTACAAACTCAGTCCTTTATTTTGCAGACCATAAAATTACCATCTGTTAACGGTCATCCGTGCACTAATTATTCATGCTACAAGTCAGAATGAAATCACTAAACCTCAGATTATTTCAGAGAATTGTTATTAACTGAACTTTTTTTTACAGAAATCTTAATTTAAACATCAGGAAGCCCAAAAATAAAAAAGTTTTCATAACTAGATGTGAGAGCAATATCACTTATTCAAGTAGGAACATAAAAACCATAGTTTAATTTCCAGTTGACATAAGCCATTTTGCTGTTCAGTGATTAGTGACTTCTGCCAGATTAAAACCCTGTCCTAAATATGAAAGGCTCTATATATTTCAATGAGCCATCCAGTCCACCCACCTTTTTTTTTTTTTTTTTTTTTTTTAAAACAAACGTCCTGGTCCAGTTTATGTAGACTAGGTCTTGTAAAATTCAGTAAATCTGTGTCTTTTCAGGGATTTTCTGCTAGTTACCAATTAGTTATTTCCATAATCTCTTGTTTAGAATGGAGGTAAATAACATGATCATTTTATTTCTAATGAAATTTCAACAAGGAGAAAAAAGACTATAGAGTTTTATTATTAATCTTCACGTCTCCACTACAGATTACCAGGAAACTGAATAAGATATATAGATTCCTTGACAATTATCTGGGTGTTTTCTTCCACAAATTTTTGTGACAGAAGAGTGAAATTTTGATTTTTGATGGGTGATTATTAATAATATAGTTACCAGATACTATCCTAGTGGGAGGTTGTCAGCAACACTGGATGCACATATTCATGCAGTTCTACTCCTATTTCTGCACAACTTGCTAGAAGACCATGGGCAGGCAGGAGCTAATAATGTAGAAGTAACACACTCAGACCCCAAAAGGGGGTCTGACAGAAAGAGTGCTTTGCCACACAACAGCAACTTCCCATAATTGTTGAATGAATAATTCTTTAAAAGAGTTCATTTCCCAGTTAGTTATAAACCTTAAATGTCAATACACCTTAATTGTAATGACATTTAAAGAATACATTCTGGATTTGTTAGATTGGAGCATTTCTTACTAACAAGATTAGCTCTATAGTCCTGAAGATATCCTATTGAAAACCACAAAATAAGCATGAACATACACACTAAATAAAAGTGGGGGGTCAGTCATTTCCCACTGAAGCTCCTGATGATCTTACCTTCATAGGTACTATCCTCCCCTCTGTATCTCTGCAGTGAGAGTAGCCTGAGCCTAAAGGTGGTGTGAATTTCCCCTCTGTGGCTTACACAAAAGCCCCCACAATAGCTTCAACCTCTGCAGAATTTGAGGAGACTGACAATCTGATCAGATTACTCTGTATTCTTTTCCTCCCAACCTACAGTGAAAGTTAATACAGTCTGAGGGTGTATTTAACTTGTACAGTTTTCCCTCGTTTCTGTGAAGTCCATTTTAGAAAAGTCCTGGGGCAGACATAGTAAGAGATGTTTGTGTATGAAGGACTCCTACAGGAGTCATGATCACAAAAGCAAGTAGGACTGCATGTCAGAGTGGAGGCAATGGGCATCCATGCCAACATCTGTCACCTCCTATGCATCCCAGGGGATATGTTGGTCCAATAGAAGATAGAGAGACAAGGTGTGTGAGGTACTAAGACTTTCAAATTAGAAGTTTTCAAGATTTTAAAATCATACCTCCAACTCCAGATCCTGAGGGTCTGTTTCAGAGAGTGGAATCACTGCAATTTTGGTTATTTTGCATACTTCATGGCCTTCTGGAAGCTTGCCAATCAGTGCTTTCTGGCGAATGAGAAGTAGCCACCATGGTAGATCTGGAAAACACCAGCAAAATCTGTTAGTGTCACAACAGAAAATAATTAAACCATATTCACCAAGAGGACACTTAATCATATTAAACCCAAAGGCTTAGTCCTACCTTAAAAATGTTATCTCATAGGCCAATTCCCTCCAGATTATCCTGATCTTTGTGGGAAGAAAAAACCCTGTGCTACTCTACCACTGAAATATTAAGGAAAGTCACCATGTTGTGGGATAAGCTATTAAGGGAGAGGGCACCACTGCTTCACCGACAGCAATTAAAATGATCCCAGAGTTATGCACATTCCTGCCAACATCAATAATGCTAGTGCACATTCAAAAACAAGGTCAGACAATTTGATTTCTGTGTCATTAGAAACAGAAAAGGAATAAAATTGGAGTTCACCGCATGGAAAAGTCAGCCAGCAGGGAAAAACTCTCCCACGAGGCTGTATCACACAAAAATGGAAAGTAAATAAAACATTTAAACACAGCTGCTGTGTCCATTTTAAATGGCCTTAATGTGAACAGATCATTTCAGTACACAGACATGAAATGTCTGACATAAAATCAGGTTTAATCAAATTATAGAGCCTGTATTTTTAATGTGCATGTTAACCATGGGGATCAAGAGACAAAAGCTTAGTTTTGTAATGAGAGAAATGTTAGTTATACTGGCACCTAAATAATCTTTGTAACAAAGAACTGTGTAATACCTGACATCCATGTGAAGCAGACAGGTTTATCATACCCTCAACAATTCAAAAAGAGATCGGGAACTAGACAGAAGTTAAGTGGTATACACAGGCCTCCTAAATTCCTGTCCCTGGTTAATCCATAAAACTATATTATTACTGTTTTAACAACAAACCAAAAATATCAGACTAACTCCATTCTCTTGTCCAATATGCTGGGTTTTGTTGTTTGTTTTTTATAAACACACACCCTCGCTATTTGTTGGACTCGGCAATCTCTAGTTCTTAAACTCAACAGTTAGCAATAGTAACAAGACCAGAAAAGGCAAAGTATCATACACAGTAACATAGAAACGTTAAAGACCCATTATTGTAAATGGACAGTTCCACATTTGGAAAACATAACACCTGAATGTTGGCAACCTATTCAGCAACTTTATTGCTATTGAATTTCTTTCCTCTCTTAGATATATTTGGCATCTCCCATGTTTTCTCCTTAGCTAAACAGCTACTTTTTTTTTTTTTTTTAAGCACTATGGAACAAAAAGGATACATCAAAATTAAACAAGAAGATTATCAACGGTATTTTTTTCCGGTTTCTAGAGCATGTTTTCAATGCAGAATTCAGGATTTATTCCAGAGCTGTGTGCAGTTTTCCAGTAGCTGCCATTAAAAATACCCTACCACATCCCAAAACCAGGATGATATATTTACTGTTATCTAACCCCTATGTCTGAATGGTAGGAGAAGAACTGAGGTAAAAACCTATGAAGTTTATTAACGTTAACCTTAAATGGGAATCAAGTATCTACGTTCCTTCTCTTTCTATTGCATTATCTCCTGTACCACAGTAGTATTTAATCATTTTCCTTTCCAGCAGACAGCATCAGGCTGCCAGCATCTTCACTGGTAATACTGGATAACTCAATAAGTCTGGCAGCATCTCTTTTCTTCCCATCATTAAATGGAAATTTATCACTGATGTCACTGAAAGATGGGACAGACAAAGCACTTGGGAATGTTCTGTAGTAAAAACTCTTTCTGGGAAGGGATGATCCAATTGGTTTTTTTTTTTGTTTTTTTTTTTTTTTTTTTTTTGTTTCTTCTGTAAGGAAATGAAGTTTTCCTTTTAAAAGACCATGTAGTAACCCTCTCCCCCCATACACACAAAAACATAGAACAATTAAGGTATTGCATTTAATGAATGTTACCATTACCAAAAAGATGGTAGAGGTTTTTTCTGTTATTTTTAAAAATTTGGTTTGGTCAGCTCAGTGTTTTAAAAGAGGGACTGAGTGGTTAAAAACAGTCTAAAGGAAGTTGAGCTTGCTTAAGACAACATTAATAAATCCTATGTAATACCCAAAAGAACAAGATATACTGCTGAATTTAAAACTATATCCTGATCACAATGATATGCACCTCACTTTGAAGGTTATAAAACTAGAGGCTGTGTATGGCACCTCCTAAGTAAACACACTGACTAACAAAATAGCAGGAACAGATTATTTAATGACAGACCACAGCAGACAAAGCAGAAATTGTTTTGTGCACTGAAGTTTGTCATGGCTGTACAAATGTCATCTTTATAAAGTATTTTATCAATGTTTTTTCTGGTATTATTTATCTTCAAAAGTAATTGTGTAATTGTGCAATAGATAGAGAGGGGATTAAACAAACTACCAACACAGGGGAGATTTATCACTTTCCTATTTAGAGATAGCCAAACTATTGATTATTATATTCTACTCTTACATTCCCTCCTTAATAAGTTAACCTACTATCTTTACCTTCGAAAACAAGTTTCTTGGTTCCCAACAAGAATAAATATCAGAGAGTATTGTTTCCCAGAATTAGTATGAGCGTGATGTGAAAACTATGGCTCCATAGACATCAGAATCTCTGTCTAGACCCTACACAAGTGGCATAGGGAAGGAATCCACCCTCTAAGGCAGAGGTTCTCAAAGGTGGGGGGGGAGAGAAAAAGTATTCGGGGGGGGGGGGGGGGGGGAGAGAAGCTTGGAGGCTTATTGCACGTTTTACCCACAGCAATGAATAACTAGCAAAGCTGATTCCTCCAGATATACTAGGTCCTCAGGTGGTGCTGTGCATTTGACTCTAGATGGCGTTGTGCATTTTGATGGGTTTTTGTATAATGCTATGCAAGCTTAACAAAGTCGTTGACATCTCTATGTTAATACATTTGCTACGACACAGTGTGCACATTTAATTGTAAGCAAGGACCACAGTCACAGTTTTGCTTTTGCGCTTATTACAATGGATCATTGGCTAATTCGTGCAATAGAAAAAACCCAACCAAAATGAAACACAGATAAGTCTAAACTGAGTTAAGTGAAGCACCACCATAGCACATATCAGCATATGTACTTGTGTGGTGGTGGGGGAGGGAGGGAGGGCAGGCAGTGGGGAAGGGAGGAAAGACAAACTAGTACAGATACAAAGAAGGGGGGCATAATCAAATAAGTTTGAGAAGCACTGCTCTAAGGCTTGAACTAAAGGATAAGGATAAATTGGAAGCACTTTTAGGACTTCTATTTTCTCTTAGGTCTTCGACTAAAGGGTAGACCAGGGCAGAAAAAACACTCGAACAATGCTACAGGCATTTTAAAAAATGCAAAGGAAGAAAACAAATTACTTTGCAGGGAAATCATTTAATTAAAGGTATTTATACAGAATAAGTATTTAAGGGGGGGGGCAGAAATAATTTTGGGCATTGTACATTGTTAAAGATATTGAACAAAAGTCAATGTTTGAGGTCCAAAATTTGATCTACTGCACAAGTGTCTTCCAGATTCAAAATCTAGATGCGTTTGGGTAGATTAAACTTTTTTCATAGAAAAGCATGTTTAGAAACTCCTAGCATAGAGTTTTGTAGATTCCCATGTACAGAAAAGAAAGTTGACTTCCTGGCCAATTTCTATGAGATACTGTATGTATACCAGTCTTGCTGTCTATTGATTGAAGAGGAAGGCACCATAGAACTGTCAAAGCAAAGATACTCCTATAAGCCAGATATAGCCCAAAACTTCTGGAAGTGGTGTTGTGTTATATCAGTACTGCTGTTGGAGTGAGTTTAAAAAGCAATCAAGGATGAGGGATGGTCACAACCACTGAAGAGGCTCTCCTAAGAGTTACTGACACAAAGAACAGATCTGTTTGCACAAGGCTGGAGCTAAGCACTGACTAGACCTGAAGAGCACTTCCTTTTGCCTGTGCTGTTCTGCATTAGCAGCCTCTGGAGAAGTGGCTATACCCCACACGGCCTCCCAAAAAAGATGAAGAGTAGCAAAAAAAATTTACACTTTTTAAAAAAAGAAACTGAACTGCTATAAGACAAAATTAACATTAGACACTTCAAACAGGGATAGAATTTCCACTTAAAATGGAAGCTCTGTCACTCTAGTAAAAAAGCTGTACACTGGAGACATAAGCCAAGCCAGATCTTAGAAATAGATCTGCATTGTAATTGATAGCCCTGCACCACCTTAGTCTCTGGGCAACTGTACATGCAGCCATGCCCATAGCAGCACTCCCACACCCACTCACACAGTGCGTCATGCCCACAGCAGCCTCCCACCCATGCACAACGCCTGGGCGCCCCCTGGAGTCGCACCTTGATGGCGCCCAATATAGGATCCTGCCGACCTGCCACCCCCTCAGTTCCTTCTTGTTGGCTACTCTGACAGAGGGTTAGGAGGGTAGGTATTGGAATGGACATGAACAACACATCTCGAAGAACAACAGTTACGAGAAGGTGAGTAATCATTTTTTCTTCTTCGAGTGCTTGTTCATCTCAATTCCAATCAGGTGACTCACAAGCCCAAGTTCAGAAGGTGGGGTCGGAGTCCTCCGCTGATTGGAGCCCCGCTCTTCCAAAGGCTGCATCGTCTCTGGCCTGCTGGGTGATCGCATAGTGTGTAGTCAAAGTGTGCATGGAGGACCATGTCGCTGCTCTGCAGATTTCCTGAGTGGGAAGCTGCGCCAGAACACCATTGAAAAGGCCTGAGCCCTGGTGACGTATACAGTGATCGAAGGAGCAGGCACCCTTGCCAAGTTGTAGCACTCATGAATGCAGGATGTGATCCATGATGAGATACGTTGAGAGGAGACAGGAAGACCTTTCTGTCCGCCACTGCCACAAATACCTGGACGGACTTTCGAAACGGTTTCGTTCTCTCGATGTAGAAGTCTAGCACTCTGCGGACATCCAATGAGTGCTTTGCTCCCTGCCACTCAAGTGCAGCTTAGGGTAGAATACAGGGAGGAAGATGTCCTGGTTGATGTGGAACTGGGAGACAACCTTCAGGAGAAAAGCCGGGTGAGGCCTGAGCTGAACCTTGTCCTTATGGAATACAGTGTAAGAGGACTCTGATGCTCAGACACCCTCCAGCTGAGGTTATCGTCACCAGAAATGCCACCTTGTATGAGAGAGAGAGCAGGGAGCACATCGCCCCTCTGCTCCTGGATGGAAGGCAGAGATGGCAGTCCAGTGAACTCTTATTGACGACACAGACAATCTCTTCTGCTTGAGGTGGAGAAAACAGTCCAGTATTAGTGGCACTGAGATGAGTGTTGGAGCCGAATGGTGGTGAGCCGACCAGATTGAAAATCTCTTCCACTTGGCAAGGTAGGTAGCTCTCGTGGAGGGTTTCCTGCTCCCCAGGAGAACTTTTCTGACTTGACCAGAGCAAGAAAGTGCCATGGGTTCAGCCATGGCGCTAACATGGCATGAGGTGGAGCGACTTGAGGTTCGGACGTTGGTGACTAATGTGATCCTGAGTTATTAAGTCCAGGAAGAGCAGCAGGTGACTGGAGCTTCCACGGACATTTCCAAGTGTGATGTGTACCAATGCGGGCAGGGCCAGGCTGGAACTATCAATATCATATCACCAAAGTTCATTCCCTCCGAATTTTGAGGAGCACCTTGTGAACGAAAGGGACAGGCAGGAACGTGTATAGGAGACAGCCTCCCAATGGGACGAGGAATGCGCCTGTGATGGAGCCCAGGCTGTGATTCAGGAAGGAGCAGAACAGCTGACACTTCCTGTTGTATAGCGTGGCAAACAGGTCTATCTGGGGAAAGCCCCACTGATGAAAGACTGAGTTCACTATGTCTGGGTGAAGGGACCAGTTGTGGCCATGGAACAAACTACTGAGATGGTCCGCCAACTCGTTCTATACTCCAGGGAGGTATGATGCTTGCAGGTGTATTGAGTGCTCTACACAGAAGTCCCAGACCACGAGAGCTTCCTGGCAAAGGGGAGAGGAGCTTGCACCCCCGTTTGTTGATACAGAACATCACCACGGAGTTGTCTCTCATGACTGATACATATTTCCCTGCTAGGTGGGCTCAGAAAGCCTGGCATGCCAGGCATACTGCTCTCAGCTCTCTGACCTTGATGTGTAGAGCAAGAGCCGCCTGAGACCAGAGGCCTTGCATTCTGAGGTCTCCCAAATGTGCCCCCCCAGCCCAAGTCTGATGTGTCTGTCACTAGTGAGAGGGATGGCAGAGGGCTGGTGAAGGGGATCCTTGCACATACTACCTGCAGGTCAAGTGAGTTGAGTAGCGGGCAAGGCAGGGTTACAATCCTGTCCAAACTGTCCTGGGCTGGCCGATACACTGATACTAGCCATGACTGAAGGTACAAGTAGCCATGTGTCCTAGAAGTTTCAGGCAGTTCCATGCTGCGGTGGCAGGGAACCACCTGAGACCTCGAATGATGTCGCCGAGGGCTTGAAATCTCGCTTCGGGAAGGAATGTCCTGGCCTGCAGAGCCGTAACTAGTTATTTTTGCGCCCGAGGCAAGAATATAAAATTGTGCCCTCCCCCAGGGCCGGCTCTTCAGTGGCAATTCAGCCCTGGGTCGCTCAGTCCCTCTCGGAGGGAAGGGCCTGCCACTGAATTGCTGCTGAAGAATGAATGAAGTGGTGGCGGTAGAGCCTGTGATTTTGGGGGGTCTAACTCATGATTTTTGACTGCTTGGGCTGGTAATGTTGCTTCCAAGATGGTCTTTGTTTCCAGTCCAGTTCCAATCCAGAGAGGGACTCACAGGTTAAGAGAGGAAGGAGGTGCTGGATATCAGCAGTGGCCACTAGGGATCAGCATGTGTCCTGAGAATGCTGGGAGTTCAGGTTTGCAGGGCAGGATCAGGGGTGGCAGGTTTGCAGAAATTTTGGTGGTGCCCAGAACCCCCCCCCCCCAAACTCTGCCTCCCCCACCCGCCCAAGGCTCTGGGAGGGAGTTTGGGTGAGGGAGGAGGTCTGAGGTGCAGGCCCTAGGCTGGGGCAGGAGATTGGGGTGCAGATTCTGGGAGGGAGTTTGGGGATGGGAGAGGTGCAGAGGGATGGGGTGCAGGGGTGAGGGCTGTGGCTGCAGATGAGGGGTTTGGAGTGTGGGAGGGGCTCAGGGCGAGAGTAGGAGTGTGGGGGGTGAGGGCACTGGCTGGGGATGGGAATGGGAGGTTTGGGGTGTGGGAGAGGATCAGGGCTGGGGCAGAGGGTTGGGGGATGAAGGATCTGGCTGGAACTGGGGATAAGGTGTTTGGGGTGCAGGAGAGGCTCAGGGCTTGGGCAGAGGATTAGGGTGTGGGGGGGATGAGGGCTCTGGCTGGGACTGAGGATAAGGTGTTTGGGGTGCTGGAGGGCCTAGGGTAGAGGGTTGAGGGTGTGGTGTGGTGGTGAAAGCTCTGACTGGGGGTGTGGGCTCTGGGGTGGGGCAGAGCTGGGGATGAGTTTGGGGTGCAGGCAGGCTGCTCTAGGACAGGGGCCAGAGAGGAGGACTCCCCCCAGCCCTTTTCCTGCCAGCAGCACCGAGCTATGCGGGAGGAGCCCCCCTTTCCTGCCCCCCCAGCAGCACACTCACCCCCACCACTGTCACTGCATGTGCTCCTAGGGCCCCTCTTAGGTCCAGGAATCTCCCTCGCCTCCCCTGTGGTGGGTGCCGAGTGGTGCTGCGTGCGCCTCCTCCCCTGCAGTTGTCCCTGACTGTAGTCTCACTGGGGGTGAGGGATGGGGCTGCATCCTTGCCCAGCATGGGGCAGGAGCGGTGACTGCAGGCGGGGGGCGCCCCTGTGCTGATGGAGGGTCTGGCCGGTAAAAGGGAAGGGCCTGAGGGGGAAGGGCAGGCTCAGAGTCAGTCTGCCCTGGCAGTTGAGTTGGGGGGCACTAGGACCCTGCAGCAGCAGTTGTTGTAGGGAGGTAATATGAAGCAGCTCTGCTCCGGGGCCGGGAAGGGGGGCGGGGAAGCAAGTCGGGGTCGGGGAACACTCGGGGGAGGCCACAGGTGGGGCTGGGGGGGAGGGGAGATCACCTGGGTTATAAATATCTCCGTGCCAGCAGCTTTTTTTTTTTTCCCCTCTCCACCACTTTCTGCGTGGTCCCCCCCCCCCCCCGCAACTTTGTGTGCCCGAGACAAGTGCCTCACTCACCTCGCCCTTGTTATGGCACTGCTGGCCTGTGTTGAGTCCAGTTCCATCTTTTCGGAAAATAATGCCTGAACTTCAAAAGGGCAGGTCTTGGATGGTCTGCTAGACTTCATGAAGTAGACCAGAGACCTGGAGCCAAGAGGACCTCCTCATGGCCACCCCCATAGCCATCAAGAGCCACTTGCAAGGAGGCCCTAGAAATGAGTTTGCCTTCCTCCACCAAGGCCTTAAATTCAGAATGGAAGTCTGATGGTAGCAGCTCGGAAAACTTGGCCATCGCTCCGCAGGTGTTGAAGGAGTATCTGCTAATGATGGCCTGTTGGCTTGCAATTCGTAGCTGCAAACAACCGGTGGAGTACATTTTCCTCCTGAATAAGTCAAGCTTTTTGACCTTCCGGTTTTTAGGTGAGGGTCCCTGGAATCCCTGGCGCTCCCCGTGGTTCGCAGCATCCACCTCCAGGGAGTCAGGTGGAGGGTGAGTGTACAAGGGCTCGGACTCCTTTAAAGGGGACAAAATAGCATATTTCATTCCTCCTTGCTGTGGGAGGCAAGGAGGCCGGGGTCTGCCACAAAGTTTTTGTGGTTTCACTTATATTTTTAATAAGTGGCAGAGTAATACGCGAGGGTCCAGAGGGGGCGAGGACGTCCACCGTGGGATCTGCATCCTCTACCACCTCCTCTGCCTGGATCCCCAGGTTCTGGGCCACCCTGCACAACAACTGTTGCGGGACCCTGCTGTCCTCCAAGGCTGGGGCCATTGACGTGCCCGCAACAGCCTCATCTGGGGAGGACAAAGACAAAAACACCGGCCCATGACCCTGGTTACTGCCCTTAGCGCCCACGGGGGTTAGGGTTGCTCATGGGGCTGGCATGCCGATGGTGCTGAGGCTGCTGGTGCCGGGATTGTCAGTGCAGAACCCAAAGCAGCAGGCGGGGACACAGGAGTCGTTGCCAGAGATGGATCCGGTGCCAGTAGCTGCTCATGGGCGACAGATGCCGACGCGATCGACGCCGATCTGGATCTCGATGCCTGGCTCTGACCCTGGGCCTGATGATAAGCCCAGGGAGTCCAAAAGGGCCACTGAGTCGGTGGCTGCCATTGAGGTGGCCACTGCGCTGGAGGAGGCTGGCGGTGTTGCCTAGATCTAGACCTCCTGCTGCTGGATCTGTCCAAACGGTAAGACTCTGCTTCAGACTCCGAGGTCTCTGAAAAAGAAGACCACGGAGGAGTGGTGGTGCCGAGCCTCTGGAGACTGATGTAGTTCCCCCCCTCGGGGAGTTTGCGCCAGGGAGTGGCGCGCCAGAGATGGGGAGCAGCGCGCTATCATCGCCAACTTGCCCCTAGATGGAATAGGCGGCATGGCTAACACCAGTGCCTCTTCCCTCCTTGGGGAAGGCAGAGCCGTCAAGCAGATAAGGTCCTGCACCGCCTCAGAAGTTGCCAGAGTGGAGAGGAGTTGAATGTCTTGGCCATGACAGTCCAGAGAGTGGTAGTGGGCCGGATTCGACTGGACCCCTTGCGGGGCAGGAGTCGACGATCCCCTTGGAGCTGCCGGGCCTGAAGTAGGCTGGGTGGGTGAAGGTCTCCCTGCTGCTGTCTCCTTAGACTTGGGAGGGTGGGGGAAGAGCACCCTCTCCCTTGCCTCTTTTTCTTGTGGGGCACCGGAGATACAGATCAGTGCCTACCAGAAGTCTTATGTTTGGTACCGTGTCAGTGCCGGGAGTCCTTAGTCTCCTTTTTAGGAGCTGACTCGCATGCCGTTGGCACTGGTGTGCCGCGCATGGAGGAGGCGGCGATCAGCATGGGCTCCGCCAACCCGGGGTCAGATTGTGAGCGGAGGGCTGCCTCCATGAGGATAGGCCTGAGTCTCTGCTCACGATCCTTAAGGGTCTTCGGCTAAAACCCTTTACAAATGCAGCACTTGTCCTTCTGGTGACTCTTGCCAAGGCACTTCAAACAAGAAGTGTGTGGGTCACTTTTGGCATCAACTTTCCGCAGCCTTCACACAGATTGAACCCCAGCAACCAAGGCATGCCCCGGAGAGAAAAAGGTGGAGGGAACCCCCACAATGAAAACTTAGCCTACTACTACTACTACTATTTAAGACAAAAACTACTAACTATACACAAATTACAACGGGACACTGCTAAAGGCGTTTGGAAAAGCAAGAGCAAGGGAAGTTCCAGCTAGGCATCACTGGCGGTAAGAAGGAACTAAGGGAGTGGCGGGTCGGCAGGGCCCTATATTGGGCACCATGAAGGCGCAACTCCAGGGGGCACCCAGGCTGACCTTATGGATGCTGCTAGGGGAAAAATCTTCTGGCTGTCGTGTCACACACCTGATTGGAATTGACATGAACAAGCACTCAAAGAAGAAGCAAGCTTAAAGAAGTCAAGAGTGATTTTTGGCCATTCCCCACAATGGAGTATAAAACCTCCTATAATGCTGAACAAGAACTAAAGAGATTAATTTACTTAGCGCTATTATTAAATGCAAGAATCCAGACATTGAAGTTGCAAAATGTGTACAGAAAACATGCTTGGGTGTATTAAATATATATGCTTGTACTGTAATTCGGATCCCTGAGTCAAAATAATAGAAATGAAGCTTACATCTCAGGGCAGGATGAGAATGCAGATCAGGAAGTGATTATGCAGATAAAGTATGACCTGGAGGAAAAACTAGAACAATGACCAGGAAAGGCTCTCAATTATTCAGATATTGCTTGCAATTGTAATAAGGAATCCCTAGATTGGATGTGTGCTCTTATGGATAAGGTAAGAACAGTTTCCTAAAACAGCTTTTGGACAACACATTCAATTGGAATTTTTTCCTACTCATGTATGCACGCTAACTCCCGCCTTCAGGGAAATCACAGCTTCCTGTCATTTTAGAAGTGTACATTTTAGTTGTCTGCCTCATTTTTCATTGATTTAATTATTGTGTTTTTTCTGCATTATAAGCTAGGGAAGAACAGATGGCAACAACTAATTTAAAGCACTGTATCTGTTAAAATAACCTACCACTTCAGATTCTTCCACTGTAACAGGAATTTAGTTCAGATTTTTGCTCCAACTACCACCCAGTACCACTTAAGTGTTTTTCTAACACTTCCTAAAACACCCAGTGTACAGCAACATCTCAAGTAACAAATTATGCATACTGTCAAGTCACACTTTTCTCCCCTGGACAAGGTGACATTGCAGGTTTAGAACTTGTAATACTATAGCAATCACATGGCCTACCTCTATAAACACTGCTGCTTGAGTTTGCTCAGAAATAGACCAGAAAACATTGCCACTTCCTTATAGTCACATTGGGATTGTTGTCTGAGCTAAATAGCAAATTCTTTGTTAAGTGCCAAAATGATGCATATTTTATTTCTTGCAAATTTCTACCTATGCTTTTGATTGGGTGGAGGAGAGGCAGATAGCTCATATCTTCAATAGGAGATGACGATCTACTTTCAAGTTTTTTGGTTTCAACAAATCAACATTTTCCAACAAACAACAACAAAAAGCATTCCTTCAAAAAAATTTCCCAGCCACTCTGCTAATGAGATGTACATTAACTCAAAGAGCTTTCCGGTGCTTCATCTATCGTATCTTACGGGGCACCCTTCCCAAGCCATGCCTACTTCAACTTTTATATATTCTCATCTTCTAATATGAATACCAGAAACACTCCTAGGTTCAGCTATTAACTTTCAGTGAAAGCAGGCAACATGAACTTTCACATCTGATGGGATAATTATTCTGCTGATATTCAGCTGGTTAGCTATTTATATACGATAAAGACTATGCCATGGCTTATTACAATTTTATGTTGACTAGTAACACTGAGGGATATTTGATACATCTTTTCATTGACTGTAGACTTCCTTCAGGTGCAAGTCAGGGTATATTCAACATTAGTGAAATCTGCACAGCACTGGTGTAGTGTGTTGCCTATGATCAGCCTTCCTACCTAAGCAGGACACTATACTATCTTCTAACTACAGTTTCCAAATGGTCTTCAAGGGAAGCCCCAAATAAAATGTATTAAAATAATCCACTCTGGCAATCAGAAACACATGGATAAGCATAGCAAAGTTCACATCAGAGAAGTAGTCAGACAGATGAATTAAAGGATGCTTCTATCCACCAAAACCATCTGGTATTCCAGAAATAGCTTGGGAGGGGGCAGGTAGGTATTGGGCTTCATAAACTGCAAACATTACTCTCCTCCCCATAGGGTCTTCCCACATAAAGTAATTAAGGTCACAGACAAAATCCTCTACAAGTCTAGGATAAGTCAACACAAAGCTCCATTACCCCAATCCCTGCCATAAATCAAAAGAGTCTCCCCATATCTTCCCCACCTTTCTCCAGAGAAATACAGATAGAAGCCCTTTAATAAAACCAATCAGAGAGATCGCTGGCCAACAGGAGAACTGAATTTAAACAGCTCCTCCAACCCCACATGATTGTACTGAAAGACAGGCTCAGCTCTTATGTCGAAATGGCCAGCTGCACACAATAGAATATTCAAAGCAACATACCTTGCTATATCAGAAAAAACACATTTTATTCACATTTCAGCTCCCTCTAACCATTTACTTTTTTTTTTCCTTCATTCTACTGGTTTTCTCTACAGCAACTCATACATATTCTATACTATAGAAGCGATTTCTGAAAACACAGGCGATTATTAAGGATTGCACAGAAAAGTGTAATGGAGACCTGGTTAAAGAATCTCTAAAAGGTAAACGCTCTGGGATGGTAGGGGGTCTGAGTGTCTGGGCCAGGGGGGCCATAGCTAGGCTCTGGGGACCAGAGAAAAAGGAATTGGGTTGTCATAGGAGTTTAACTCTCTACTCCTGGGGGAATTTTTGTGTGTGTCTGTATTGTTACAGACATACTTGCTGACGGGTATTTTGAAATAAATTACCAAAATAATTGAAACTGGCATGATTCTATAGGTGATTTTGACAAATAAAATTTGCAGAATTTTAAAATATTGTGCGCATCATTTTTAATTTTTTGGTGCAGAATTCCCCCAGGAATAACATGCAAAGCAGGGGATGCTCACTGAAGCTTCCAGTGCAAAGGAAATTTTGTATCATGAAAGGATGAAGCACCAACACATGCAAGATCACAAAACATCCATATAATGTGAAATGGCTATCAGAATTTATATTCATATCCTTGTATATGCATATGAGATTACTTGTCACAAACCCTCCCCTGGCTTTTAACGAGACTTTCTACAACCTCTTCTCCCCACTACCTGCTCAGTGACACTCAATGTTTTCGTTTCTCTTTTACTAAAAGGACAAAGAAATAGACTACCAAGAAACATGACAGAAATAGGGCCCAAAACCGCAGAGACAAAGACCATGTTACCAAGAGTTTTAATGCGTGAAAGGATTTCAGCAAAACAGAAAAACATAAACCTCTCGAACAAAGAGTGAGTGAGACATTCTCCAGGGTACAATCCGGACTGTTGAACAGCAGTGTCCCCTTAATTCGATGGCACCCTAGGGTCTAGGATGCCTTTTACACTGCTTTGCTGTCAGAACAGCCACACCTGGCCTGCTCACACAGCCTTCAGCATGCAAATTCACTCCCAGCTAAATACATAAGCACTCTGACCAGTCACTCATGAATTACATACAGGGCAACACCCACAAATTCTTAGTCTCAGCCTTGTTCCCCCAGAAATGTGCATCTTGTACTGACCAGCACACTACTGAACAATGCAAGCTCATAGAAACTCCAGCATTTAATTAAAGGAAATTATATATGCACCAGCTTTGTTATCCTAAATGGAGTTTCCAACAAACTTTAATCCTAACAGAGAGGTTAAGATAAAACTATAAGATAAAATCTATCTTCCTGTAGTTAATAAACTTAAGTGATTATAAGTGATGATCTATAAAAATCAGGATTGGTTACAAAAGAAAATGAGTAATACGCAAGCTAATACCTACTTAACAAGCTAGGTGAACTTAAAAACACCATACATTGTCTCACCATACATTGTTGGAAATTTCATAGGCTGGGTCTCCATCCAGCCTGGGACCACTCCCCCCTCAGTAGTTCTTTGAGAGTAGTTGATGTCATGAACAGAGACATGGGAGGACAAGAGGTGAGTTGGAGATCACTGTCTCTCATATTTATATCCCTCTCCCTTCTTCAAGGATTACTCCCTGCTGGGATGTAGGCAACAAGCTGTCTCTTATAGATGTGAGGTTTAAAACATTACTAGGATGTAATGTACATTTCTTGTTTACATCTCCCTCTTGCTGGGGGATGTCCACTTAAGTAGGTGATGGCCCTTTAACACCTGTCTGGGATGCTAGTGTGCCTTTGTCTCTGAAAAACTGTTTTGTGGGTGTTACCCAGAATTACAACATATTTCAGTAACAATCATGCAGTAGAAGCTTATAATTTAGCATGAAGTGTCACTACACATATTTTAACAGGATAATTATATTCAGCAGATTATAACTTTTCAAATGATACCTCACAAGGTGTACTTTGTACAAAATTTATCTTGTAAAAGTGGTGATCATAATAGTATAGTCTGTATCTGAATCAAATCAATATGGACAATGCTGAGATTGGTTATATGACTCATTTCCTGATGCAGTCATTTCATTCCTTCTCAGTGTATGCCAAAAGTTAATTCCCTTCCCTCCCTTCCGAGCACCCAACGCTTTCCTTCCAAAAGAAACTGCAGGTGTCAACACCTCTGAAAATTAATTAATTTAACGTAGTTATGTTCCTGAAAAATTCTACTTTAAGTGAGATGATGTCAAGTGAATCCAATTTCTCCATAAGAACTAATGTAAATGGGGGCGGGGGGCTAGGTTCCAGGGAAATTTTTTTCACCAAACAAGACTATATCTATATACACACAATGATGATTGTGAAGCTTGGTTGAGGTGGTGGAGTCAGAGGGTGGAAGAGGGAGGGATATTTCCTAGGGAATGCCTTACTGCTAAATGGTGAACTAGCACTCCACTGAGTTCTCAAAGGTTAACACGTTGTTGTTAATGTCACCTCACACTCTACAAGGCAGCACGAACGGAGGGAGGGGAGACAGCATGGCACAGAGAGAGACAGACACACCGTGTGTGTGTGAGAGAGAGATATGCATTGCCCCTTTAAATACGCTGACTCCAGTAAGTACACTGCCTTTTTAAGTAGATCAGCAAGTTGAGACAGCAGCTGCTGCCTGCAAGCTCCCTCCATCCTGAGCCCTGTCGTGCCCCCTCCACGCGGAGATAGGGTAAAGGAGCGGGGGGGAAAGGGACACCCTGACATTAGCACCCCTCTCTGCCCCCCCTTTGCACAGCAAGCAGGAAGCTCCCAGGAGCAGCTCCAAGGCAGAGGGCAGGAGCAGTACATGGCAGTGGGGGGAGGGACAGCTGAACTGGCCAGCAATTGATAGCCTGCTGGGCTGCTGCCACACAGGGAACTTAGGGGAGCCAGGAAGCTGATGGGGGGGCTGCCAGTCCACCCTGGTTCCAAGCCCCCACCAGCTAGCTCCAACACGCTGCTCTTCCTGCAAGCAGTGAACAAAGCATGTGGGTCCTGGCTCCTCCTCCTCCCTCCCCTCCCTTCTAAATGCCGCAAGCCAGCTGATTGCCGCGTTCCAGGGGCAGGGGAGGAAGGGGGGAGGTGCACCGAGTCCTTGCTCCTCCCCCTTCCCTCCTGCCAAGGCAATCAGCTGGCTTGCCGCATTCGGGAGGCAGGGGAGGTAGGGGGAGCCTGCGCACCGAATCCTTGCTCCTCCCCCCGCCTCCTGCCCACGGCAATCAGCTGGCTTGCGGCATTTTGGAGGCAGGAGGGAGGGGGGAGGAGCGAGGACTCGGCGCGCAGGCTCCCCCTACCTCCCCTGCCTCCCGAACGCGGTAAGCCAGCTGATTGCCCCGAGCAGGAGGGAAGGGGGAGGAGCGAGGACTCGGCGCACCTTCCCCCTCCATCCCCTGCCCCCCGAACGCAGCAATCAGCTGGCTTGCGGCGTTTAAAAGGAAGGAGAGGGAGGGGGAAGGAGCCAGAACGCAACCTGCAAAGTAAGGAGGTGGGAGGGAGAAGAGGCAGGTCAAGGGTGGGTGCTTGGGGGAAGGGGTGGAGTGGGCGGGCTGAGGGTTGAGCTCCCCGACCCTGGTGCTTGCAGAGTAGGGGAAGCTGCCCTGGAACCTAACCCCTATTTACATTAATTCTTATGGGGAAATTGGATTCGCTTAACATTGTTTCACTTAAAGCCGCATTTTTCAGGAACATAACTACAACGTTAAGTGAGCAGTTACTGTAATTGTTATCTTCTGCCCATACGGAAAAGGCATCTTCATCTCTAGACGCGTTATTTTATTGTCATTTCCTGGATTGCAGCAAGATGCTCTGCACTCTTGCAGAACATGTCAAGTCAGAAGTAGTTATGTCCTATAATCAAAATAAGGAGGCAAAATTACTCTGGATTTAGACAGTCTTCACTTAATGATCACCAGTAGAATATGACTGATTGAAAAGCTTATAGTAGATCTCTGCTCCAGTCCAATAGGAGCATATCTGATGGAGACTGTCGTAGTTTGTGGCAGAGCTCTAAGAAAAGAACGTTCTGAACTGAAGGTCCATCACAGACTGCTTCAGAAATTTCTCATGCTGGTTTTGTGGCTTCTGACTTAAGATACCAGCAAAGAAAGCACATTGTTTGACAAGGTTAGGGGCCATAGATTGCATCCAACAAAGCCGGACATCAGTCCTACAGGTATCTCGCTTCAACAGAGAAACTGAGAGCGAGAGCACCATTCTGCTTGACTAGAGAGAACTCTGACATGTTGCCCCTCATCAATTTCACAAAACAGCACTTAAGTAGCAATTACTTTAGAGCACATTTAATGGCCTGCTGCTTCAAAAGGTTTGTATAATGAAGGGCTTGATAGTTTCTATGCTGGTCTATACAGACAGAAAACACCAGAAGGTCTCAACTAGCTCAGTCTGCATAAGACTCAGCCTATGAAAGGGTTGTAAAACTAAAAGGGATCCCCTTTGGAAAATTATTACTACTTAGGGATGTTTAAGCCATTAGTGATGTTACTATTAAATACAATAAACAAGTGTATGCTGCTATTTTAAATCCATGTCAAATCCTAGAAATGAAGGCCGAGTGTCACATCGAAGTTCTCCTAACTCTTTTTATAATCATATACAACATTGCTAATTAGTTAAATATTAAACCAAAGATAATGAAATAGAGCTTGAAATACCTATTAGTTACAGCAGGTACTAAAGAACAGATTTTGAGAAGGACGTTTATTCGCACCATTAAAGAATTTACTGGAAGCATCCCAACTGAAAAAAAAAAACAAAACAAACAGGCATCTCTGGCACAGTTCCATCATTTATAGCTTTGACTTGTGATGGGTGCTAGAAATTTACAGCTACTGAGATGCGCACCCACACTAGCACAAACAGAACAATTACCAAACATCAATGGCAATCAAAATTATGACATTTCAAATCCTTTATAAAGCACTACTAAACTCTTGTGGCAAGTAACACTCAAATTTCAGGCACACATGGGTATCAACCCATAAACTAATTGTCCATGAGCCTAAGAATAGAATTCCACAGGTTAGCTAGTAGAAGATAGAGAAACGCTAGTACAAGTTAAATCTTTTGTTTCAAATTTACAATAAAAGCACTGTTTTATTTAAAACCCACCATGGGTGTTATTAACATGCTAAGGAATTCTTTGAACTGATCATTGCAGTAATTCTTAAGCAATGGCTAATCTTCTTTAAATGGCTCACTAACGTCTCAACCCATTATTAAACTTTGTTTAACGTTACCTTCACTTTCTTTGCATAGGCTAGTTACAACTTCCATCTTCATATTCTGGGTCACTTTTGGAGAGATTAGAGATTAAAACCCTTGCATTTGTTGCCATTCTACTTCCAAAATTTTCTTTTGAAGTGATTGGTGCTTTCTTCTAACTTTTTTCATTAGTCACATACCAAATCTGGTCATCTGTATTGCTCTTTTCTCGAGAAATAGGTTCTTCTTAATGGAGAAAGCTCAACACAAATATTGTGCATTAGGATAAGTGTATTCTCACCTCAAAATTTATACATATAATAGGTGAACCTCACAAACTCATTTCCTTTTTGTATAAATAAGGAATTAAAAGCAGGATTTCAGCTGTCCAGCAACAATGCAACATGTTGTTATGCCATTCTGGACTGTTCAGGATCCACCCTTGGACATACATTTGAAGCAGAGGCAGCACACTCAACCCCTCGATGATGGAGCATTAATGCTGTCTAGCAGCCTCTCTGGCCTCTGTTTACTTGTTCCAGAAAGAGCACCATTTGCTAAAGCTTAGCAATAATGCAACATCCTTAAGGGGAGCCAGAAACTCCATGACAAAAGATCTTTGAGTTGTGTAAGAGGTTCAACTGTCAAAGACATCCCACTCTCATATTGTCAGCCAATATTTTATAATATATCTAATTTCCTTAGATACATATAAATGCAAACATTAAGCACAAATAAAAATAAGCCAGCCTGAAAGGATAGCATGAAGATGGCATTTCGTGCCTTACTAGATCAAATGTCAATCCAAAATAATTCAAACAAATAGGCAATAACTATTTTGATCTCTACATCAATGTTTTTCCCAGTTTAAAAGAAAATTGATTTAGTTAATTTTTAAGAAAAGTAAAAGTCAAGAATATTTATCTGAAGTAGGGATTAGAGATTCTTCACCCACTCTCCAGAGCTGTGCATCCATTATCACAATGCAGGCAGCCGCATTTCCTGTGCTCTTGCCCTATAACAGCACTGGCAGTGCTCTATTTCAGCATCTATAATACTGCAGCATATCCATTTCTTATTTTGACAGGCAGCAAGAGTCTGATCCATTTTACTACTTAATCTATCCTAGTGTTCTGTAACTTATTTGAAACTTTACCTACACAGACCATGTTGCCAAAAAATCACTCTTTTAAATGCTGTGTTAAGCACTCATGAAAATTTAAAAATAGCATTGAGAACAATAATGTAAACAGAGGTTATGCAAGCTTTCCTAGTTTTAACAATGCACTTTTATCCAGACCTCTATCAGCATAGAGACTCTTCTAAACAGAGAATAGAGTGCAGTCAGAACACATGCTCATTGTGAGGGTTTTGCATTTTAAGTTATAATCTGCATTTCATTGTCCTGACTGTCAAGAATTTGCAAGTTGTAGTTGTAAAACAGCACAATGGAGTTGGTGAGGTACTAGTTTTCATTCATGGTTCAGGGTATTTGTAGGAAAGTCGTGTTCTGTGTTTCCACCAAAAGGAGGAAATGACATAAGGAACTTAAACCAGAAGTTGCAATTATCCACTATTTGTTGCTTTGCTAAGAAAAACAACACTCAACTTAGTTAAGTAAACTATCCTACTGGGAAAGGAATTTGCAAGTCTTGTGTCAACTCGTCATCAGTGGAGATAGATTAAAATCATTCACAGACACTTCACCGTTTCATAATATTATGACAGGGGTATGACACACTGCTTCACTGGGAAAAAGTTTTGATGGACAACTAGATGACAAGGATTACTACTACAAACCTAGCAGGAAAAAAAGAAATTATCAGGAACCTAATTAATGCTGATCTGAATTTTGTATTCCTGTACCACATAGCTGGCAGTCTGTGTCCATGGCAGACATTCCACTGAGGGAGCCAGGGTGCCTAAATTCTCCTATATTGGCTTGCAAAAGCAAGCATTTGAAGGAGGAACATGAGAAGAAACGAGTTTTTGAATTCACTCGGAAAAAATATACTGAAAAGGGAATTCCTCCCCATTCCCCCCACCTAATTTTTATTCCATCAGCCTCATTCGTGAGCCAACAGTAACTCCTTAACTACCACAACTGTCTCAGGGCTTGTCTACACAAACCTTCCATATGGCTCAGATTTTAAAATGTCTGAACAGCTTCTTCATCTTACATATTTCCTAATTGTTACGTAAAGTTTTCTGATGCTATTCATTTCACTCAATCACACTAGAATAGCATTTATCAGATATGCCTAGAGTTCCATAGGTGCCAGTGGATCAGTGTATTTTTATGATCAAACTCTTACACACACACACACACACACACACTTGACAGAATAAAGTGATTAATGTAATCATTCTGGGAGAAGCACTTCTCCAATTGTTTGCAGATGAAGTACTACAATCTGAAGCTTGCCCCCTTCACTCCTGTCCCACAAAAAACACATATTGTAGCCGAGATCAACTCAGCTACACCAAGAACCTAGGTCTGCAGGTCTGACAGCCATTTTTAGCTTTCTGATAGCAACTCTAGTTGTGATACGCTGAATACGGCAAACAGACAACAGTACAGCCAGTGAGCTTAGAAACCTAGACAAGAATCTGTTTCCATACAGCCCCAATTCTTGGACTATAATTTGCCTCCTTCATCAAAATTTACAGAAAACTCTACCAGGACTATTCTTCCCACCCAGAGAGAAACTAGACCAGGAAAAGAAGACAAAGCAGCACAGTCCAGATCCTCTTTTCTACCCACCAGTGATACGGAGGATTGATCATTTCAGATTGGTACGCAGAACACTGCAAAGCTTCTTTTTCAATACACAATCACATTACAATATAAAACATGCTTAAACAAATCATACCTGTATGAAGCTGAACCTTCCCAATCACTCCCTCTACCAGGCCCAGACAGACAGGATTCCAGGCCAGAAGAAGATCAGTGGCTGCAAGAAAAATTGAGGCTTATAAGAAAATCTGAAATGTAACAATAGACGCACTTACATTAAAAACAGAACACTTTACTTTTCAGGAATTTCTGATGCACTGTGTAAAGAGTTGTTTTCATCATCATAATCTGAAAGTATTCTAAAAGACATAAGTTACTAACCCTTAATCAGCACTAGTAATTACTGTTCTGGATGAAACTCAGTTTTGTGACTTCTATCCAAGCCTCATGGATTCCCAGTAAATCTCAAGTTAATAAGACAAGCTTAGTGTAAAAACTAGTCCTGTTCACTATAGCATATTTATCATTTGAAACATGCCTCATCCAAGTGTCCAAGAGAGGGGAATGCCATGGCAATGACCGGTGCTCTTTAGTCTCAATCATGTAATAGCAAAAATTATCACCTTCCCTCGCAACACCCATCCAAGCTATGCATTGATACAGAGTATGAAATAAAATCCAATTCATCCAATAGGGACATGGTGCATAAAGAATATAATGAGATTACCATTTGGGGGTAGGCCTATCACCCTGAACTTTATGATCGGTGCTAGAATGATGCAGAGCCAGCTCCTTCCAAAAGGTGTCACTGTCACAAGCCAGCATAGTACAGTAATAAGTATGAAGGTTAGTTTGTACCTCAAGTGAGATGCTCAAGATGCATGGTTACTAACACTTTCTTGAAGTTTAGAAAACATCCTTTGAAACCATTTCTACCTCATTGAAGTGAAATTATTTGATTAAGGAAGACTACTTATTCCCAGGGTTTTATAGACAAGGAAAAACTCCACAAATCCTCATCATGGTAGAACAAAGCAATGTGTATTAAATGTTTTATTCAAGTCTCCACTTACAGCTTCAAAATGTATCTGATAATAACGGATCACAATAATACTGTATGTACTAAATCATCCAGGGAACACGGCACACTGAAAAGAGAATCATTCATCCACAACACTATGGGGAAATAAGATTTGGCATTTCTGTTTTCTATAGTAAGTTTTTTATTCCAATATTGTTTCCTCCCGACTTCAGAAATCTTCAGTTTAATCATCAAGACGTCACGGTCTTTTGTATTCCCAGTTAACACAGTCAGATTTGTGTCCATTTATTCTTTTGCATGGACACAAATCTGACATCAGGAATCACAACATTCAAAAACCAGTAGAACACTTCAGCCTCTCTGGTCACTCTGTAACAGACTTAAAGGTGGCAATTTTGCAACAGAAAAGCTTCAAAAACAGACTCCGAGATAGTGTTGAACTGGAATTAATTTGAAAAATAGATACCATTAACTTGGGCTTGACTAGAGACTGGGAGTGGCTGGGTCATTACACAAATTGAACCTATTTCCCCATGTCAAGTATCCTCACACTTTCTTGTCAGTCTGAAATGGGCTGTTTTTTTATTCCTGCTGATAATAGCTCATCTTAATTAATTAGAGTTGGTATGGCAACTTCCACCTTTTCATGTTCTCTGTATGTATATGTATTTTCTTACTATATGTTCCATTCTATGCATCTGATGAAGTGGGCTGTAGCCCACAAAACCTTATGCTCAAATAAATTTGCTAGTCTCTAAGGTGCCACAAGTACTCCTGTTCTTTTTGTAGATTCACTGAGAGATTCTCATATACTTTCCTTAGCAGCTACCAAAAAGACATGTCAATCAAGTAACTTTAGCCATTCCCACTGGGAATTTTAATCTTGACAAAGCAGAAGGTCTTACTTGACTGCTATCCCTAGTCTTAATATACAAGCGTTTCACTAACGAGGGATAAATTGTTGAACTGATGCCTTTAAGACAAGGACGGAAGCCTGACTTCATTTGACCTCTAGTGTATAATAGTACTAGGCCAAAGTTATTTAACAAAAAACTCTGCACTGTAACAAGTTCAGGGTTATGTTGTGAGCTTTTGTTTGTTTACTTGCTTTTTGCGGGAAAAGCAGGTGTTTGTTTTTGTGGTTTTTCTCTTTTTTTTTTTTTTAGAAGCAGCTTATGCATGCAAATTGTTATTTTAGAAATTTTTCCATTTTTGTTTTCAAATCCAAAGCAAGAGAACTAAGTGCAAAGGCATGAAAAGATGGCTCCCATTTTGACAACAACCTCTTGGTTCCTATTTCCGCATAAGAACCGCTATCACAGTGGTGAAAAACAGGGCTTGTAAATATGAGCTTTTAAAAGAGATGTGTGAAAGTTAATTTATTTGCAACAGAACAGAAATGCAGCTGGTAACCAGTGAGAACTGTTCCACTTTGTTTTCACTTTCAGCTACTTTCTGAGCAGCTAGAGCATCAGTTTGCAGATCAGGTCTCGTACTTTAAACTAGAAAGAGATACTGTAGTAACAAGATTTTGTAAATCTTCCCTCCTTTCTACTCACCTTACCCATCCAAAGCAATTCAGAGATCAAGCTGGCTTGTGCATTTCAACCAGATATCCACCAACAATCTCTAGAAGCCAGAGTTCTCCTTTATAAATGTTCATGTTATAGTGGAACCTCACTAACTCATTACGTGGTAGGAAACAAATTGTGAGTTACTGAATTTTGGAAGCAAACATTAATCAAGGATTGGTCATTCACGGTAGTGAACAGATAGTCCAAGAATTATCTTAAAGGCCTATGCTGCCTCTATGCACCACAAAGTTTTGGCAGATTTGTATTAACAGGTACAATCTTTGTAAATATATATTAACTGTTTAAAGCCCCTGAAGGTTTACTTTTGAATAAAAATGAGTTCAGCTTCAAATTTTGAGTCTGGAATGTGGGTTGTGTTATTCCCCTACACCGTTGGCAGAACTCTTAAAAGTAATCCAAAAGAGATGATTAACTCCAGGGTTTTGAAGAAGGCAGTCAAAGTAATCCAAGATGATAATGCAACCAGAACTAACTGAAAATTCTTGGAGCTGGCCTGATGTAATGAATTTATAGATTATTTTTTTATTGGGGCAGGGGGAGGAGGGTTGTGATTACAGACTCCGTTTTGTTATTGTTTTCACAGTAGTCATGGATTCCATCATTTTCATATTTTATTTACAGATATGGATATAGATCTTCACATTTGGCAATTTTGCACACTTAGTGCCTGGGACTAAAACTGACTTAAATGAGAACCTTGGGAACTGCCAAGATAAAACCTGGGATGCCTGACAGGCTAATAGAACAGAACCTCATTTAGCAAGTGATTTGTTGTAGTTCACCAATCTGCAGTTTCTCTGCTTTGGGGAGGGGTAGGGGAAGGCAGAGCTTACATAACTTGTTTAAAAGGATCGGTGCAAAGCAGATGCTTCTGTTTTTGTAGAGGCTGAGGCAGAAAAGCTGCACTGAAAACAAACAAGCAGCAGCTCTCTTCTACTAACATTCCCTAATTGCAGCAAAGCCAACTGGGAGGCACCAAGATAAGTATTTTCTATGTTATGTAATGGCTTGAAAGATTTCACTGTGAACTAATGCATAGTTTTTCTGAAATCCTGCAATGATGACTATCATACACTCATGGTTTTATTCCTCCTTCTCCCCATGATTTTCCATATAAATTTACCATGAGAAACACTATTAACCTTAATTACAATTCTTATTCCAAGATTATATGCATGCACTCTAGGAAATAAGTTTGCTGTATTGGGTGAATGTACTTTGTGAGTGCTTGCAAGACACCAAGAACCTGTCTACATTATTCCTTCTTCTAGCAGAGAGTTCTCTAACAAAATCAGAAGTGCAGAGTTATTGCTCATTCCAGAGAGAATATCCACCCTCATTCCCTTAGATTTATAATAGATCAACAACTGATGAAATACTAATTAGTTTGGGAGTAGCAGAAATTTTAGTCACTGAAATTGATAAAGTTGTTCATAAAACAACTCATATGAGATTACTGCAACAAGAGACTATATATCAAAGGTCTCTACAGTGATTTAAGAACATAAGGCTGTGTCTACACTAGACTTTTTTCTTAAAGTTAAAAATCTGCTGATTCTAGCAATGGTAACATAGACCAGCTAGCGTTTTAACCACCACACTGCCCAAAACCTGCCAGAACAGGGCTATACAATATGAGGATTAAAATGCGAGCAGCGAACAGCACCTTATTTGATCAATAACTCCCACTGCTGCTACTACCAACGAAAGCTTTTGAAAATAGTCTAGAAAAGGCTTGAGTGTCCTGCAAGTGATTTTCAGGGTGAACGGACACTCTGGTCACATACAGTTTTCTGCCTGTGTGTGCACACGCCATGAGCAATGTCTTTCGGAAGAGATCTTTCAAAAACAGCCTGCAGGTACCACATCGGTACTGATGATCTTATTACACTTATCAGAATGTTAGGGGCTTACCCTTGTGTCCTGGACCAAAGTTCCCCTCCCCTGCAGGGGTGCAGAAAGATGGGCATCAATCATCTTCTTGGTTACATTTAACTTTCAATAGTGTGTGAAAGAGTTTTATCTAGATATCTAATTTGTGAACCACCTTCAGACACTTCTGAGACAAGTTTACCTAGCTTCTTATACCCTATCCCTGAGTATGTAAGCATCTCCCAAGAATGACAGTTCTTGCTCTTCTTACTGAATAAAGAGTGGGAGTGTTGGTGAATAACAATTATGGCAGGAAAACTTAAGCAAATAGATGGATTTTGCATTTAGTTCTGAATCCTTGTGAAGTTAAAAGTCACTTGTCACATCTGGCAACAAATCTTTGTTCTGCTGCTGTGAAGACTCCATTTCCCACTGTCTATGTGAATGTGAAATATTAATTATATATAACGCCTAATACATATAATGCTCAAAATTGTTAAGCAGCATTGTATGAAATAAGTCTGCAAAATTTGTATACAAGTCCTAGGATTTATATTAACAAGAGACAACAGCTGGAAACTGAAGCCAGACAAATTCAAATTGGAAATAAGGCACAAATTTTTAACAAACTCCCAAGAGAAATGGCATGGATTCTCCATCTCTATCAGACTGTTAACTTGAACAAAGCTGAAATAGCCCTAACTACAGAGCTGCTAACAGGGCCTCAGTAATTAGTAATGTGAGGTGAAGCAGTCCTCTCACAGTTTGATTAGTATTTGCAGAGTACATATGGTATGCTCTCCATCCACACCTGCTAATCTTCCCTACTCTTTCCACCCAAAGAGCTGTCAGTCTACAGCTAATGCTGCTCAAATTGAATTTCCTACCAATGCATTCATAAAGAGTGTAGGAAAATCACCACATAAGCCATAACTCACATGTCTTGTCACCCCAGACCCAAACAGACTCCATTCTTGTGCTCCAAAAACACAGACCTTTTTTCAATTCCAACATGCCAAACAAGGCACAGTTTCACACAATCATACTGGAACACAACTGTCTCCTACTGTTCAACGCCAACTCTTCAGGGCAAGAACAGTGTCTCTACAGTTCTTAAAAGAGTAGGGTCCCCAGTCCTAATAAGGTTTTCATATTCCCATAAAAAATGGAGCTGTTTAATGCCTATTTTGTTTCAGTCTTCACTAAATAGGTTAATAGTAACCAGTTACTCAACACAATATTAAAGGAGGAAGGAATGCAAGCCAAAAAGAGGGAAAGAACGGGTTAAATTAACCTCCCCTTCTTTGAGTGATGGTCCCTATTATATTCCACTGAGGGTGATTAACAAGCAGTACTTAGCTAAGAGGAGCGTGCAAGGGTGCAATGGAGGACCACTGTGCAGAACGAGGCATCTGTTGCAAAATCATGCACTACATAAATGAGAAGGAAAAATAGGGTTACCATCCGTCCGGGTTTCCCCGGACACGTCCGGCTTTTTCAGCGTTAAATGGCCGTCCGGGGGGGATTTCTAATCAAGTAGAAATGTCCGGGATTTCCCCCTTTCCCTCATGCAGAGTACGGCTTGGCTGATTGGATGGCGGGACCTGATTGAAAGCTGCTCGCAGCCACTGGGGCCTCTAGCAGCCAGAGTCCCTCCCCCACCCCGCTCCCTCCGCCCCCGCAAAGCAGCACAGAACAGCGTTTGAGTCCACGTGGAGCCCGCAGCTCTCCCTCTGCCGGGTGAGTGGGGGAGCAGAGGCTGCAGGGAGGAGGAGGATCAGGGCAGGCAGGGGCATAGAGGCTGCAGGGCAGGCAGAGGGTGCAGAGGCTGCAGGGGCAGGGGGGTGCATGGGCTGCGGGGTGCAGGGGCTGCAGGGTGAGTGGGGAGCAGGGAGCACAGAGGCTGCAGGGGCGGGGGGGTGCAGGGGCTGCAGGGTGAGTGGGGAGCAGGGGGCACAGAGGCTGCAGGGATGGGGGGTGCAGAGGCTGCAGGGCAAGGAGGACCAGGGCAGGCAGGGGCATAGAGGCTGCAGGGGCAGGGGAGGGTGCAGGGACTGCAGGGCGAGTGGGGAGCAGGGAAGCACTTAGCAACCCCCAACCAAGATCAGAGCGGGAGGGAGGAGGGGGAATGCGGGGTGCTCAGAGGAGGGGGCAGAGTTGGGGCAGGGACTTTGGGGAAAGGGTTGGAGAAGGGGTGGGGCCGGGGGCGGGACCGGGGCCCCATGGAGTGTCCTCTTTTTTAAATGTTTGAATATGGTAACCCTAGGAAAAAGTGTGTACTAAACTCCACATACCCCCTTGCAGACATATGTAAGGGGGTATGTGGAGTTTAGTACACACTTTTTCCACTTTTTTTAAGCACATCATGGAGCCCGGCAGTAGTTGAGGTCCCTGATCGGAGTTCCCCAGTAACCAAAAATGTCCACGATTACCCTGCTGTGCAACTTGCATTCATGGTCGGTTGCAAAGTTCCTGCTGAGAGCATCAGCAATCACGATCTGGGTTCCTGCCAGGTAGACTGCCGACAAAAAGATATGCATTTCAATGCACCATTTCCAGAGGCATACCGATTCCGCAAACACCACTTGGGGACCTTGTGCCCCCTTGCTTGTTTATGTAGTAAACCATAATGGTGTTGTCGGAGGCAGAGCAAAGGCTCATAAGCAGACTGACGGACGTTACTACTTTGAAATGCTCCAGGCACGTGGTGCATAAGTCTCAGTGGAATACAATAGGGACCATCACTCAAAGAAGAAAGAGCTGAAGCCATCTTGAAACGGTTAATAATTATCTCTGAGAACTCATGGGGGACGGGTGAGGTTCCAGAAGATTGGAAAAGGGCAAACATAGTACTTATCTTTAAAGAGGGGAACAAAGAGGACCTGGGAATTATAGACCAGTCAACCTAACTTCGATACCTGGAAAGATACTGAAACAAATTATTAAATAATGCATTTTTAAGTACCTAGAGGATAATAGGGTTATAAGAAATAGTCACCATGGATTTGTCAAGAACAGATCATGCCAAACCAACCTAATTTCGGTCTTTGACTAGGTCACTGGCCTACTGGATGCAGGGAAGCAGTAGCTGTGATCTATCTTATTTTAGTATATGCCAACTAGGAAAATGAGGTCTAGATGAAATTACTATAAGGTGGGTGAACAACTGATTGAAGGATCATACTCAAAGAGTAGTTTTCAATGGTTTGCTGTCAAACTGGGAGGAGTTATCTGCAGGGGTCAGTCCTGGGTCCAGTATTATTCAATATTTTCATTGATAACTTGAATAACTAAGAGGAGAGTATGCTTATAAAATCTACGGATAACAGCAAGCTGGGAAGGATTGCAAGCACTTTGGAGGACGGGATCAGAATTCAAAATGACCTGGAGAAATGGTCTGAATTCAACAAGATGAAATTAAATAAAGACAAGTGCAAAGTACTTCACTTAGAAAGGAAAAAAAATCAAATTCACAACTACAAACTGGGCAATAACTGGCTAGGCAGTAAAGCTGCTGAAAAGGATTGGGGAAAAGGGGGTTTATAGTGGGTCACAAATTGAATCAACAATGTGATGCAGCAGCTAAAAAGGTTAATATTCTGGGATGTTTTAACAGGATTGCTCTAAATAAGACACAGGAGGTAGTTGTCCCACTCGATTTAGTGCTGGCGAAGCCGGAGCTGGAGTAGTGTGTCCAGTTCTGGGTCCACACTTTAGGAAACTTAGGGATAAATTGGAGAAAGTCCAGAGGAGAATAACAAAAATGATAAAAGGTTCAGGAAACTTGACCTATGAAGAAAGGTTAAAAAACTAGGCATATTTAGTCTTGAGAGAAAATGCCTGAGGGTTGGGGGGACCAGAAAAGAGTCTTCAAAGATGTTAAGGACTGTTATAAAAAGGATTGTGATCTATTGTTCTCCATGTCCACTGAAGATAAGACAAGAAGAAATTAGCTCAATCTGCAGCAAGGGAGATTTAGGTTAGATATTAGGGGGAAAGATTTAACTATAAGGATAGTTAAGATCTGAAAAGGCTTCCAAGGGAGACTGTGAAATCCCCATCACTGGAGATGTTTAAAGACAGATTAGACCATCTCTGATAGGTGTATGTCCAAGTTTACTTGGTCCTGCCACAGTACAGTGGGCTGGACTAGGTGACTTCTTGAAGCCAGTCCTACATTTCTAGGATTCTATGGAGTCTATAATGAAAATACAACTCTGTAAAGAAGAAGTTACCAATAACTTATAGCAAATATTAATGAGAAATAAATAGTTTAACTCAACTGTCATATTTACTGTTAACATTCCAGTTATTAAAGAAATGGCAATTACTGTAGATGAGAATTTGTTTTCCAAAAATTTCATCAATAAGCTGTTAGATAAAAAAATTAGTTTGCTTAGATAAAACAACAAGATCTAATTGACTATTAAGGTCAATTGAACCTGCTATTTCCCTTGAAAACCCACAAAAGGAACAGTCTACTTTTCAGTTTCAGTCCATTTCAGCTCCTTCTTTAAAGATGTTATGCATGACTGAGAACTACAGCTGAACCAGGATGAATTAGAAGTACTGCCCTTTTTATTTCCTATGAAAGAATAACATGAATGCCTGCAGCAAACGTAATATGCCACTTTTAAACTGGATCTTAAGTGCAGGTTTCGTAATCTATTTACATGTTGCTCTTTTACCCCTGCTTGCTTCAGCCTGGACACCACTAAAAGTTATTTTAACTATAAACCTAATCTAAGGCCAGGTCTACACTACCCCCCTAATTCGAACTAAGGTACGCAACTTCAGCTACGTGAATAACGTAGCTGAAGTTCGAAGTACCTTAGTTCGAATTAGTTCGAACTTACCTTGGTCCACACGCGGCAGGCAGGCTCCCCCGTCGACTCCGCGGTACTCCTCTCGGCGAGCTGGAGTACCGCAGTCGACGGCGAGCACTTCCGGGTTCGACTTATCGCGTCCAGACTAGACGCGATAAGTCGAACCCAGAAGTTCGATTTCCAGCCGTCGAACTAGCGGGTAAGTGTAGCCAAGGCCTAACACTTTACTTATCACTAGCAGCAATACATACAGCTGAGGTTGCGAACTATTAACCTCTTTCATGGGCTCTTTACTTTCTACAAGATTCATTTTGCAAGCTCTCTCTCTGCCCAAAGTAGAGTTTGGTTTTTTAAAGATGGAAATGGAGTATAAACAAATTCAAATTGTGCAGATGTTGAAAACATTTTGGGGGTACTGTAATAAAAATAGGAATCACTTTTTAAAAGGGCAGGCTCAAAAGTATCAGAGCTTTGAAAAGTAATACATACACCAACCCAAAACTAGGGTTCCAGGAAAAAACAGTATGTGATCATGTAATTAAAGACCACCTTAAAGCAGATGTACAATGAGAATGCTTCACAAGCATAATTGACATTTTATTGTTTTTGAATACTGTTCGACCCTAGCAAAGTATCCAAAATAATATATGAATACCTAGAATTCCCATCATGCAGGAGTGGTATTTTTCAGTCACTTGCATCAAACTACAACAGAAAAATTGCTTACATTTAAAATCAAAAATGTTCAAGTTCTGATAATAAGTGCAGAGACTAGGATTCCTTCCACTTATTTTTAAATTTACTTTCCATTCTTTATACTATTTAGTTTTGCATTTCTTAGCTTGGTAACAAAAGTAGGTCAGTCAGTCAGTCCCAGTCACTTGTCTCTAGTTAATTTGACTTTGCAGTAGTCATGCAGTCACACAATAATGCAATGCTTGGGTTCCAGGCACTACCGACAAAACACTGGCTTTAAAAGCTTTCCATCATGTGCTTTTTTTTTTTTTTAATTACTTTTTTTTTAAGGGACAAATATTTTTAGTCCTAGGTTTTGTTAAAAAAAAAAAAATACTTTTCATAGAGCTTAAAACTGGGGCCTGATATCACCCAAGTGTTCTTATGTCCTGGAAGGATTTTTAAAAATATCCTTGACCTGGTTAGTTACACTTTTGTCTTCTCCTTAGAATCATAGAATATCAGGGTTGGAAGGGACCTCTGGAGGTCATCTAGTCCAACCCCCTGCTCAAAGTAGGACCAATTCCCAACTAAATCATCCCAGCCAGGGCTTTGTCAAGCCTGACCTTAAAAACCTCTAAGGAAGGCGATTCCACTACCTCCCTAGGTAACCCATTCCAGTGCTTCACCACCCTCCTAGTGAAAAAGTTTTTCCTAATATCCAACCTAAACCTCCCCAACTGCAACTTGAGACCATTACTCCTTGTTCTGTCATCAGGTACCACTGAGAACAGTCTAGATCCATCCTCTTTGGAACCTCCTTTCAGGTAGTTCAAAGCAGCTATCAAATCCCCTCTCATTCTTCTCTTCTGCAGACTAAACAATCCCAGTTCCCTCAGCCTCTCCTCATAAGTCATGTGCTCCAGCCCCCCTCCTTCTTGACTTTCTATTGAAAAAGGCATTTCCTCCAAAGACTACTAACCTAGCTGCCCCTCCTCATCCTGGGAGGTGGGTTAGCTAATGAAAGCCACAACTGCAGAAACGCTAATAGTGTAAAAAAGAAGTTGTGGAAGTAATATGAATATTTAACCTCACTATTTGTCTGCATTCTTTTTTGCCTCCCATTTTCCCTCGTCTGTACACTATTTAGACTAAACTATTTCCAGTGGGACCCTTTCTTCATTCTGTAATGTACCTAGCAAACTATTAGCACAATACAAATAGTTCAGATTAAGAAAAAGCTATTTCCAAAAGCACTGAAGTCAGTGGAAGTTTACCTTGACTAAAGGAGTGCTGACAAGGGCCCCTAGAGAAGGAACGTTGACTTCTGCTTAATTCATTGCTAACTATAGCCCTTTTTAATTTCGGGTGGAGAGAAGAGAAACAAGCCAACTAACATGGTAAAATAGAAATACAACCATTTCCATTTTCTTGGGTGTGGCTGAGCAAGCTCTCTATAGAAGCACAGAGCACAAGCAGGTACACGTCCTCACAGTCTGTATCTAGGCAAGTGACAGTATTAACTAAATGCAATTCTTTTATAACCCAACTACGATGGTTACTTGTGGAATTTTCCTTCAGTATTTGAGATGTGAAGCCTTTGGATGAAAAGCATATATTTAAAATAATCTTATTACATACAACTCATAATGGGTGAGAGTGAACAGGGATTTCTGTCATTTGCAGCAGCAGGAACATATTAAATCCACCAATAAGATTTTAAGTTTCCTTGTTACTATAACCAGTACTCAAATCTCAAAGCAACTAATTCTCCAGAAACAATTAACCTTTTCCTGATCATCTGTCACTGTCTGTTTTTCCCCCCACCAGTTACAGTTTCTTACAGGAGTTTTAATATCCTTTGTACACAGTAATGAAATGAAGCTTTGCAGCTTGCACTGAAACAAAAGGAATGCAATCTACTGTGGCAATAAAGGTTCCCTCCAAGTCAGCAAGGTACAACACAACTCAAACTGAGCTTTCAGAGAAGTATATCATAATTACCATTTGTGGCAGGACCCGGGTCTGAGCAGCAGAAAATTCACAGGAGGCCCAGTTAAGCAACAATTCTTTAAGGATGCCAGTTTAATTTCCAGAGCTCTTACTGAGCACACACCACTGCCAGAGAAGCATCTGGCCACACTCCCTTCATACATACATCTTACCAAGCCATCCTAACACAAAAAGACAACTGTTAGGTCTGTACAGTTCCCTATCTTCATCTTACAAAAGTATGCCAGCCCCCTTTAAATGTTACAAGCTTTCAAAGGTGCAGATACATACCAATGGCTTCATTTCAAGGAAGCACTCCCTCCCAACAAAAAAATAGTGGAGGGTGGGGGGGGGGGACTTGGCCGGGCAGAGTCCTAGCAGTAACACTAAGGCATAAAACAAGAGGTTGCAAGAATCCCTTCAGGAGTCACGGCCAAAGTGTACTACACATCAAACCCTTTATGGCAAGAAATAGAACAGAAATTTTACATGCATCTTCTTCCCCATCCCTGACCAGTCCTAACATCCTCTGAACACAAAAGGCTCAGAAATACTTTGTTAACTTACTCCTTAATGAAATTAATATAATTACATCATCAAGAGATATTTACCATCTTATATATAAATTTTCTTGGAATAGGAAGACAATTACATTTCTCAAGGAAGAGACTAGGTTTCAAATATGTAGCAAGACTAGTGAAGAATCTTGTGTGCTCACTTTGTATTCCCAAAAATGGTTTCTACCACTAAAAAACTTCAAATAGCAAAGCCACATAAGAACACAGACTGCATCACAAATACATATAAAATCAAAATTCTGAGTTGTAGACAACTTTATTTTGTAGAGTCCTACATACAAACTGTATAACGATAAAAAAGACAACACACAGTTTAAGTAACTGAAAGCAATAGTGTAAAATGACACTGATGAATAAATTAAAGTAATCATAAGATGGAGAAAGGAAAAGAAAACAGCATAGGAAAATTAGCTTTTTACAAATAAGTGAGTCAGCAAGAGACAGCAACTCAGACAGCTAAAGGAAGGATGCTCTTGATTTCCTATATAGATTCTGCTGAGTCAAGGGTGACAAGAGAAAGGGAGAGGACCTTTTTGTTTTTGTTTTTTTAAGTTGGACATGGAGAAGAAAGAGGGAATTACAGAAAAACCGTGTGAAAGGTAGTTCACACACTATTTTGAACCAAATCCTATGAAAGTGGGGAGCCAGAGTAGCCTTAGGGCAGAGTAATGGTTATCTTTCTTAAAGTTAAGAGCAGCATTTTCCATACGCAATCTAGGACACTGGATGTTTGATTCCACAATGAAGGAAGCTGAAGATATTGGCTTGGTGCAGAAAGCTGCTCACTTCCAGAACATGCAGGCCTTCCCTAGCCCATGGGGCACATATTTCAGTCTCTGTAGTGGCTTCTTTATTGCTTTGAGATGTAATTGGAGATGCTAGTGATTATATAAGAAAACATAGGGTTGGGCATTTGACCAGACCAAAAATAATTGTTCAACTGACCTGTCATATTATTAAATAAATGTCAAAAATGGTCAAATATTTTAAAATACTAATTTATTACAACAGTAACAAAAAACAGCAAGACTTTATGGCCTCCCACAAACTTATCCTTACATAGACACTTATGCCTGATTACAAAAAACAAGTTACTTAACTGAGTTATTTTAACTCAGAAAAATGTGAAACAATGAAATGAAGTTCTAAAAATAAAAAAATATTATTGCTACCAACTTTATTTTGTGCATTGCTTGGTTAGCATTTGAGTGAGAATGTTATTCAAGACTGAATGGTTACAAAATAAAATTAAGCAGAAATAAACTATATAAGAAAAAATATTTTTTTAAATACCACTTATGCTAAATAGGCAACAGGCCAACTCTGAAAGCAGCTTATTGACTTTGCATCTTTTCCCTTTGTGTTGGTGAAGGAGAATGATTGAACCTTCCTCCCACACCCCTACACCCTGAGTTAATTTATGTATGTTTGTCTAGTCAGTTTAGATTGTAAACTCTTTGGGGCACAGAACAGGTCTTTTAACTTGATTAATATGCTTTGTAAACTGTCACATACATTGATAGCCTGGTATACAAATAAAGATATACATACAATGTTTGTTCCTGAAGATTCTAGCCAATCAAGATGCTCAACTTTCAATTAGTTCACCTTTGTCCCAATAGGTGGCAATATCATATAATAAAAAGGGAGTGATCTAAACATTGAAGTAGGAGTGCTAACAGATTACACCATGATGCAACCAAAAAGGTAGGTTATGGCCTAAATCAGGTCCCAGATACTCTTGCTGCAATATCTGAAAATATTTGACCAAGGTCAAATAATAGGCAGTCAACTGACTGGCTTGCCAAGTCTAAACAGGCATTATACTTTTTATATTATTCTCCATCCCTTTACTTCTATATCCTAACATCGTATTTGCAGGGCCAGTGCAAGGAAGTTTTGCGCCCTAGGTGAAACTTCCACCTTGTGCCCCCCCCACCCCCACCCCACCCTGCGGCAGCTCTCTGCCCCCCCCCGCCCTGAGGCACCCCCGTGGCAGCTCCCCACCCCCCCCGGCCCGGGGAGCCGTGCGGCAGCTCCCCACCCCAGCTCACCTCTGCTCCGCCTCCTCCCTGAGCACGCCGCCCCCGCTCTAATTCTCCTCCCCTCCCAGGCTTGCGGCGCCCAACAGCTGATTGGCGCTGCAAGCCTGGGAGGCGGGAGAAGTGGAGTGGCGACCGCGCGCTCGGGGAGGGGGCATAGGAACGCTGTTAAAAAAAAAGGGGGGACTGCTTTTTGGCGCCCCCAAATCTTGGTGCCCCCAAATCTTGGTGCCAAATACGGCCCTGTGTATTTGCCCTTTTAAGCACAGCTGCACATGAGCAGCCCTGGATGACCTGGGAGACACAGGTATCTGACATCTGTGGTAGCAGTTAAGATCAGTTAGGAGATTACTACTGTCAGTTCTTCATCTGACCACTGACTTGGCTCCTTTTGAGAGAGCCCTGAATCTTTGTTTTTCCCCCAACCCCCCACAACAGCAGTCCAGACAACCTAGACAGTAGTGAACTTCCAAATTAACAGAGCTCTGACTTTTCATTTTGTTCCCTCCCCCACCCACTCACCCACCCAGCACAAGCACATCCAGTTTTTAATTTAATCTTTAATTACAGCAGCTACTACAGGAATTAATAGCCATAATATACTAATATAGCATGCTATTTTCATTAATCTAGGCTTGCGAAGAATCAATATTCAAAAATCATTCCTGTACTTGATACATGATCATTTGTATTTATATTAGATTTATATTTAGATTATATTAGATGTCAGATTGCACACTGATAATGAGCAGTTTTTTAAACAATGAACAAATTTTTGTTTCAAGTACACTTATTTTTATTTTTCTATCTGGGTGCCTGAATTTGGCAGAAAGTCCTGGGTATCCTGCTTTTTCCAGCTCCCTCTATATGTCGGAATTCTCTAGGGATAATCCTATCTATAGCACTGCTCTTGTGCATACTGTATGCACAGTAACATAATAGGAGCAGCAAGGTGAAGCTGATTAAATCTTCATCATTTTCAGCCTTTTCCATTTCCTGGTACACTGTCTGGCACATGCTGTGTTCTTGGGGAAGAGGAAAGTGATGAAAAAGTAGACAGGAAAAGGAGAACTTGTCCAGCTGGTCTAGCTAAAGTGCAGTTCAGACACAGGTATGTTCCATTTGATGAAGGGAAAGTAAAAAAAGGAAGAGGTTGGAAGAGATAACCAATGTGACACTGTAAAACAATTCTTGAAGAATACATTTAAAATATTTTGAACACCAGTTTGAAAGTTGCACTCTGCATGTGAAGATGTAGGTGTTATACATAACAGCATATTTGTAATGTATCAAAAAAGAGTTATGTTAAAAAGCTAGAAATATTTTGCCTTTCAAAAAGTTGATATGCGATGTAATTCACAATTTTTTTTTATTTTTTTTTTTTAAAGAACCAAAAGTGTGCATGGAACTTAGACATAGGGTAATATCCTGGCCATACTGAAGTCAGTGAAAGCTTTACAACTGACTTTAACAGGGTCAGGGTTTCACCCATGGTCCCCCGCACTGAAGAATTCAAGCTAAATTAGACAACATACAAAGAAAAGAAAAATGGGTTTACAAAAGTCATTTCACATGTATCTCAAAGTTCCAGGTTATAGATTTAATATGCTATAGTTATTTTTATATATGCATGCACATATACGGCAGACGAGAGAGAAAAAAAAAAAAAGAGAGAGACTCAGCAGAAGTAATGAGTTTTTAGGAAGGGCTTTGAAAGCAAGGTTGCTTGGTTCAAAGAATATTCCAGGCATTAGACAGCATGAAAACAAGTAGGGAGACATGAATCAAGAAAAGGGACAGGGATCAGTAAAGCAAGAGCAGCTGATAGAGCACAGCTCACAAACAGTACCATAGTAAGAAGTTAGTATAGAGATGGAGGTGGAAAAGCAATGTGCAGGGCACCTTAGAGATAAGAATGAGGAGATTCAGCATGATTTAGAATTTAAAAAAAAAAAAAAACTAACAACATGATCAGAACTTACTCAAGTGCTTGCAGGATCAGGCCCCAAGATGGTAAGATCTTTGGGACAGACCTTATCTCTATACATTCCGAAATGCCAGTCTCGTTTCTGAAGCTACACAAATCAGTTAGAAAGAGCTGGACGAAGAAGAGAATGGACCTCTGGCAAAGGCAGGCATGACAAAAAATGTTGCCAGTGGTGAAGGGAAAGAAAAAATATTTTTCTTGTACAATGTTTTAATAAGCCTTTCTTTAAAAAAAATAATAGTATAGCCTTTAAACATATAGTAAGTTAACTTTGTTTAAAAATTCCCCTACTGTCCTGCTATGCAGTGGCAAGACAGCTTCTCCTTTAAACTTGCATAAAGCATGAGTCATTCATTTCAAGTTAATGATTAACGTGTAGGTGTCACACCCTGAACCAAGCATGTACAGCACATTATTCTTTAGCTCTGAGTAAATAATTTCATCATATTTGGGAAATTCTTTTTTGTATATCCAAGTCAAACTCTAAAAGAGTATACTGTGAATGCAGAAAGGTCCAATGCTGCAAGAATTAAAACACTAAACATAGCATCAGAAGTATGCTAGGCACTATGAAGACAGTGAGACTATTATACCTTCACCCCAGAGATGAAGGGAATATGAGATACTAAAGTGATAGGAGTGAAGTTTGGCATACATAATTAGCTCCACAATTTTAATGCAGTTTTAATCCACTTGGGACTAGCATTTTTATGCTCCTGGGAGATATGTTAGAAAGTCTTGAAAGAGAGGCAGTGCTAGCAGGATATTAATTTTCATATTCGAACATACCAAGATTCCCATTGTCAGGGTCAATTCCAAAGTGTAGGATTATGCCACTGACTCAATATCCCACAATTATGTTCCATCTCCTCACAAGCTGGCATGTTCACACTTAGGGCTCATCTACACCAGTGGTTCTCAACCAGGGGTACATGTACCCCTGGGGTACTCCGAGGTCTTCCAGGGGGTATATCAACACATCTAGATATTTGCCTAGTTTTACAACAGGCTACATAAAAAGCACTAGCAAAGTTAGTGCAAACTAAAATTTCATACAGACAAAATGAGAAAGTAAGCAATTTTATGCCAACAATAAAGTGCTCGCCCGTTGGCATAGCGTGTCTTCACCAGACACAACGCAGTTGCACCGATGTAACGCATTAGTGTAGACTACCCCTCAGTGTCACTGGCACACAGCACTTCCTGCACTGTGGCAGTGGACAGAGGATTCATGGAGGGCACAGTATTAACAACTGAATCCTCTGGGTTTTGCTGATAATCATTGTTGCCAACAAGGTAAGTCTGCATAACTGTCTGTTACCAACCTCTATTTTCAGACTCCTAACTTTCACTTTTCAGGATAAAGGGTTACAAGACTTCGCTTGCATCCAAATGTCTTTTTGATGAAGCTAAAACAAAAAACTGTTCAGCCACTTAGTAAAAAGGAAGGATGAAAAAATATATGCTACATACTGTGGCGTGACACTCCATAGTCTTCATAGAAATATTGTTATGATATGAATATGGCCTAAGATATATTTTATGCAAGATGGGTCTTGTAAGGTATCATTGGAAAGGTTATCATTTACTGAATGTGATTATCCAATTTGTATGCATGCATCATTTCTGTATCTAAAGTTAGGAATATTGACTATGTGACAATTACAACTGTGTTTAATTGGGAGACACGCACTAGACAATAGGTCATCAGCTTTGGTGGGCCATTAGGAAGAAACAATAAGACTTGGGAGATATTAATCTCTCTTCTTCCTGAGAGGCGTTCTGGAAAGCAGCTGTGACACTAGTAGGTCAGGTAGTCCTGTCACCTGGGACTAAACACCTAAGCTCCTCCTAAGGCTGAAGGGCAGCATGGAAGAAAGCATGAAGGTGCCTGTGAAAATTTAACAAGGGGGCAATGAAAGCCGGCATTATTGGCCAGAGATGGAAATTTACTATCGAGATTTCAACAAGAGATGATAGATAGGGTGGGAAGGGCCTTGAAAGTGAAGACAAGTACCTTATATTTGATGTGACAGAGAAAGGGGAGCCAGTGGAGGAATGCAAATGAGTGACATGGTCAAAGCAATGAGCTAGGAACACAATCCCTGCAGCAGTATTTTGAATGATATTAGTTGGGCAAGACTGTATTTGTCAAGACCAAAGAAGAAGAGGTGCGGTAATCAAGCCATGATGAGGAAAGCCTCGACAAAAGCTTTAGCTGTGTGGATGATGGGAAAGGCCATATCTTAAAGAGGTTATGACAGATATAACAATATCCTGGACAACCATACTAAATTAAAGTTTAATCTTATTAAATTAAGTTTAAGTATTTCAGGAGTTCATTGTATTACTGAGGGACAGTATGTGTTTTCATGAAGGAGGGGGAACAAAGCCCTGCAGGAAATAAGAACAGTGGGGGGGTGGGGAGGATGTCTCTGACCTGCTCTAGTTGTAACCTTGGGCCAAGTCTCAGTCTCTCTGTGCCTCAGTTCCCATCTGTAAAACAAGGATATCAGTACTTTCCTACCTCACAGCATTGTTTCAAGTATAAATACATTAAAAATTGATGCGCCCAGATAAGTACATAAATGGCCCCCATTTCTTCAGTAAGACAAAGAAACCAGGCACTTGGAAATTGCTAACTGTGCTAATAAATCTTGATAAGTCACTTTTTAAAAAAATGTATACATTGGCACAATATCCAAACATAAGTTTCACCATCTATCTATTCCAACATGCAACAGATACAGCACTTCCCCAAAAATTCTTGCAGGTGATGACGTGAACAGAGAGTCTGGAAAGTTTTCAGAAATACTTTTCTCTCCCAGTCTTCTCCTCACTGCATAGGATGGGAAAGGAAAACGCCTGGAGGTTACAAAGGACTGATGAGTAGGGGAGGGTGGGGAAAGGAGAAAGAAGGGATGAACAGTCAGTAGGATTTGTGGAAATAGTTATTTAGCACAAAAGCTTCTGAGACAAAGAAAGACATTTGTGTAGAAAAACAGGGATTTAAAATGTAGAGTAAAAAACTGAATAGTCTCCGAAGACTGAAAGCAGTCTGTTTTTGAGAGTGTTTTTGTCAATGGAAGAGACCCCATATACGCATAAATAAATTCATATATTTGCTTATGAATGAAAGACTGTAGTTCCGTCCAGGGTCTCTCAGCAACCAGCAAGTGAGTCAGGGATGAGGATGAGTCTAAAATTACAAGAGTCAGAGCTTTTGACGTACTAGATCCATTTTTATCTGCCCAGGCCTACTGAATTAATTCCTTGCTCATAAAGCTATCCTGAAAGTTCATTTAAGACAGGCAGCATTCCTTAATCATTAACAAGGAAATAATTTTGGTCTCATACTTTGAAGTTTCACTCACTCAATCTCTTTTTCTAAAGACTGTTTATTTAGTTTCCATACAGATTTAGGCAAAAAGGTACTACACACGGTTGTGAAAGGTTTATGCTGACAAATGGAGAAATCCATCATTAGTTTCTAATAAACTGAAGTAGCAAGTCACAGTTAAAATTTCAGTGGAGCTTGACAACTGTTTCAAATCTTCAATTATATCAGTCACATGAATGCAGTCAGCACTACTTGCTCTCTTTCAATTAAATTCTAAAAAAGATAGCAGCCAACCAGCTTAATTATCCTAGTGACATTTTATGTCATCATATGCTTTGTTCTGGACCTCTGGTCTCTCGAAGTGAGCACATTTTTGTACCCCACGGTCGGGGGGGAAGGGAGAGAAGAAAATCCTATAGTAATACCTCCCATATTTTCAGGTCCCTGTACAGTAACAGCTGACTGCATGACATCAATCTCAGAAATGCTAGTGTTCATTTTCTCTTAAGATGCAATTTCCCTCTCATCTAAGTGAAGAGGGAAATTTTCACAAACTAGAACGTAGATCCCCATTTATAGGGCTTGTCTATATTTGAAATGCTGTAGTGCTTCAGTGTAGACCAAGGGTCGGCAACCTTTCAGAAGTGGTGTGCCGAGTCTTCATTTATTCACTCTAATTTAAGGCTTCACATGCCAGTAATACATTTTAACATTTTTAGAAGGTCTCTTTCTATAAGTCTATAATATATACCTAAACTATTGTTGTATGTAAAGTAAATAGGTTTTAAAAATGTTTAAGACGCTTCATTTAAAAAAAAATTAAAATGCAGAGCCCCCCGGACCCATGACCAGGACCTGGGCAGTGTGAGTGCCACTGAAAATCAGCTTGCGTGCCGCCTTCGGCACACATGCCATAGGTTGCCTACCCCTAGTGTAGACACTCCCTACAGCAACGGGAGTTCTCCAGTTGGAATAGGTAATCCACCTCCCTGAGAGGCAGTAGCTAGGTCGAATGTGATATATGCCATCATGTGCCAGCAATGCCCCTCTGCCATGTACATTGGCCAAACCGGACAGTCTCTACGCAAAAGAATAAATGGACACAAATCTGACATCAGTAATTATAACATTCAAAGACCAGTAGGAGAACACTTCAATCTCCCTGGTCACTCAATAACAGACCTAAAAGTCACAATTCTTCAACAACAAAAACTTCAAAAACAGACTCCAACATGAAACTGCAGAACTGGAATTAATTTGCAAACTGGACACCATCAAATGAGGCCTGAATAAAGACTGGGAGTGGTTGGGTCATTAAAAACCTAATTTCCCCCATACTAATTTCCCCCTACTGTTACTCACATCTTCTTGTCAACTGTTTGAAATGGGCCACTCTCATTACCACTACAAAAGTGATTTTTCCTCCCTTGGTATCCTGTTAATTGAATTGTCTCGTTAGACTGACCTCCCACTTGATATGGCAACTCCCATCTTTTCATGTGCTGTGTATTTATACCTGCTACTGTATTTTCCACTCCATGCACCTGATGAAGTGGGTTCTAGCCAACAAAAGCTTATGCCCAAATAAATTTGTTAGTCTCTAAGGTGCCACAAGGACTCCTCGTTGTTTTTGCTGATACAGACTAACACGGCTACCACTCTGAAACTCAGTATCAAAACATCATACTTTCCCTACTCTATTCAGCATAGTCATACCATTCCTACTTCTCCACTCAAAAGGGGGTGGGGGTACAGAAGAATTATAACAAGACAAAGTTACCTGACACCAGCAAACAAGGAGCAACACATGAAAGAAGCCCAGACCGGCCAACCCCTCCAATCAAACCAAGCTGCTGAGATTTGTACCAGGACGTTGTTCCTTGATCCTGCTTCAGTACCTCATCTTTTCTACCAGCCTTTGGTGCTAGGCAGAGCTACTAAGAGCAACAGTTTACTCAAGCTGCTTCTAGACTAGAAAAGAAATACTGGATAAGGTTACTTTCTGAAAATTATTTCAGAAACCATGAGGTCTAGAAATATTTTTAAGATTTGTGCCATAATTACGAGAATTGATTGCTTCAGCGTCCACTCTCAGTAAAGAAAATTTCGTATTCATTGCTAGCATGTTGATTTTTCAAGTTCAGCGATATTAATCTGACTATCAGAACTTCATTCTGTGATGTGCTCTCAGTGGATCATATTATGTAGCTTATGAGTGGCTCTTATTATGAAGGGGTCTGTGATATCTAGACCACTAACCCCTAAAGTTAAACTAGTTCCTTTTTGGATATTTCAAATGTAGGCCTTTACATATTCATAAGTATACATTACTTTTGTATACTACATGTTTAAGTAGTTTGCTTGGCTTTTATTTATCTGAATATCTACTTTTAGAAAACAAAAAACGTTGGCAAATTAAATCTAACTGTTCATAAAAAGTAAAGTTCCTCTATGTATTAGGCCACTTCCAAACAAAACTATTTCACCTTTGGAAAACATCAGGTTTTATCTGAAATTGCTTAAGTTTTGGGATTCAATGCCAATGGATAACAAAGTTGGGCCCTACTGCTGCAAAGACTTAAGCACATATTTAGCTTTATTCCTGGCAAGTAGTTCCAGTTGCTTCAGTGGAACTGCTCACAGTGTCTAAAGTTAACCATGTGTTTAAGTCTTTGCAGAATCAGAGCCCTTACTGGCAGGAACCATGAACACCGCTTATAGTTTTTTAAAAGTGAAAAGAGATCGTTACAATGATCTCCTACACAACACAGGCCAAAAAACCTCATCCAATAATTTTTTGATCAAGCCCAGATCTTCTTTGAGCTATGCATATCTTCTAGAAAGATAGAAACAAAGAAACTGAAAGTCCACAACTTCCTTAGGTAAGCTGATCCAATTGTTAAATTACCCTCACTGTTAAAATATGTGCCTTATTTAATCTGATCTGACTATGCCTTTTTCTGCTTGATTAGAGAGCTATTATCAAAAATCTCTTCTCCATGTAGATATTCTATAAACACTTGAATCCAAAGTGAGTTATAAAAGGGTATATTCCATTGCAGGGAATTACTTCAACAGCTGATATGCATCTATCTCCTCCACAGAAACAGGAGCCTTTCTACAACACCAATATTATAATACCATATATACTCAATCATAAGCCAGTTCGTTTATAAGCCGACCCCTCCCCCCCACGATGGATAAGTAAAAATGGAAAATTTTTATAACCCGTTCATAAGCCAACCCTATAATTCAGGGGTCAGCAAACTTTGGCTCCCAGGCCATCAGGATAAGCCACTGGTGGTCCGAGATGGTTTGTTTACCTCAAGCATTCGCAGGCACGGCAGTAAACCTAAGCAAACAAAGTGTCCTGGCGCTCCAGCTGCTTACTCTGATAGGCCGGGATATCAACTGGTGGGGAAATTTGGGAGGAGGGGGGGAAGGGGGAGAAGCTGGGAGTCAGGGGAGTAACCCCTGTGACCATCCCCAGCCCGGGACCCCCACACTCTCCCCATCCCATCCCTTCCCACCTTATCTGGGGAGGGCCAAGGGAGGATGTCTCTGACCTGGCTGGAGCTGCTCCGGCGGGCCAGACCGGGCGGCACGGCCAGAGCCACCTCTGGCAGGCCAGACCTGGCGGCACAACCACAGCATGTTCCAGCGGGCTGGGCGGTGTGGCCACAGCGTGCTCTGGTGCCCGGGCAGCACGGCCACAGCCTGCTCTGGGGGGTGGGGTCAAGCGGCACGGCTGCAGCCTGCCAGCGCCAGAGCTGCAGCTGCTTTGGAGGCTGGGGGGAGAGCAGCGTGGCCAGAAGTAGAGAGACTCTGGCCCCGCCTCTTCCCTTCTGTCTCTGCTGCCTCTCCTTGCTCCCTCTATTGGGGGGAGGGGCTGTGTCCCACCTCTCCTTCTTTATACCCGTTCTTAAGCCAACCCCCATCTCTGGTGCTTCCCTTTTTTACTAAAAAAAAAAAATCGGCTTATGAACGAGTATATACGCAGTTTGTTTCCTAGGAAAGTGCCCTTTTTTGTTAATTCACATTTGCTCCTATAGATTCAATTACAGGGTAGTTCTAAAAACACCTCTGCTCTTGAAAAAAGACATGGGGTCTTTGATGACACCAACCAGTTAGAAGTTGTGTTAGATTGAATGTTTTCTGAGTGAAATGTAAGACATTTTATATTTATCCTGAAAATACTGGCTCAGTACTAACAGCAGGAAAAACATCACCTAAAGTCAAAACCCTTTTTGGACACCCGTTTCTCCCCTCACAAGTGTCTGATCCAAGAAGTAACTACAATCTTGTTCAGTTTGAGCGATCACAGTCCAAAACATTATGGTTGCCGGTGCCGTGTGTGTTTTATCCTTCAAAATTACTGGTCACACAATTCCTCTTAGCTGAAAAAGCTCTTTATTGCTTTTTCCCCCCGCCCCCTTTGAAGAAGACCACCTGGTTAAGGTTCTCTTGTCATCTCATGTTTTTAACTGATCAGTTAGTACCAAGGAGTTCCTCAGCTTCTACTAAGATATATCCTTGTAGTAAGAGTCATTAAATCCATATTTGTAATCTGCATGGTGATACATGCCAGGAAATCCTAGGTAAGATGTAAACAAGAACTGCTAACAATTTATTCTAGAACAAGTCAATAAATATTTACAACATATTAAAACAAAGTATGTTTTGATCACCCGGTAAGATTTTCATGCTGAAGACATATCATGGACAGTTAAGAATCTAGCATATAGTGCCAGAGTAATCTAAAGATTCTATATAGAGATTCAATAATGCTTTAAATCCACAAAAAAGGAAACAGCTACGATTAGAGAAAGCCTGTGTAAACACAAGCAGCTATCTCTCAAATTAAGGCATAATGTCAGCCTTCTTGTGAAGTCAAACAACTGAAATACATTCATTACAATAAAGCCAATCCAGTTAAGTTGTTCTCTCCGCTATCTAAGAGATTAGTCAGGAATTTAAATGTTCTATTGGTTCAAAACTTGCTATATATTCAGACCCGAAGAAATATCAAAAAGACATTTATTCTTAATACCTCATGCCCTGACAGTTTTAGGAACACTTTTACACACAGTACAGCTGTTTTGAAGCTCTCCCTCTCATCTCCACAAATTTACTGGTCCAGGACCAGTAACAAGTTTTGTTTCCTGTTAATGGATATACATTTTTAGACATCTTTAAAAAAAATAATTAAGGAGCCAATTTTAATTTTTAAAATTTTAATAGATTTCCTTTACCAAGTCTACATACCAAGTTACATAATTCACTGTTTACAATCAATTCATTTTGATATCAAGTAGTACACTTGACCTGAGTGTCTCTGCCACTTTGGGGTTTTCATGTTTCTTTCCCTGTTGCTGTGTGCAAAAACATACACACAACAGAAACTGAATGCAGTTAAAAAAAATGAATATATTCAATACTCAAGCAGGATGTCAAATGCACAGAGTAAGCTAAGAGACATACTGCTGGCCCTGCCTGGGACCCAGTCTCACTCTTACAGTAATCCCAAGTATTACTTTCAACAATAGTAGGTAAAGAGTTTCTAACATATGGCTGCGTTCCTTTAAATATATGAAATAGAGAAATCATTGTTTATTTGTAAAGGAACTAGGTATTTGAGAGCAGAATTCTAATAAAAGCTCTCCCACAGGACTTGTGTGATTTTGACCTGAGATAGTGTCTCAATTTCCTTCATCCATAAAATGGAGAGAATACTTACCTATCTCTAGGGATGTCAAGAGGCTTACATTCAGTAGTGTTGGCAAATTAATTTGAGCTCTTCAAATGGAAGGCCTCAGATACATACACATTAATATTTTGCATGGCTTATCACCCACCTGAGATTCAGTCCAAACCATACACATGTATTGTTTAAACAGAATGAAACTGCAAAACAGAATGAAACTGAAGCGTCTTTAAAAAAAAAAAAAAACGCAACACATATTCCACATGTAACATTTTGACAACTTATACAATTATGAAACATTTCAATGCACATAGATTATAGCTCTACTGTTTACTAACTGATAAAACACTGACATATAATCTGATTACTCACGTCATTGGGGAATACTGACCATTATAATGGCCACGGAACAAAGTACACTATTAACTTAAACAAAATTCAGACAAGTGCAGTGGGTTTTTTTAAATGTATTATTACTAAAAGAAATAGCTAGTTACAGAAATACACTTCTTTTTTTCAGATCTACTTTACACATTTGAAAGTACTTTGTGTATGATCAGTTTCACTACTCTCATTTTCTCCTGTTTGCAAAGGTTACACAGCAAGAAACAGGAAAGAAAAAACCATTTAAAAATAAGGAATGCGGCTGTAACCACAACAAAAATTGTCAAGAAGGCAAAGGGGCAGATGTAGCATCAAATTACTTTTCACTTACTCATTATTTTAAACTGAGTAGAATCAGATTTACAGCATTCCTTTAAATTTTCAGTCAGTAAGAATCCAATCCTGCAATTGTCAGCGTGCAAACAGACTGCTGCACTTTCACAAGGCCCCCCTGAAGTAAATGGGTTCCATGAGACCACAGTAATCCCTGCAACGCACAGCATACAGATGATTAAAAGCCTTTAGGCCCCAAGAACGTCAATCTCAAAGACTAGTGTGTGCAAGTTTGTTATTTTACTACTCATGTGCAGAGTAATATAATTTTCTACAGATGGGTAGAAAGCTAACTATATCAATTTAAAATTAGATTTTTTGTATGAACATTTATTCAATTAAACTATCCTTTAGACCAGCTTTTGTCAGCAGACATTTTATAAGTGGTAGTTATAAGCTAGTTATAGTGTGGTTTGTAAATTAAGATGGTCAGACCCTAAACTATAAATAAAGCTCCTGGACAAAATGTAATAAATAAATGATGCTAGAACAACATTACAACCCATCTCAAGTGAGCTGAAGCATGCAAATTAAAGTGGCAAGAGGGACACACTTTAATGCATACACACATAAGCCTGGCCAAATATTAAAGTTGTTTGGGGTGGATTTTATTTAAATGAGAATATGAGAGAATAATTATTTTGATACATGAAGATTGATAGTATTTGAGATTACGTATTTTGTTGCTAGAAATATTCTAGACATTTTTACATCTTTACAGACTAGGATACTCAAGAGATGGTAATAGATTTGATTATACACATGCTTATAAAAATTTTCCTCAGTTTTCCGTGGACTCACATTTTAGACAGGTATAGGTAGTAAGATTGAGAAGTAGCTAGAGTCCATGAGCAGCTGCCACCCTCTTCAGTGAAATATCCTAGCTATTTTAAAGTACCCAAAGTATTTATACCATACTAAAAACTAGTCAGGGGCCAAATATTTCCTTAATTTTAAGCCTATGTCTATTACTCAAGGGTAGAAGGTTGCTTCTTAGAATAGTACTGTATTTAGTAATATCCAAAATGACTACCCTATTGCTGGGGGAAAGGGGTATTGCCTTTTTTTTTTTCCCCCTCTCCTTTTCTCAGTATTTGAGTCTGAGTCCCCATGTTTCTTTACTTTTATGGACTGTATCTTTGAATATGATTAAGTGACACACAAAAAGTTGGTACTTGCTTCAAAATAGACTCAGTCATCACAGAAGTGAGTCTGAGGAGAACAACATGCACGAAAGTACAAACCTGCCTGATTGCTCATAAAAAGAAAATCAGGAGAAAGGAGAGGGAATTTTTTACCCTATGTAACAGATAATATGCCGGATAACCAGCCTGTATTAAGATCAATAGCAAAGAACTGTTTATTTTGCACACTGTTTCAGTCACACAAGAGGCCTTCCTCATTTTCATGATGGTCCAAGAGGGACAGGAATCATATACCAGTCTATTTCAACGGCACACATACAATTTAAAGAGAGAACACAATCTATAAACAGCTGGCAGTCACATTTTCAGTTTATTTTTACAGGGGGAAAAATTCACAGGAAAACAAAGACAGCTTTTAAACTGATTTAGACTATTAGTGACACCTCAACACCATCATGTGTGTGAACTGATGCATGATGTTTTACCCTGCCTATACTAGATTATATACACAGGGACAAGTGTTCTGTCTTGTTCTGTATTTTGTGAATGACTAGTTCTCTAAAACCAATGTTGAGGCTGCTACTCTAATAATTTATCAACAGCAAAACCTGACTGAAGCCAATTCCTGTCAGCAGCAGGAAGGATTAAGAAATTCACCACTGGAATAAGATCTATCCTTGATGTACAATCCTTCATCAGTACAAGAATAAAAAATAGGTTGTAGACACTGTCAATGATCACACAGCCATTTCAGCATAATGACCAGATGACAAAGCCCCCATTTCACTGGGCAATCAGCAGAGCCCTGTACCCACAACAACACATATCCCAGACCCCCAGGTACAGGGCTGTCTATCCAGCTTCCCTCATGGTGCTTCGATTCAGACTGCTGGCTGCAGCAGCATAATGAGGAAAGGTGACTGTAAATATTGGGTTATATTTTGCTAAGCAGGGGTAGCAAACCATCACAACCCTATTGCTTCAGGAGTGGAGAATAACTGATCCCTACAGCATTGTCAGGCTGCAGAGGAAAGAAGGAATGAAAACTCATGTTTATCCAAAGCCAGTGCTAGGCATAAACAGACAAAGCAATTTCTTAGGGCCCCAAACAGGTCAACGGAACCTCCGATTCCCTTTTCATTATGTGTTCGGGGGGTGGGGGAGGATATTCCTGCTTAGGGCCCCCAATGGACTAGCACCACCTCTGTGTTTATTAGTGCCTCAAGGCTTTCAAGATTCTCATCCCCCACCCTGTAAGCCCTCCAGCACTCAAAAGTACTAGCAGCCTGCCTGAATGGGTCTTCTGCCATCCTCTGTCACCTCTCCACCCATTCCAGCCTGCCTGCCCGCCCCAAGTGGGTCTGCCATCCTCCTCAACACCTCCACACTCACCAGCCTACCCCAGTGGGTCAGCTACCCACTTTGTAGTCATCACCACCACCCTGCAGGTGCCCAAGTGGATCTGCCATCCTCAAGCACCTCCCCATAACCCCCACTCAGCAACCCATCTGCCAACCTCCCCATCACCCCACTCGCTACCCTGCCCCCCACATCCTCATCATCCCCCACTCATCACCCTGCTCCCCTCCTCCACAGGGCTGCCTTTCCTCTTGTCACTCCCCCCAACCCTACCTGCCTCCCCAGTGGGTCCATGATCCCTCTCACCACCACCGCCGCCCCCCCATCAGTGCGTCCACCATCCCCCCCTGCTCTCCCACCCCCCCCCCCGCTCCCCAGCCTGCCCACCCCAGCGGGTCCACCATGTCACCCCCTCCCCCAGTCACCACCCTTCTCATCACTAGCCCCACTCACCACCCTCCCCCCCCCCCGAGCAGGTCCGCCCCCCTCCTGGTCACCCCCTGTTCACCACTCCGAGCGGGTCCGCCATCCTCCTTGTCACCCCCCGCTCGTCCCGCCACCCGGGGGTCCGCCATCCCCCATCACATACACACTCCCGCTTGCCACCGCGCCCACCCTTCTCCTCTCCTCCCCTCCCCAACGGGTCCGCCATCCTCCTTGTCCCACCCCCGCCCCTCCCCAGCGGGTCCGCCATCCTCCTTGTCACCCCCTCCCCCCGTCCCGCCCCAGCGGGTCCGCCATCCCCCTCGTCACCCCCCGCTCGTCCCGCCCCCAGGGGAGCCGCCATCCCCCTTCTCACTCCCCAGCCTGCCCACCCCGTGCCCTAGCCTGAGCGGGTCCGTCGGCCATGTCCTCCCACCGCCCGCCCCCGGCCAGTCTCCTCACCCCACCTGTCCCCAGCCCAGCCCAGCCCGCCTGTCCCCGGGTGCCGGAGACTCTCCCCTCCAAGCCGCCTCTGACTCACCGGGTCGCAGCTGCAGGGTACCGTCCCTCCGGCTGCACCAGAGCGCCCGCTCCCCGCGCTGCAGGATGTAGTGATCCTTCGCTTGGAACAGCTCCATGCTCCGGAGCCCGGCGGCGGGGCCGGACCCGGCGAGAGAAGCGGGAGGGCAGCGAGGAACGCCGCCCCGCGCAGCGGATCGCGGACTCCTGCTCCGAGCTGGGGCGCCACAGCCCGGCCGCGCGCGAGACGGCCGGGAGGGGGGGGGGGGCGAAGGGAGGGAGGGAGTGAGAGCGCGCGCGCGCAACCCCTGCCTCACTGGTCCACGCTCCACAGCCTCACCGCTGTCTGACGCTTCCCAGCCCGGCCGGGTTCCGGCTCCAGCCTCGGGCCACGTGATCCCACCCGTCAGCCGCTCACCGGCCTCTTAAAGGGGCCGCGCGGTCTCACCCAGCCCCGGGCGGGGGGCCTCCCGTAGTCCTATATCAGCGCTCCCGTGCGCGTGGCCGGCACTCCTCTGCCAGCCACGGCCGCGTCGCGCCCCTTTAACTGTGGGGGCAAAGAGCCCGGCTGCTGGTGGGGCCACCTCCGCAGCCACCGGCCCCTGCCTTGCAGCATATTATGACCCTCCCGCAGCTCAGCGGGCAGCAGCGCCGAGCCCCTGGTGAGGAAGCAGCAGCCCACCGGCAATCTAGGCCGGGTGCTCGATGGACACCGACAGCAGCACGCCCGTAAGCACAAAACGCGCCTCGCTGCGACCGAGGCTGCTAAACATCCCTGCGCGGAAGCATCACCCAGCGGCGGCAGATTATGGGAGCGCGATGAAAAGCCGCTCACCAGACACAGGACCAGTGACCTCAAGCTAGAGGTGGAAACAGGTAGACAGCAGCCAGCCCGAAGCCCGAAAGGAGCAATGGTGCGCTCATAAAAGAGAGATGGACGCAGAGAGGCACTGTCTCCTCCAATGGGTGAAATGCAGGAGAGTGCAAGAAAATGTTTCCCTCAGGTGATCAGCAAAGTCGTTTAATCAAAAAGCATTACAAAAAAAAAAAAAACAACCCTAAAACTTTACATGGACCTGAGAAAAAGGAGAGAGACAGCAAAGATGCAATGCACTATGCAGCAACCTGAGTCAGGAATGGACTCTTACAACAAATGGGTGCAGGATATAAACCTCCAAAGGAGTGAGCAAATTTTGGCTTAGAGCAGGGGTCAGCAACCTTTCAGAAGTGGTGTGCTGAGTCTTCACTTATTCACTTTAACTTAAGGTTTCGCGTGCCGGTAATACATTTTAATGTTTTTTAGATGCTCTCTCTCTGTAATTCTATATTATATAACTAACCTATTGTTGTATGTGAAATAAACAAGGTTTTCAAAATGTTTAAGAAGCTTAATTTAAAATTTAAATTAAATTGCTGATCTTATGCTGCCGGCCTGGGGTTACATTCACCTAGTTCAGCAGCAGGCTGAGTGGGGCCGGCAGCCAGGACCCAGGGGTGCAGGTGGGAATGGGGTGGGTGGGTGCAGGAGCTGCCATTTGGTGCTCAGGGTGGGGGTGGGGATGTGGAGGGGGTGCAAGAGTCAGGGCATGGGGTGTGGGGGGGCTGGGTGTGTGTGGGAGGTGCAGGAGTCAGAACAGGGGCTGGAGGTGTGTGAGGGGATGCAGGGGTCAGGGCAGAGGGCTGGGTGGGGTGGGGGGGGTGCAGGGGTCAGGGCAGAAGGCTGTCTGTGGGGGTGTTCAGGGGTCCGGGCAGAAGGCTGGGTGTGTGGGGGGGGTTAGGGGTCAGGGCAGAGGGCTGGGGTGCTCACGGCAGGGGGCTGGAGGGTATATGCCCCATTCCCACCCCTTTCCTGAGGGCCCCGTCACCACCTCTTCTCTGCTTCCTCCCCGGAGCAGCGAGCATGCTGCGGCTTGGCTCCGCTCCTCCTCTCCCTCGCAAGGGTGATCAGCTGATCGGCGGCAGGGAGGGGGAGGGGGAGGGGCAGGAAAGCACCACGCTGGGGGAAGAAGCGGGGGAGGGGCAATATTGGCTGACAGATGACCAAGCTTCTGCCTCCTGCCCCCGCAGGAGAAATCAGTGGGCGGGCGGGCTGAGTGAGGCGAGGACCCTGGCAGGCAGCAGCGTGCCATCAAAAATCGGCTCGCGTGCCATCTTTGGCACGTGTGCCACAGGTTGCCAACCCCTGGCTTAGATCCACAAAAGTACTTAGGCACCTAACTTCCATTTATTAATTGATTTCAGTGTGAGTTAGGTGCCTAAATACCTCTGAGGATCTGGGCTATTATATCTGTTTCTGACAGGCAGAAGTTTCTCTTTTTTTTTTTTATAGTTTGGCACCATTTGTATAGCAGCAGCTTGTGTGCCAATAAGATATTGTTATGAGGTAGGTGAAACTTTGGTATGGGTTGAGTTAAAACCTTGTTGAGATTGATGGGTGGGACTGCACTCTTCAATTAACATAACCGTAAGGATAAATTAATCACAACCCCCCATATAAGACAAAAGGGTTATGTAAACCTGCCCAAGAGTTTTGAGTTATGTGGGTGGAAGGATTTTGTTTGTTTTGTTTTTCTTCTGAGTATTGTGAGTAATTTTGGGGGTAAGAGAAATAAAAAGAGTGCATGGAAGGCAGAACAGAGAACCAGAGAGAGAAGGGGAAAAAAAACAGCCTGAAAAAAAAATCCAAGCAGAAGCATGTAAGCAAAGTGTGACTCTGAGAAAAACCTAGAGAAAGGTTCTGGGTTGGGGCTGTCTGAAAAGAAGCAAAGAATGACCATACTGGGTCAGACCAAAGGTCCATCTAGCCCAGTATCCTATCTTCCAGCAGTGGTCAATGCCGGGTGCCCCAGAGGGAATGAACAGAATAGGTAATCAAGTGATTCATCCCGTCGCCCATTCCCAGCTTCTGGCAAACAGAGACTAGGGACACCATCCCTGCCCATCCTGGCTAATAGCCATGAATTTATCCTCCATGAATTTATCTGTTATAGTCAATACTTCCTTTTGTTTGTTTTAAACCTGCTGCCTGTTAATTTCATTTGGTGACCCCCTAGTTATGAGAAGGAGTAAATAACACTTCCTTATTTACTTTCTCCACACCACTCATGATTTCATAGACCTTTATCATATACCCCCTTAGTCTTCTCTTTTCTAAGATGAAAAGTCCCAGTCTTATTAATCTCTCCTCATACGGAAGCCGCTCCATACCCCTAAGCTTGGGCCTGTTAACTAAGAAACTACTTTTTTTGCCTTCGATTCCTCCTGCATTTGGAGAAACAGGATTCTGTACATTTTTTTTTTTAAAGGAAAATAAATCAAAGAAAAAAGCAGACCCCATCATCAGATTCTGCTCCCAATTGGAACATTTCCAGACCCTGAATTTTGACTAGCTGCTGAGGTCAAAAATGGGTAACACTAGTGTGAAAGTAGGCTCTAGTGTCCAAGGAGAGAGACTGTAAGCTGGTATTCCTGTTGAACCACAATGGAACTGTGAAAGAATGTAATAGATTTAAAAAAAAAAAAAAAAAGTACTACCCCTTTAAGGGTTCAGGCTGGAGCCTACAACTTGCAGACTAGTGTAATCAAGGAGAACTTGATCCTGCCCTGGAGGTGAACCAGGTAAATAGGAACAGGAAATAGAGTGGAGAAGAGAAGGCAGGAAGATTGCAGTGGGGCAAGATAGTTGTTCTGTCAGATATCAGATGAACCTTCTGAGTCAGAGACTTGGGTGTGGACTGTAAGTTTAGGAAGCCTGGTCCAGAGTCCTGATGAATTGTTTGTTACAATGATTCCTGTCTTGAAGTGTAATTTTAAAAGGTTTTATGGTATTCTATGAACATATGTTGGTGTCTCCGTGCTCTGGATGGTTAAAGTGAATCTATTGCTGTTCCACTTGAAGAAATTAAAGTGAGGGACACCTGTAGTATCACCCTAGGGCTCTAGGAGTGTGTGGTGACTGCATATACCTTTTAGGAACAAGTAATGGAAGTGCTTGCAGAAATCAAAAATAGCCAGCAGTTAAAACTAAATGGAATTAAAACATGACTTAAAACAGGAGCTGGAGGTATTCCAAAAGGAACTAAAGCAGCATCTAGAGGCTTCCCAGAAAGAGCTAAGGATTGACTTGCAGGGAGAGGTCAAATCTCTGTTAGAGCAGCAACTACAAAGTGTTTGAATAGTTTTGGGAAACTCCACTGCAAAACTCCCAGGCTGGAATGGTAAAATGAATTGATGAGGTGGCCATCAATCTGACTGCTGGAAACTAGAAGTTCCTCCATGAAAGACTGAAGACTAAGCAAACTTTAGTCAACTTGGAGCTTGCCAACAGAGATGAGCTGCAGCAAGGACTTAAGTTGCTGAAAATTTAGCTCCAGAAGGAAAGGTCACAGACTACAGGGAAAAGCAGCTACCTGGCTGAGGAATTGAACGAGCCAGCTTTGGGTAAGACTGGGCACTTAACAACACTTTTCTTCCCTCTGTGGGTTACAAACAGAGTAGAGGTTGGGTTTTTCCAGCTCAAATAATACAAAAGCCCACTGTCTCCCTGTGAGGCTTATTTGGATCAATTTAACATTATAGCTCAACTGAATGCCTGGGAAGAAAAACAGAAAGGGATGTTAACAAGAAGCCAATGTGGGTGGCCCAGCTGTGATTGTATTGCAGAATTTACCGACTGAAAAGAGACTGAGTTATCCAGACCTGATACAAGCCCTTGACATGTGGTTTGGAGCTAGCCATCAATCTGAACTGGACAGGGTACAGCTAAGAGCTAGAAGGAGAGGGAAAGAAGAAACCTCACCTGAACTGGCAGTGGACCTGCAGAGACTTGTGTTCCTGAAATACCCAAATACCCACTGCCTTGTGGGCAGTGGTGTATATGTGCATTTGGTGCAATCAGCTCATGACTCTCTGAGACCAGTTACAGGCTGTTGGGTCAGCATGGCTGAACTGGGGCAGCTAAGGGAGACCAAGATACATAGATGAGACTTTCCAGGCACAGTAGAATGGTGACACCCTGATTCTGACAGCCTCTGTGTTACTGAGGACGATGAAAGTGGAGCTAAGGGAAACGATCCCATAGTTGGGACCCTGCTTCCAGCAAATCAAGTGTAAGAGCATAATTAGGCAGGCCAAAAAGGAATTTGAAGAGCACCTAGCAAAGGAGACAAAAATTAACAGCAAAAAAATGTGAGCACCTCAGAAGCAGGAAGCCTGCCAAACAATCAGAGGGGGCCACTGGACGATCGAGGTGCTAAAGGAGCACTCCAGAAAGACAAGACATTGAGAAGCTAAATTAACTCTTTGCGTTGGTCTTCACTGTAGAGAATGTGAGGGAGATTCCCACACCTGAGCCATTCTTTTTAGGTGACATATGAGGAACTGTCGCAGATTGAGGTGTCGATAGAGGAGGTTTTGGAACAAATTGATAAACTAAACATAGGGTTACCATACGTCCGGATTTTCCCGGACATGTCCGGCTTTTTGGGCTCCAAATCCCCGTCCGGGGGGAAAGCCCAAAAAGCCGGACATATCCGGGAAAATCGGGACATGCCAGGCCGGCCGTGTGGGAGCTCGGGGGCCGGGAGCTCGGGGGCCGGGATGG